>NC_034597.1:94036564-94053965 GCF_900095145.1 Mus pahari
ATAGGGAACTTTCGGGATAGCATTTGAAATGTAAATAAAGAAAATATCTAATAAAATAAAATAATAAGAAAAAAAAAGAAGATAAAAAAATAGTTTCAAAAAAAAAAAGAAAGAAAGAAAGAAAGAAAGAAAAGAAAATACCTAATAAAAAATTGGGGGAAAAAATGATGGATCTGTAAACATATTTTACAAAGAAACCAGCCTTGTGACGATCAGAGATAGATCATAAGAGGCAACCAGCCAATACAAGGCTCCGAAACAGTACATGCTTCCAGAAGTAAACAGACGTATGTTATGGTAGAAAGAGTCCTGAGATATGAGCAGATATCGGCTAAGTTGGCCCTAACTCTTTGGGCAGGTATTTAAACTTGTGCCAATATGGAGTATATGCAGTTTGTACATTTTAGTGAGAAAAGAGTCACTGTATCGTTGTGAGCACGATGACATGATCTAAATTTTCATTCAGGCTTCTGTGAGGGTAGACATTTACAAGGGTCCAGAAAGCAAAGCAAAGCGAAGAGGCAAGTAGTTAAGATAAAATAGACTGAGCATGAGACAAATGTGGATGATGGTAGGTTTAGTTTAGTAAGGGGAGGGAGATGAGAGAGAGAGAGAGAGAGAGAGAGAGAGAGAGAGAGAGAGATTGTTTTGTTATTGAAGCTTGATCTTGATCTTGCTGTGTATTGAAATGGTAACTGTGTGCCCCCAAGACTAGGAGTCTGCACACAGAGATGAATGATGATGCTATGTGACTCTACCCTGCCAAGTTATTTCTGATTGGTAAATAAAGATGCCAACAGCCAATAGCTGGGCAGAAGAGTCATAATTGGGGTTTAGGGTTCCTGGGCTTGGGGTTGGAAAGGAACTAAGAAAGAAAGAGTGCAAGGGGAGAAAGGAGAAGCTGTCATGGGTTAGTAGTCAAGAGAACATGGCCCTGAGGGCTGGCCATGTTAAGAGCAGCCTAGATGAAACATAGTAAATAATAGCTCAGGGTATCTACACAAAGTAGATTCTAATAGCATAGAGGTTAGGCAGCTGCCCAGCTATTATTCTCGTTAAGGCTTATTGTAAATGTAAAGGTTCTGGGAGCTTAAATAGCTAAGGCAGGATAGAGACCCCAGGCTAAGAGTTAAGTAAATTTCTACAACATGTACATGTGTATGCATATGTACTCTAAATGTGTCCTGCAAATAGGGTTTTTAGGATTTTTCTGGTTGGCTGCATATGAAAAGATAAAAACAGAAGCCAAAATTGACCTTTGGGATTTTAGTAGACTATGTTGCTATTTCCTGAGCTAAAATGAAAGACTGGAAAGGAACTTATTTGAGACAGAAAAATCGAGGGTTTGATTTGGGCCATTGTTCACACAGTTATGGTGAATGGTTGGGTATAGGAAGGTAGTATTAGTGTCAGAAACGTGGACTGTGATGGTCTGTCTGTGCTAGACCCAGGGAGTGTCACTATTAAAATGTGTGGCCCTGTTGGAGTAGGTGTATCACTGTGGGCATGGGCTTTAAGACCATCATCCTAGCTGCCTGGAAGCCAGTTTTTTCTTAGCAGCCTCCAGATGAAGTTGTAGAACTCTCAGCTCCTCTTGCACCATGCTTGCCTGGATGCTGCCACACTCCTACCTTGATCATAATGGACTGAACCTCTGAATCTATAAACCAGCCCCAATTAAATGTTGTCCTTCTAAGAGTTGCTGTGGCCATGGTGTCTGTTCACAGCATGGAAACCCTAACTAAGACATGGACATAGCTCAGGTAGTTTCCAGGCCTAGACTTAGACATTGTTGCTGATCACTTAACTTTCCAGAAGTGGGTTGGATCACTAGAGCTGCAACTGGAGCCAGTCTAAGCCTGAGAACTCACAGCTTTGATGACTGCATGATTCCTATGTTACACTGTCATCATTAAAAAGAACAACAAAGGGGTGTTAAATTCACGTGTGTAATTTATTCACTTTCTGTCTTAAGCTCAGTTTTCACCTAAATAGCAAATGTCCTCAAGCTCTAAAAAGTTGGATTTGCATAAATGCTACAACGATAATGCATATAGTTTCTCAGGGCATGAAAATGCTCTGATATTACTCATTTTAGCATTTGTCAACGTATGGGATTTCTTTGTATATCTTCCTGTGGTCATATCTCATAAGGACTTAAGTCTACATATGTATATTTACAAATATGCAAACATATATGAATATGTGATACAGGAAATGAAGATGAAGAGCCAAGTGGAATAAATATAGACACACATATAAGCTCAGATCTAAATGTGTTAATGGATAGTTCATACAAGTAGACATGCAAAACACGACTGTTTTTAAATAAGTATACTATAAGAAGCATGTGAAAATCTTAGTATGCCTATAAACAAACTTTGAAAATTCCGAGTAAATTATCTATTCTATTCTATTCCCCCATAACTGCTACTCATTTTGGTTCAACTTAATTGTTCCAAAGCCAGCTGCATGCTATGCAGCACTGCACAAGCTCTTACAGTGCCAGAGAGCATAAATTCAAAGATATAATTTAGACTTAGGTCAGGCACTTTTGATATAGCAGTTCTGTCATACAGACTAATTGTAGGAATTTTATTGGCTAGTTGTGTAGATGACACAATTATACTATGATCCAAAACTACTTCAAGGGAAAGAAAACAACCCTTCCCAAAGAAAATGGCACAAATTGGAGATGTTCTTGGAGGAGGCAATGCCCTAGGCCTTCGATGCAAAGAACTAACCCAGCAACTACAAAACCTAACTTGTAGAGTCCTCCCTGGACTCTTGAAGGAATTTATCATGTTAGACGGTAACAGGGCACCACACTTGAGGCTTCCAGATCTTTCACTGACCATCACTTTGTTATCTACTAGTTTCCTTACCTAAATTCAGAGCTCAGGGAATAAATAGTATTGTGTGTGCTCACAATTTCAATATGCAGGAGCTTCAAATGCATGGCATTTGCGGTAGAGCATCTCATGAATCAAAGACAGCTAAGTCATATGCAGAAGGCCAGATAACTTCTCACGTGATCTAATGATGACAGAGGAAGCACAATGAGCATGGTGCTCTTCACTGAAAGGTTTTTAAATATTATCCACAAATCCAGGATGCTGAAATATGAATCAAATGGCTCGATTATGGCTAATACTTTCCATGCTCTTGATGAAAGTATAAAACCATTCACTGTCCTAAGAGCTAAAACATTGTAAAAAATGTCTATGGTATATCAGCCTTATTGTTATATCACTTGAGTTCTACTTTTGGCATCGGGGACTACAATCTTCCTTAGGGGCCACAGCTGCCTAAAATGCTTTTGCCAAACCTATTTTAAACCTTCAGTCTTTTCCTAGAATGAAAAACTTTTGTTTTCTTGCCCAAGTCCCTGTCTTGTTCTTGGGTACAGCACAGGATGAAGGCATCCATCTTTTTCCGGGGTGTATTCAAGATCCTCAATCATACGCCTTACTGTCTCCCAGGTCCTACATTCCAAAGTGACTTGAGTGCAGTGTTCCTGATTTTTCTCTTTGCTGTCATTGAATTTTGTTTCCCTGGATAGAAAGTGGGCTCTAATGCATTCTTTAACCCAACTGGATTCTAACCTCTATCCTTTATTTGAGAGAGAGAGAGAGAGAGAGAGAGAGAGAGAGAGAGAGAGAGAGAGAGAGAGAGAGAGAGAGAGAGAGAGAGAGAGAGAGAGAGAGAGAGAGAGAGAGAGAGAGAGAGAGAGTAAAGCATTGCTAAGGTTGAAGCTAAACCCCTGCCTTAGGATAGGTTTCCTTCCTGCTATACTTGATCCAGTGAGAAAGAAATTAATTCAATCCATTTAAATAACCAACTTTCGTGTATGTTTTACATACACGAAACAGTTTTATTCAGCTGGTGTTATTTTTCGTAAGCAAAATTTTCCAAACTGTATCTTTTTAGACTCTGTTACTAATGAAACATTTTTAAAATGTTTTAGAAGAAGCGCTTCTTTTTTTAATATGAACTTTCTATTAAATCTAAGTCATTCTCAATGGAGTTTAAAAGGGCCATTGTCCTAGAAACAGAGGGCAGCCAGCAGTAGTAGAATGGAGGAGACAACGGTAAAGAACCTCAAAAGTGTAGTTATTAATAAAATGTTCCTCAGAGCTAACGGACAGCATGGTGATGACAGCTAATAAACATGGATTATTGTTAGGCATGGACACATCCAACCTCAGCATTCAGGAGGCAGAAGCAGAACAGCTGAAGCTCAAGGTCAATTTAGTCTCTTTCTCTATCTCGCCCTCCTTCTGTCCCTTCTTTCCTCTCTCCCTCCATGTGTCCCTCCCTCCCTCCATTCCTCCCTTTCTCCCTTCCTGCCTCCCCACAAAACTGTATTATGTACTTGAAATGCCCTGGGAGAATACACTTCATGCACTCATCATATAAACAACAAAAGCAGTAACTATAGTATAGAAGGTGACTGTAGAAGTCTGTTCATGACACACATAAAGAACACCATAGGATACCTTACACTTTAAATTATCATAATTGTTTGTCAGTAAAGCTGAGGGGCAAGACGAGTTCTACTTCATTAACATCAGACATCACATCTCCTAGGGATAAATGAAAGCACACCTTCTCTAACTAAAAACTACCTTCTGTTATGCAAACAGTCTAGGGGAGATTCATGATGTATGGAATTAGCATTTTTCATCTGTAGTTCGATGTTTATTTCAATCCTGCCTTTAGATTAACTACTAAATGCATCTATTTTTCTTTTTATAACATATTCATTACACATTTTAAGAAAATAGCATCTGGCCTTGTTTTGAAGTCTTGGTCTCTGTAGCTCTCAAACACTAGTACCCATGGAGTATAACATCATGAAGGTTATCTTTATTATTTAAAATCGTATTATTTTTTTTTAAAAAAAAAATCCTTTGTGAGAATTTTGTGTACTATCTAAGAAAATAGTAATAATCTTCTCTGAAAAGAATCATTTCATTTTCAGCCATTAACAACAGGAAATTTTTCAAGTCAATTCAGTTACTGTGGAAATGTATCGACATTGGAAATGAATGTAAGTGTGAATGTGTGTGTGAATGTGCGACTGTATGTATATTTATATGTGTGTGTGTGTACATGTGTGAGTATGTATGTGTGTGTTTGTGTGTGTGTGAGTATATGTGTATGGGCAAGTGTGTGCATGTATGTATGTGTAAATCTGTGTGCATCTTTGTGTGTGTTCATGTGAGTATATATGTGCATTATGTATGTGTACGCGAGTATATATGTGTACATGTGTATGTGTGTGCATGTGTGAGTGTGTATGTGAGTATGTGAGTGTATATGTGTATTGTGACTGTGTGTATGTGTGTGTGCATGTGTATGTGTGTGCACGTGAGTACGTGTATTATGTATGTGAGTGTGTGTGTGAGTATATATGTGCATGTATGTATATGTGTTAGTGTTTATGTGTGTGCCTGTGTGAGTATATTGTGAGTGTGTTAGAGTATATATATGTATTGTGATTGTGTGTATGTGTGTGTGTATGTGTGTGTGTTTCATTATTACTTTGGCATTGCAGGCATCTGTATCTACTCTTTTAAAATATTATCCCTGTATTTATTTTTAAACTGACTGACATCACAACACAGTCATTAATTTTTTGACATGGTATAGACTTTCAGATACTTTCTTTACAGTGGCACAAATCAATAAGGAAATGCAAGTTAGCAAAAGCTACCATGAGGCCCAATTGTCTCAGGACAATATTTGATGTGATGAGCTTCTGGCTTTTGCTTATGTGGACTTCTGGGAGCCCACCCATTTGCCCTGAGGCAAAGGAATCCCAAGCCAAGGAGGGATGCACCCTTCATATTCTGTTAATTGATTGAAAGGGCAAATGATCTATAGGAAAAGTTGCATCATTAACTTAATTGAGGGCAAAGCCTAATTAGAGGGGAAATGGAGTAGACAGAGCCAGAGACACAGCAGGCCTTCATCTGGGCCGTCAACAAACAGACCTTGTAACTAGAACCAGACAGAGATCGCAGGCCTTCATTTACAGCTTCAGTTTCAATGTGAAAACATTCGCTCTCCCCTACCCCCACCGTGTGCGTGGGGGGGGGGGGCAGGGAAAAAGCAAAAGTTTACATACTTAGATAGAAATCAGTTTTTCCCAGGTGGGGCTGCCTAGTGGGACTCAATATATTTTAAACGAGTTAACTGAATTGTATACATTTGAAAACATAATCTGAAACACATTTAAGCTGCAAATTTGGGAAGCATCTGGGCTGATTCCATTCTCACGTATAGACAGGATTTAGAAGTAAACCAACCAAATCAAGTATATTTTACCCGTGTAGCAACATCACAGTGAGGCTTTCTTTGGGCTTCAGTTAAATCGCTAGAAGTGAAGAATTTGGGTACACCCAGGCCACCACTCCGTTTTGCATCATACTTTATTATGAAACAGCCATTCTGAACTGGGTATAAAATTATGCCAACTAGGGGATCCTGATTCTACTGCACTGATGGTTGGCTCATGCTCTGCAAGTGAGCTGCTCTCTAGCTACTCCTGGCTTCCCGGATGTCCTCTGAGAATCTGAAGCTGCTGTGTTCAAAGCAGCAACCTAAGTTTTAAGCACTCGAAGCATCGTGAACTTCAGGTTGAATTCTGAGCTGAGACTGCGGTGTCAGTTAGAACGTGTGCTTTTACTCTCTCAGGGAAAAAAAAAAAAAAAAAAAAAAACGGTCCATGGTCAATTCACCTTGGAGTGCATTTTTCTCTGACTGTAGCAATACAAATAAAACCTTTCACAAGAAAGGCCACTTAGGAGAAATAAAGAATGCAAGCAGACATGTTTTGGCTACAGCACTGGTCGTTAAAACACACGGTGATGCTTTCATCATCCACAGTAGTCTCTGACTTTATAAAAACTCGACTTCACTTCTCATGTCTTACACATACACAGACTTCTAAACCCAAGTAAGACAACTATAACAATGTTAGCAAATGCAACGTCAGCTAATAAAGTATTTCACTAGAAAAGACAAAAGTCACCTGTCAATTAAAATTTTATTCACCATACCAACTAGGTGCTATATTTGAGCAATAAATCAGCAGCCTTGGTAGTGAGGGCACTTCTGAAGGCACTGCACAGCCAACAAGTGCACTCGAGATTTCTAAGAGTTTGCAGTTGCCTTAAGGCTGTCTCATTAGAAATTTGGCTTGCCACATTGAGTTAGGAAATTTTCTTCTATTTTCTTCTATCATTTATTTCTCCAAATATTTATATTCCTACTTTTCAAGTTTGATTTATGTGCAAGCTGCTAAATATTTTCTATTTTATTTTATTACTTTATGCATGTTAGTGGTTTGTTTGCATGTATATAACACATTTGTACAGGGAGAGCGGCGATCAGAAAAGGGTGTTAAATCTCCTGGGACTTTAGTTATGGACACAAATGCTAGGAATCCAACCCCGGTCCTCTGGAAGAGCAGTCAGTGCTCTTAACTTCTAAGCCATCTCTCTAGTCTTCAATAACTATTTTTGAACCTCATACTGTCAAAACCTTGGTAGGAACAAAATTTCTTTCTGTGATCATGTAATAATCTCTAGGAATAAATACAGTTGCAGCCATCAATCTTCTGAAGAAATATGGAAGCTCTGTTTTCCAGAGAAATTTTCCTTTTTAAAAATGTATTTATTTATCTTTATTTTATAGACATTAGTGTTTTGACGGCATGTATGTTTCTGTGAGGGTGTTAGATCCCCTGGAACTGGAGTAACAGATAGTTTTGAATTTCTATGTGGGTGCTGGGAATTGAACCCAGGTCCTCTGGAAGAGCAGTCAGTGATCTTAACCACTGAGCCACTTCTCCATCCCCTCCAGAGAAATTTTCTTTGCAAATGATGAGATTATAAACTTCCTTAAAAGAAAAAAAAATAGTCTAGTGCTCAATAGTGTATAGTTTGCTGTTTTTAACGAGAAGACTGAGAGACGTCTGGACTCATTTTCACAACTAAATAATGGATGTTTGGGTAAATAGTAAATGATCTCTACATTTCTGAAATGAAATCAGGAGACAACACAGCCTGTAACTTTTACTATATAATAACATATTCATTTTCTCCATGCAAAGCCCAAGGAATGGTTGGCATGTTGTATGTAACAATTTTCTTACTGTGTTTTATAAAAAGAAAATGCAGCAGGTGGCTTTCTGTAGATTTGAGGCCAGCCTGGTGTACATATGTCCAGGACAATCAGGGTTACATAGACAGACCCTGTTAATAATAATAATAATAATAATAATAATAATAATAATAATAATAGAAATAAAAGATACCAAGAAAGCAAGGAAGAATGAATGAATGAATGAATGAATGAATGAATGAATGAATGAATGAATTGCAGGTAACTTCTACCTCTAATGTAGTAGTTTTGTTATGACTAACTTTGGTTCTACATTTACATGCCTGTGTTTCAAGAGAACAGGGCTGAAAGCTTTGCTTACAAAGGATCCTAGAGATGAAAGGAAACTCTTGGTCTCCTTGTGGTTTACATCCCTAAGAGCAGAACAAGTAATGAGCCCTGGCCAGAACTGATAAAGGAGAACATACAGCACCACGTGTGCAAAGCTTAGGACCTAAAATCCTCCCAGCCAAGGGGTCCACTAACCCAGAACCCAAATATCATCAACAGTACCTCAAAAACCAATCTCTTCTTTACACTTGTAATTTTTAGACAATAGCCCCTAGTCTACTTAGTAGCGAGATCCGCATGATTGACAGGTCATGATTGACAGACAGGTCATTGCCCCCTAAGTATTTAGAATGTTCCTCCTCACATTTCATCCCCAGCGATCAGTTTTAGGATTTGGAGTTTTGTTTGTTTTAATTAGCCAAAACCTGGATTTGAATATTGGTGTTCATTGCTTACTGTTATGTGGCCTTATAACTTTGCCCTTTCCTTTTCAAAATGTAAACGTGGAATAACAGGATTGTCTTCTTCATAGCAACCGTTAATGCAAATTCAGTGGGACAGAAGTGGGAGGATGGGGGGGGGGCTAATGTTTTATTTTAAACTCAAATATGTCTCTCCTGAGTCACCAAGCTGCCCCCGGAGCACACAGAAAAGGCCGAAAGGAAGTAAAGAGGACTAAGCTGATAACAGGGAAAGGAAGGTAGACCACAGCCTGATAAGAGATCCCAACGCATTCCTGCCAGGAACATCAGAAAGGGTCTGCCGGGGAGACAAGGGGAGGCGTCCACATTCCACAGATGCCCACTTAGGCCAGTCTCCTGACACGTCCCAGAATGACAAGGGCGGGCGGGTAGGGGTGGGGTAGAAAGGGGGCAAACGTGGGGGAGATAAGAACAACTTCAACCTAAAGCTTTCTCCACTTCACAGGCTCCGCTCCCCATCCCCGCAGCGGGCAGAAAAACTGGAATAGCAAGCCAGCGTTTACCTCCAGGCTAACCACTGTAGGGGTTTATCTTTAAAACGTGAACAAGCTTCCTGTTTGAGGCCGGTGCTTCCAGTGCGGAAGAGGAGGCTAAGCCTCTTGCGCCCCTGGCATCTGAGCGCCCAGCTGACCTCTGGCTCTCTGCCTGCCTGGTGTTGGAAAGGCAGCCAGGTGAGCTGGTCTAACTCTTCCTGTGTTCTGAGCGGCCCTCCTCTCTGTGGGGAAAGTCTGTTGTGAACACTGTCTTGCTTGCAGTACCTGTGTTCACACTTAGCACCTGGAATTCGGGCGGCTTTCTTCCTCCTCAGGGAAGAGCGTGCAACCACATGAAGACCCACAATAATACCCAGCACCTACTGCTCTGTGTCTTTCCGTTTTAAAATGTATTTCATCTTGTGGGATTTAAATCTCCCTCAAGGAGGTACTATTATACTCCCTGTTTTACAACTCAGGAAACTAGGGGGCATAGAAATTTAACTACTTGTTCAAAGCCATCTAGTTAATAAGTGTTAGAGCTGAGATTGAAAGCCAAACTGTCTGGCCCCTAGAATCTACATTCCTAAAAGCTAGGGAGCACCTCTTAACGTTGTTATCTACGGGGGGGGGGGAGGGGAATAGAAAAGACCATTTAACTTTTAATTATCTCAGAGCTTATTTCATGAAACTAGGAAAATAAAAGTATCCCAGGAAAAGGAACATGAGTTCTTAGAAGTTGAAAATAGGATTCATACATATGTAAATCAAACAGCTAGTATTAGTGACTCACGGCTTATATTTGAACACAAATACAAGGTGGCAGAGGTAGGTGGATCAGAAGGTCAAAATCATCTGGCTACCGAATTAGTTTCAGGGCAGCCTGGGCTACATGAGACCGAGCTTCAAGAACAACACAATAAAATTAAAAAAAAATAATGAGTCAGGGGATCTTTCGAAATGTAGCACTATGAATCGTTTTATTGAAAGAAAAGATAAACAACACAGATGGTGCCAGGAAGCTCAAAATTCAGCACGTTGTTGTTTATTTTTCAGTGCTGAGGGTCAAAGCCCAGACCTCAGGCATGCTGGGCCAGAATCACTACCATGGACCTACATGCCTATCCCTAGACAGCTCATGTTCAATGACAGTAGTTACAAAAATAGAGCACCAAGGGCTGGAGAGATGGCTCAGTGCTTAAGAACACTTACTGTTAGTATAGAAAAGCCAGGTTCGGTTCCCAGCAATCACACAGGGCAGTGCACAAGAGCCTGGACCTCTAGTTCCAGAGAAATTGATACTCTCTTCCTTCTCAGACACCTAGACACACATGGTACACATACAGAGAGGCGCACGCATGTGTGTGTGTGTGTGTGTGTGTGTGTGTGTAATTAGAATATATGTGTGAAAATTTCCCAGTACTGTATATACAACACTAGGTTGAAAGAGTTCATCATTTGTTCAAAGACATGATGGAACAAAGACCCAGAACCAGAAATATATTTTTGTGAAATTCTCAACGCATACAGCTGTGTTGTATTCTTAAGGATTCTTGGGGAAAGGGGAAAAGCATTAGTTCATTAGGGATGCAAAGCTGCACTACCATAGAGAGGACTGTCATCAGTTATACCCAATGTCCTTGTCTCTGGGACTTCCTGTGAGGAGGAGAACAGGCCCTGAGGCTGGAACACACTGGAGTTCAACAGCAATTAAACCTGAAGGTAAGACAGAGGCATTTTCATGCAAAAATTAAACCAGATCTATCACTGTAAATATATTTATATGTATGTATCTATAAGCAAAGCAGAAATGGTAAGTACTTGAAAGTGTTTAATTCTGCAAGCACAACGCATGAGTCAGAAAACTATTTTTATAGCATGCCACTTTGAACCCCTCTGTGTTCGTTGTTTCTACGTCACGATGGCAAAGTGCCTGAGTGGAACAAGGGAACCAATCACAAGCCTACCGCTTTTTGCTCCTATACTAACATATTTAGAATGTACTGGGGCCAGAGCCAGGCCTTAGAAGGTAAGGATGCTTGCTGAACAAGCCTAGTGACCTGAGTTCAGTCCTTGGAACCCACCTAATGGAGGAAGGAAAGGAGTAAATCCTCAGAGTCGTTTTCTAATCTCCACATGTGGTCTGCAGCATGTGTGCACTCATTGTGTGCACACACAATAATAGTAAAATATTTTTAATTAAAAATAAAAGTTCTGGGATAAAGGTAGAGGTATCGTCAGGAGAGCCTTTTGTCTGCCACACTGAACTACGAAAGTTAACTCAGTAATATAATCATCTAAGCACAAATAATCATAGCCTTGAAAGAAACCAATACACTGAAACAGAATGAATAAGTCAAGGACACACAACGAAGCTGGCTTCTGCTATGACTAACACCATGAAGAAAAAAAAACACAGGTCGACATAGAGCTATTACATTTGATTGGCATAGTGACTCAGGAGTTCATGCTTTTCAAAAGTACTTTTACCCTCACGGGTGCAGTGTGTTAATGAATATGTGGGAAGTGGGAGGAGGAGGAAGCTGGGGAAAGAAGAGAATAAAAAGTGCGACTCATTTATCATTTTGTGTCAAAATGACTCATGAAAGTCATAAGGTAGAAACTATTGAACCATTAAGTAAGGTAGAGCCATTGAACGTGATGCACACAAGCCAAAGGTAAGGTCAAGAGAGCATTTTTTTTTTTTCTTTCCCCTAAAGATTCTTATTTTATTTTTGAGAAACCAGTTTTTGTTTTGATTTTTTGAGACATAGTCTTGGTTGTCCTAAAACTCACTATGTAGGCCAGGCTGACCTCAAACTCACAAAGAATTTTCTGCTTTGCCTCCTGGGTGCTGGGCTTAAAGGTGTGCAAACCACACCAGCTTGGGAAAGCAGATTTTTAACAATGCATAGTAGGGGGGAAAAAGAGGTTGGATTCGTGCTCCGTCTCATATCACATGGCCTTGAGCAAGTAACCTAACCTCTGAAAGCTTTATGCATTTCTAGAAAGTGGAATACCAGTATCTGCCTCACAGGCTGCACTAGTCAGAGTAAACCAACAGCCATGCATACAAATCAGGTGTTCACTTAAGTTATCAGACTACGTCAGTGCAGGAGACGCTATGCCTTAGAGGTTTTCATGCAGTACCATTGGTTTTCTGCAGAAATTTCGGAGGTAAAGGCTGACTACTGTTCCAAGATGAATGGAACCATGGGGATGAGACTTTTTTGTGGTTTGTCCTCACTGGTCACATCCAGACTTAGGGATAAGTAATTTTAAGTAGCTGACCGACTGTCACTTCCTGGTCTCCCTGGCATCATGTTACTTATGCCCATACTTACGATAACAAGATTAAAAAATACATACATCTAACAATCTAATGTGTACAATCTCTACTGAGAATCCGTTTTCCTTATTTTGCAGATAAATATTTTTCTTCTATATTCCACAATTAAATCATGCTTGGTCTATATCACTGATCTGGACTCTATAATCTCTATGTATGTATGTATGTATGTATGTATGCATGCATGCATGTATGTATGTATGTATGTATGTGTGCATGTATGAAAATAGAATCAGCATAAGTACCCTGGCAGCCACTTCGTCTGCTTTCTCAGCAGCATTTAAGTCTTCTTTGTGACAATGGTATAAGCAGAGTGGCCATTTCCCTAGGAGAGGCATGGGATCAGTGCTGGCTCCAGCTCTGTCACATTACACACATAGAAGTGCATAACTTCATACACATTCACATATTATCTGAATGCACATCCAAAGCACAATTGTAATTTGAAATAATTTCCGTGAGTGGATGTATACACATGTATGTGGCCGCTAGCTGTCCACCTCAGGTGGGCATGTGCTATTTTCTTAGAAAAATAAACAATGTTTCTCACTGGCCTGAAGATCATCAAGTAGGCTAGGTTGGCTGTTTGGTGTACCCCTGGGATCTACACATCTTTGTCTCCTTAATGCTAGGATTGCAAGTTTGGGTTCTCGGGGTTAAATTTAGGTCTCCATGCATACCAGGTAAGCAATCTGTCAACTTTGATATCTCCACAGCCCAAACCTCTATAATAGACTTTAAGAAACAAAAAGTAGACTTGAAAATAAGAGTTGGCTCAGCCATGTCACACTACCTGAAATGACTCTTCATATCATAAACCCTCAAACATGGCACTCCCGTCCATAAAGTTTGATAGATGGACCTTAACTACCAATGGGAAGTTAGCAAATGCTTGCCTGGTCAAAGAGAAATTGATGGGCATTCAGGGTTTAAGCGGGTTTTGTCATCACTATTTAAACACACACACATAATTTGTTTTCATTCTGACCAGAAATAACACTTCATTAAGTTTAGTGACTCTTCTAACTTTCTGCTAAAAAAGTAATTTCACTATTAAATAGGATTTTCCGAAATTGAAAAATAATTAAGACACTGAACATGAAACTCACTTCCTTGAAAACTAATTTAAATGTATTTAAGGACGAAATGTAGGAGAGCTTTTTCCATGAGCTTAAAATCACAGCACTTTTTCAGTGAATGACCCAAAGATTACCACCATCAGAGGGTCAGTACTGTTTGCTAAGAAAGAAATGGAGTGAGCTACCAAATATATTAAAGCAGCTTAGAGAAGCTGGGGATAAAATAAAATTCTATTTATTTTTTATTATATTACTGTTTTTATTTTTAGAACTATAGCCTTCCTACATTGCCTACACTGACCTTGAACTCCTGGACCAAGCATTCTTCTACCTAAACTTCCTGAATACTGCAAACCACTTATTCACTCACAATGTGGATTGCCTCCTATGTGCTACTACAGACTGAGCACTGGCAGACTATGACCCAAGGACTGTACCTACCTACTTGTGCTATATAACCTGAAAACTCAAAGATGTGCTATTTAACTGGTTGGAAAAAAAATCAAACTAATATTTCATGATTCATAAAACATATACAAAAATTAAAGTATAGTGTCCACAAATGACATTTTATTAGAAAATAACCAGACTCAGGGTCTTCAGCTGTGTTCACGCCCCATTGGCAGAGCTAGGGGCTGGGCAGAGTCTAACTGTGGAGGTTTGCAACAAATGGTACAAGCGAAAATGATGACGTTAGCATACAAGTGTCAACCAGACCGCTGGACTGTGGCATGATGCCTTTACGTTCAGTTAAATGTTGTAGCCAAAATCATGTCAATACAAGAGAACATAACAGACTTTGAATGTCACGCCTTCAAATACAATTGAGTAGATTATTTTCTTATGAAAATAGAAGCAAAATATGTTTACTGTGCGAAGGTGTTTGGAATGCAAAATAAACACAGTCTGATTGCTTTAATATGGCCAGATCTACAGTACCTTCAACTTGTAAGAGAAAAGGTACCTCTCTCTACAAAGTGAAAAAAAAAATCAGGGATTATTTGTTTGTTGCATATAATCCGGGCTACCCTCTTATCCTTGCTATGTAGCTGAGGCTGTCTTGAACCCCTTCCCCCTGTAGATCTATTACCTGAGTTCTGGGATTACAGACATGTACCACCTTATTTACAAAACAAAATATCTTCCTAATAGAATAATTTTACCACAAAAATAAATAAGATGAACTAGAAACTAACAAAAATTTTCCCTGTGCTAGCCCTCTCAGAAAACATGCTTACCAGTGGTGAGGTATCGAATTGGTACAACAGCCAAAGAAATGTACCCAGAGAAAATCATCTTATTTAACACAATTGGCCTCTTGCTCAAAATACATACTTAAAGAGTTGAAGACACAGAGAACAGCAGTAAAAATATGAGGTGTCCTTTTGAGTGTCTAGTGTCAACTCAGCGCAGCCTAGAGTGACTGGAGAGAATGAACCTCAACTGAGTTGCCTTGATAAGAATGTCTCATGATAATGTCAGTGAGAAATTGTCTTAATGGATGATTGAGGTGGAGGATCCAGCCTACTGTGGGTGTTATCATCCCTAGGCAGATGTGTTGGAGTTATGCAAAGAAGCCACACTATGTACTTTTGCATGTTAAGCCATATGACCTACATTTATTTTTACTTGCTACATTAAAACCAACCATTTTAACTATTGATAGAATACTGTGGTGATTTGAATAGGAATGGGTCCCATAGACTCTTGTGTTTGAATGCTTAGCCTATATGGGATAGGAGGTGTGTAGCCTTGTTGGAGGAAATGTGTCACTGTGAGGGAGGGCTTTTATGTCTCCTACGCTTAAGCTAGGCGTAGTGTCACTTTCATTTCTGCTGACTATAAGTCAAGATGTAGAACTCTCAGCTCCTTGTCTAGCACCATGTCTACTGCCTGGTCTCCTGACAGGAAGATAATGGACATAGAGAACCTCTGAAACTGTAAGACAGCCCCAAATTAAATGTCTTCCTTTATAAGAGCTGCTGTGGTTATGAGGTCTCTTCACAGCCATAGAAACCCTAACTAAGACAGCTAGCATACAAAAGCAGTGGATTACAGGCTGTTTCAAGGCAATTTATAAGAAAAATAATTTACTAGGGACTTACAGTTCATAATGGTAGAGTAGACGTAGTAGGAAGCCAGCATCTTCAGCAGCAGCTGGAAACTCATCATGTTGAACCAAAAAGAGGAGGCAGAGAGCAAATTGAGAAGGGCTCCAATTTTTTGAAACCTCAAATCCAGTCCTCAGGGACACATCTTCTCCAAGAAGGCCACACAGTCTAATCCCCTCTCAAACAGTTCTACCAACTGGGGATCAATTCTACCAACTGGGGATCAGTCACTCAAACATAAATCTTGAGGGGAGATTCAAGCCATTCCAAAATTACAAAGTCAAACAGAAACTCATAATTTAATGAAGTCAACTTGATAAAAGCTAACATAGTTTAATCCAAACAAACTTAAGCTGCTTTATGTCTTCCCCTTTGTGTCAAAAAGCAAGACTTCAGTGTCCAAGTGTTGGCATCAATAGCAGAGAAAGGCATTTCATACGCAGCCCAAGCTATCGGCTCACTCCAGAAAGTACATCTTATGTTTATAACAATGGTGGTAAAAAAATTTTCTCCACTTAAATTTTTTTTGGAAATGTACTTATGAGAAATACCTTTAAAAACCCCAAAGTGGGGGGGATAGCCATCTTACAGCTAATCCACAGGAAAAGCTCCAATCACCTGCTCCTGGTATAACCAGGCCACCCAGGACAGGTGAGAACTTACTGGCTGGGGAACAGCTTTAGTCTTTCTTGACAGCCTTAATCACCTCGTAAAGCCCCAGCCCCCCAACATCACAACAGCAGCAGCTTAATTTCAACATGTGTTTTAGAAAGGATTAACCACATCCCAACCATGACATATTTATTTCCAGTCTCAAGAGATGCTCACATACTGGTATTGGATTTGAAGTGTCTCCCAAAAACCCATGTGTTAAAGACTCATTCCCTAATGTGCTGATAGAAGTAGATGTTCATAGTCATCTATTGGATGGAACACAGGGCCCCCAGTGGAGGAGCTAGAGAAAGTACCCAAGGAGATGAAGGGGTCTGCAGCACTATAGGTGGAACAACAATATGAACTAATCAGTACCCCCAGAGCTCGTGTCTCTAGCTGCATATGTAGCAGAAGATGGCCTAGTAGGCCATCATTGGGAAGAGAGGCCCTTGATCTTGCAAACTTTATATGCCCCATACAGGGGAACACCAGGGCCAAGAAGTGGGAGTGGGTGGGTAGAAAGTAGGGTGGAGGGAGGGTATAGGGGACTTTCCAGATAGCATTTGAAATGTAAATAAAGAAAATATCTAATAAAAAATTGAAAAAAAAGAAAAAAGAAAGACGCCTTTAATCCCAGCACTTGGGAGGCAGAGGCAGGCTGATTTCTAAGTTCAAGGGCAGCCTGGTCTACAGAGTGAGTTCCAGGCTATCCAGGGCTACACAGAGAAACCCTGTCTTGAAAAACCAAAAAGAAAGAGAGAGAGAGAGAGAGAGAGAGAGAGAGAGAGAG
>NC_034597.1:94054035-94077919 GCF_900095145.1 Mus pahari
AGAGGAGAGAGAAAGAAAAGAAAAGAAAAGAAAAGAAAAGAAAAGAAAAGAAAAGAAAAGAAAAGAAAAGAAAAGAAAAGAAAAGAAAAGAAAGAGGCAATAGGCCCTGGCCTCTCCTCTTTGTCTCTTGTCTTCTTGCCTATTACGTGAGTACTTTGTATCCCCACAGCAGACTATCTTACCACAGGCTTCAAAGTAGTGAGGCCAACAGATCCTAAACTGCAACCTGTAAAGCCATGAACTGAATAAGCCTCTGTCTATATAAGTTGGTTATCTGAGATAATCGTTCTAGTAATGGAAAGCCAAACCCTTACCCTCAAAGGTTCATACTGTTTGCTTCTTTGCCATACATCCAAGGATGGTAGAATACTTCTCATTTTAAATTAAAAATAGGGAGTTATACATTATGGACAAGATTCCACAGAATATCCAGAGAACATACTCTCTTATGAATTTATAATTCATAGAAATCAAAATCTTATAGAAAATGAAAATTTTACTGACACATTAATAGATAAATTTCATAGTCTGACCCTTCCCCCATGGACACACACACACACACACACACACACACACACACAGTCCTTTGTTGTATTGAGTTATTTAACATAGTAAATGATCAATGCTTTCTAGAGGGCTTTCTAGAGGACAAAGCAATAATATCAAGCTAGATTTAAGGCTAAGAGTATCTAAGGTTCCATGACCCTCTCTTCTGTTTTGTCATCTATCATGTCTCCAGGATGGGCACTCTGCCTGCTGATATGGAACTCTCCAGAACTTCTATAGACATATACAAACATAGGAAGGTTTTCTTCTAATGACTGTTCTGTACATGCTGTTTGATACTTGCCTTTCTCATTCAATAAATTATCACCAATGCTCAATATGGACACAAACTCATAGGAAGTGGCTCTATTGGGATGTGTGGCTTGTTGGAGGAAGTGTGTCACTGGGGTGGGCTTTTGAGATTCAGATGCTCAAGACAAGCCCAGTGGTGCATTCTCTTTTCCTGCTGCCTGACAATCCAGATGTCTAATTCTCAGCTCCTTTTCTAGAACCACAGCTGCCTAAGTGCCACCATGAACCCTGACCGGACAATAATGGACTAAACCTCTCTTGTGGATTTGGTTTATTGCTTGTATCATGTTAATTGGGTTCCCAAAAATTACACGGAAATTTGCATATCTGCATGTAAGACGCTGAGAGTCCCTGTCACCAGCTGGCTTTGATTGGTAAATAAAGTTGGTGGCCAATGGCCGGACAGGGAGACAAAGGCAGGACTTTTAGGATTCCTGGGCCAGAAACAGGAGAGAGAGAAAGGCAGAATTGCCCTGCTGAAAGATGAATAAGAACCGGGCTTCAGAGCTGCAGAAGAGAGATTGTACAATCATGTAAGAGCCAGGGAAGAGTGGCCCCAGGGAGCCCTCCCGATTGGGTCTAGCGTAACAAAGATGGATTATAGATTTTAGTAAGTAATAACTCAGGAGTATAGGAGAGGAGGCATTAGCAACATGGAAGTTTGGGAGTGGCCCAGCCATTGAGCTGATTAAGGTATATTACATATAAAATTGTGTGTGTGTGTGTGTGTGTGTGTGTGTGTGTGTGTGTGTGTGGTGTGGTGTGGTGTGGTGTGTGTGTGTCTTATTTGAGAATCCATAGCACTGGGGTGGTAAGGGAGGAATTTGCACTGACACTGCCACCACCACTGCTATGGGGAAGATTCGAGTGATTATTCAACTACAGCAGCAAGTCTCTGAACCTATAAGCCAGCCAGGTTATATCTTTTCCTTTGTATGAGTTGCCTTGTGTCTCTTCACAGCAATACAAACCCTCAGTGTGTGTGTGTGTGTGTGTGTGTGTGTGTGTGTTTGTGTGTGTGTATACCTCCTCTTTCCTACTTTCTATCAGTGTTCCTTTATTATGCTATGTGGTTGCTTTTCTATTGCTGTGACAAAACACCACGGCCAAGGCAATTTATAAAAGGAGAGTGTTTAGTTGGGTCTATCATTTTCAGAGGGTTGGAATCCATCATGTCGCCGGGTGTGGTGGCACACGCCTTTAATCCCAGCACTCGGGAGGCAGAGGCAAATGGATTTCTGAGTTCAAGGCCAGTCTAGTCTACAAAGTGAGTTCCAGGACAGCCAGGGCTACACAGAGAAACCCTGTCTCGAAAAACAAAAAAACGGGGCTGGTGAGATGGCTCAGTAGGTAAGAGCACCCGACTGCTCTTCAGAAGGTCCGAAGTTCAAATCCCAGCAACCCCATGGTGGCTCACAACCATCCATAACAAGATCTGACTCCCTATTCTGGAGTGTCTGAAGATAGCTACAGTGTACTTACATGTAATAAATTAAAAAAAAAAAAAAGAAAAGAAAAAAGAAAAGAAAAACAAAAAACAACAATGAAAGAAAGAAAGAAAGAAAGAAAGAAAGAAAGAAAGAAAGAAAGAAAGAAAGAAAGAAAGAAAGAAAGAAAGAGAAAAATGAATCCATTGTGACAGAGCAAGGGTATGGTGGCAGGAAGAGCTCAGCTATGAGCTCCCATTTGATTCACAAGCAAGAGGAAGAGAGGGATACTGGGAGTGACACAAGTCTTTTGAAGCCTCAAAGCCTGCCCCACCAGTGACACCCCTGCGCCAACAATACCACAGCTTCCAAACAGTTCCACCAAGCGGGGACCAAGTATTCAAACATGTGAGCCCATGGAGAGTCATCCTCATCACATTACCTATTCCACTCCTTGGCCCTGTAGGTCTCTGGCCACATCACAGTGCAAAATACCCCAAATCCAACTTCAAAAGCGCCCATCTGTCACAGTTTCAGCACTGTTTTCAAGTTTCAAGTCTCTTCTTGGACTCAAGGCAATCTCTTAATTACAAGCTCTTGAGAAATCAAAAAGCAAGTTACACACTTCCAGCACACCGTGGCACAGCATATGCCTTTCCAAAAGAGAAGAATCAGTACATCGTGAGGAAATATGGGGCCAAAGCAAGACTGAAACCCAACAGGACAAACTCTCCAAATCATGTATCTCCATGTCTGATGGCAAAGGGTCTCGATGGCTCTGACCTTCCAGCTCTACTGATGTGCCACACATTTCTCTCTCTTGACAAAGGGTTGGCTTCACTCGGCAGATGCAGCTCTATTTGGCAGATGTTTCACAGTTCTGATGTCTCAAAAGCAATTCCTGTTTCACAGCTTCATCCCATGTCCTCTCAGGGCATCCATGCAAGGGCTCCCCTGCCACACAGCTGGCTAGGCGGCTCTTTTTAGCCTCAGAGGAAGATTCCCTCTTGCCCCGTCTACCTCATGACTCTAAAGCCAGACCACGTGGCTGACACTGGCCCATTTGGCTACTTGGGCTCCTGAGATGGGGCGTGCACTGATTCGCGTTTGTGGAAGCTTTGATTTGTTTTTCCTTTGGGGGAACAGGGAATTCTCTAGTCCTTTCCTTTTCACAGTTTGGAAGCTGCGATGAGTGGAATCTCTCTCCCTTCGTGTCAGTTCGAGGACTCGCGCTAATCTCCTGATCCCTTCAGCACAAGCTTTGGCTCTCTCTCTCTCTCTCTCATTAAGTGCTTGCTTCCATTTTTCTCTTCAAACTGTACATTTCTTCTGTCACATCAGCTGTTTTTCGTCGTAGTTCTGCGTCAGAGTGATTACTAATAACCGCATGACACGGTGATAACTACTAGGCTACCTTGAAGTTCCCTTAGCCAGAGAAACTAGTCCATTCATTTTTAATTTTGGCTCGTGAAAACTCTGAGGATGAAGACAAAGTGCCAAATGTGACAAGAATGGTCTCCCAGCTGCTGGCCTCCGTTCCCTCCAAAACCTCCACAGTTCATGTAACTCTCAGTGTTGCCTTCACAGCTCCTACTGGGATGACCCATTAAGCTTCACTTACAGCATTCAACAGCTTTTCCCATGGTCTTACACATTCTTCCCAAAAGGCCACAGAGATGTTTGTCACACAATAGCCCACGTCCTAGCACCAACTTCTGGTATAGTTTTCCATAACTTTGACAAAACATTATAATCAAGGCAACCTATATGAGAAAGTGTTTAATTGGGCTAATGATTTTCAGTGGGTTAGAATTCGATGGCAGATTGAGGCATGATGTAAGCATAGCTGAGACCACGCATCTAGATATACAAGCAGGAAAGAGAGAGGCACGCAGGGAATGGCACAAGTCTTTTGGAACCTCAAGACTTTCCCCCAGTGATATACCTCCTCTAATGTCTATTTTATAATTTAAATTCATTTGAACAGAACATGTATCAGAATATCTGGAGTGTTTCTAGATCAACAGTCTTCATAGGACTTATTGCAGAAAAAAAAAGGCAAAACAAACAAGATTTGCAGTTAATTGAAATATGATTTTCAAAGACAAATAGTAACTGTTTATGTGCATATTAGAAAAAAAATCTGAGAGAGGAATTTAAGTCTATAGTTTCACTACTGTGAATATTCATAGCTATAGTCTGATAGAGTTTTAAATATTCATACCAGAAATACAGATATGGGGCTGGTGAGGTGGCTCAGTGGGTAAGAGCACTGACTGCTCTTCCAAAGGTCCTGAGTTCAAATCCCAGTAGCCACATGGTGGCTCACAACCACCCTTAATGAGATCTGATGCCCTCTTCTGGTGTGTTTTAAGTCAGCTACAGTGTACTTATATATAATAATAGATAAATCTTTGGGCTAGAGCGAGCAGGGACTGAGAGAGCAGGGCCGATGAAAGGAAGCAGAGGTCCTAAAAAAAATTCAATTCCCAACGGCCACATGAAGGCTCACAACCATCTATACAGCTACAGTATACTCACATGCATAAAATAAATAAATAAATCTTTAAAAAAAAACACAGATATGTTTATAAAACCATTAAAAACAAAATAGTGGTGGAATATTTAAACTAAAATTGAAGTGTCTATCAATGTCTTATTTTTATCTACCACAAGTTTGTGTCTTTTAAAAACGATAATTTTTAATATTTAATGTTTAAATCTGAGATACTCATAAACATGGTGGTAATATTCTTACTGTAATAGAACCATAATGTAAAAAATCATAATGTATTTTAAATATTTAGAATAGTGTACTTTTGATTAAAGAGACAATACTTGTGTTAATTTTACTTAAAGGAAAAGTTGTGTTTAAGATGACACTACATTCAGTTAAAGGGCTTAAGAACTTGTCTAGGAAATTCTCAACTGGATTTCGTCAGGAATATTAGCTTTTCCCCCAGGTATTTGGGCAGTTTGCACATCACATTTGTTTAAAATTGTTGTTTAAATATAAGTTATTTAATCATAGGATGAGGTGAGGGCATCAAATGTGGTTCTACATATTTTGGGGAGGAAGAACAATAGAAATTGGGTATAAGTTTTACCTACTGTCTGAAAAGGAAATGGAATTGTGTTATCTTTTAAGTGAATGTGTGTGCATGCGCTCACACACACACACACACACACACACACACACACACACACACACACACACACGCCGCGCGCACACCACACACACACACACACACACACACACACAGTGGAGTTAAAAGGGAGAAAAAAAAGAGTAAAAGTTCACTGGAACCTGGTGATTTACTGGGGAAGGCTCAGCAAGCTCACATAAAAACAGAAGCGGGGAAGTGGTCGGACATTGGGTCAAATCCCCATTCACATGTTGCGTAATAAAGGGCTGACTGCACCCTTTCAGGCTTGCCTCTACTCAGAGACAATGGCAACTGCAGAGCAAGACTAAGAACAGGATTTAGCATAAATCCACCACAGGAAGTGAACAGTGGTAGTGGCAAATAATTAGCCAGGAAACATTCTACAGCAGCGTCGGGACGCATCTGTGAGCTCTCCGACTCTCAGTGCGCTTCGGATCATGAAAATATCATTAGTTCTCAGCGACCATAATTTTTGTATGTTTGTTGTAAGATAGCTCTTTCCCCCACCCCACCCCCTCTTTTTTTTTTCTTTTCACAAGCAGGTCTGATTTTTCGTGTCCTAATTTAGCAGCCACAGCCGAGGGGTTTGGGGGCTGGGGGGGGGGGCGGGGCTTAGAATGTTCTCTTTTTCTCTCCTGCGGATGCTTTTTATTGCAAGGTGGATAGTGTTTATTTTGCACGGCTAACAAGTGAGTTCAAAGCAATAACACTCCTCTTGAACTCCTGCCAGAATCCCAGAACTGAAGCTCCCCTGCGTGGCAGAGCTGACCTGCTCTATCAAAGCCTGATTAATTTGCAGAGGAATGTCAAAATGACAGGTCCACCACCTGCTTCACTTGACACTTAAAAGGAAAGCTAAGTGGAAGTGTAAAAGGAAGGAGAGGGGTCCAAAGCAGCTTTCCTGTGCGCGCCCTGATTTCTGAGACCCTGAAGCACATTGCTGAGAGTTTCCATTTCCACATTCTGAGCCCTTCATTTCTGTCCGTTTTTGAGAAAGTGCTAGTAAACGGTCACTCCATTGTATTAGGGCCAATGCTGCCACTGGACGTGGCTTTGAAGTTCTTTCTGTCAAACACCTACCTGATTCTGTCATCACAGAACAGCCAGCAGAGGCACTTGTTTTCTCCTTTTAACTCTTTAAAAACCCACTTTCTCCAAAGCCAAGAGACCTACATTAGTGAACAAACATGAACTGTGGTTGGAGACCAACTGTCATATCAAAATCCTAAGCTGAATGTTAAAAACTATAGTTAGGGACATTCAGTCCAGCTCATCTGAGAGGTGTCGCTGTTATATGAAGTCATGAAATCAGGAACGACCAGATGAGAGTCTCCAGCATCGTATTGACTAGTCTCATAATATAGTAATGAGGTTTTTTTTTGTTTTTGTTTTTTTTTAAGATTCCTATTAATAACATAACTCTGCAGCTGGGTGTGGTGGCCTATAGTCGGAATCCTAGCACTTGGGGAGCTGAGGCAGTAGGAAGTGGGGGGACAGAAGACCAAGCTTTAGTTCAGCGTGAGCCACCTAGCGGAATCCTGTCTCAAAATAATAACCCATGTATTAATAACTTAAGTGACATTGGTGTACTGCTCGCAGTAAAGTCACCCACAAGTCGGATTCCCAGGCCTTGACCTTAGATCTTTAATATCGCTCCCAAACTTGCTGTGTGAACAGGAATCTCATCTTTAAACATTGTCTTTCTTTTATGCATTTTGAGTGTGTGTGTGTGTGTGTGTGTGTGTGTGTGTGTATCTTTAATGTTACTCTTCAACACTGAAGTCCATAATTCAGCATACTATTGGCTATTACAAGGACACCTTAGTACCGCTTCTTCAATAGGAATGGTACTGGAGAGATGGATCAGTGCTTAAGAGCACTGATTTCTCTAGAACAGGATCTTAGTTGAGTTCTTTTTTATTATTATTATTTGGTTATTTTATTTACATTTCAAATGTCCCCCTCCTCCGCAAGCCTCCCATCCCATCCCCTCTCCTCTTTGCCCCTAAGAGGGTGCTCCCCCACCGACCCACCCACTCACTCCTGCCTCACTGCTCTAGCATCCCCCTACGCTGGGGCACTGAGGTGTGGAGCCTCCACAGGACCAAGGCCCTCCCCTCCCATTGATGACCGACAAGGCCATCCTCTGCTACATATGCAGCTGGAGTCATGCGTCCCTTCATATGTACTCTTTGGTTGGTGGTTTAGTCCCTGGGGGGGGGGGTGGTTATATATTGTTCTTCCTATGGAGTTGCAAACTGCTTCAGCTCCTTCAGTCCTTTCCCTAATTCATCCATTGGGGTCGCCCTGCTCAGTCCTATGGTTGGCTGTGAGTATTTGCATCATACTAGGCTCCTATCTGTGAGCAATTCTTAGCATCTACAATAGAGTTGGCGTTTGGTGTCTGCAGATGGGATAGATCCCAGGGTGGGGTGGTCTCTGGATGGCTTTTCCTTCATTCTCTGCTCATTTAAACAGGAACAATTCTGGGGTAAACATTTTGAGGTGGGTGGGTGGCCCCATGGGTGGCCCCATCCCTCAACTGGGGGGGGGGGGGAGCATGACTATCTACTGAAGGTGGTCTCTTCAGGTTCGATCTCTTCTCAGTTGGGTACTTTGGCCGTTGGGTCCTGGGAACCTCTCATTTCCCTGACGTCTGGGACTTTCCAGTGGTCGCCCCAACCCCCGTTTCCCACTCCCCATCGCTACATATTTCTATTCATTCCTCTTACCCTCTGGACTTCTCTCCTGTCTCTTCCCATAGTTGAGTTCTTAATACCCAGATTCAGTTGCCTGTAACTCTAGCTCTGAGGGACCCCTACACCCTCTTCTGGCTTTCATGGGCACCTGTACACGCGCAAACGGGGAACGGGGAAGAAAAAGAACCTTTTTTAAAATATGAAGTGGAATAAGAGTGTAGCTTAGTGGCTAGAGCATGCTTAGCATAAGCAAGCTCTGAGCAGGCCTCCAGCACTGAAACTGGAGGAAGGGGGGAAGGTAGGACATGGAATACGGAAGCAGCAGCAGTAGGATTCTGACAAGGCATCAGTTACTTGGCCTAAGTTAGCAAGGAAGTCATGTCATAGCTGTCTTGAAGGTGACGTAGTCAAACTAAGCCCCGTGGATGAAGGCTAGAGTCAGGTGGATCCGCATTTGGATAACAGCTGGAGCACTCACCAACCTTACCAACTATTTAGCCAATACTAATTAATGAACTTTTAAAGGCTTAGCTTCCTCTTGTGTACAGTGAGGATAATATTGGCACTTCACTCATACTTTGTTATACTTTGTACTATGGCTGTCACACAGTAATGTCATCTATCACAAAAACCTAAACAGGTGGGAAAGGATAGACAGCAGAAAAGAAGAATCCCGTCAGATAGTGTCATGTACCAGCAACCCTTGTTTACAGGGCGGGAATCTGGGATGATGTGATCTTTGTCTTCAGTGTTCCTTGTCGTCTTTTCTAGGTTAGCTTTGTCTTCAGGCTGATTCCCCACATGTTTGCAAAATAGACACGAGTCACAGCTGAGACAAGCAACCTCTTTGTTCAAGACTTGCAGAAAAGAAGAGAAGAAAACACTTCTTTAACTGTGAAGCAATGTGACTAGAACAACCTGAGCCTTGTAGCCATCACATACGACAGAATGGTCAGTAGAAAAACGTTTTGCCCTGAGTGTCCTCCAGCTTCAGTTCTTGTGATATGCAGGAAGAGAATGTGTATAATGGTACACAGAGATACTACGGCTGAATATATCAACCATCTTTCCCTGCGTCACCCACATAGATCCAGCAGGGTCAGTACCTAGAGCGATGAGGTTCTCTTAGGAAGACTAAAAGGACTGTTAGCATCTGCCAAGAATCCCAAAGGTGTATCCATTTGATGGGGTCAATATAATTTCAATCATAAAGATAAGGACGGGACATTCAAGAGCTGTTAGCCATCCCCTAAAACCTGAACGGACAAAAACCAAATAAACAGAAAGAAATTACAAATAGGGTTACTTGACAAGGAGTGTGACCTTTGTCAAGGGACTCACATTTACTTGTCATTAAACAGCTTCTTGGGAAGAGGGACTGGAGAGATGGCTAAGAACTTAAGATTGCTCAGTGTTCTTCTAGAAGCCCCAAGGTGAGTTTCCAGCACACATATTAGGCAGTTCACTGCAGTCTGTAGTTACTTCAGTGGATCCAGTGCCCTCTTCTGGCCTCCATGAGCTGCTGCACATACGCAGTTCACAAAAATTCATGCAGATATACACAATTACACTAAATAAATATAAAAGTACTTTTAAAATTCACACAATTACACTAAATAAATATAAAAGTACTTTTAAAATTCATAATGGATGAGTGATGTAGAAAGGTTGTTCTGTGAATGAACAAAATAGGTGGGTTAACAAATTTTGAAGTGACATTTATGTTGGTAGTTTAAACTAGGAAACAAGGTGATGAAGAGTTATATAGATACAAGCAAGATTGCTGACAGAAAATCAATATTTTGGTAACAGAATGGATAACAATGAAAAAGAAAGTATTTAAAATAAGGAAAGAACAGGATTGAGGAAAATATCAAAATACTAGCTTTGAGCATGTAGGAATTTAGGTGTTTTTGAAAACTGAGAAGAAGATAATAGTCAGTGGTCACACATAGATCAATGTGAAATAAGAAGTCTGAAATGAAGAGAAGAGACTTGATTCAGAAATAGGAATGCATAGCTTAACTGTATAATTGGAAGTTAACTTTAATGCCCAGAGTGAGCAGAGAAAAGGAAGCCATCTCCACAGATGAATTCAAACATTCAAGGTCAAGCAGAGGAGGATGAGCTCATATAGGGGTTGGACAAAGGTCAGCTGGCCAGCGATGAGAAAGACCAGCAGATGCAGGCATACGTGGATGGTCAGGAAGACGAAACTAAGCAAGCACTACAGAAAAACTGCGGAAAATAGTAAGAGAGAGCACCCAAAAAGCAACATGAAACAGGGACAACAGGACTTAGAGAAGAATGTTCTAGAAAGCAAGGAAAGAGAGAATTTCAGAAAGAGTTAATTGATCCGGGGATTTAAAAAAAAAAAATTAAAAAGGGCGTTGGAGATGGCTTACTTGGTAAAGGAACTGCTGCAAGAGAGTGAGGATCTGGGTTCGGATTCTCGGCACCTACTTATGTAAAAAACACAGGCCTGCAGTGTCCTCTTAATCCCAGGACTGAGAACACCGGGAAGCAAAGAGAAGCTAATCCCTAAAGCGCACTGGCCACTCTGCTTAGCCCGAGTAGATGACCTTTGAGTTCTGTGAGAGACATTGTCTCAAAGACAAATGTATAACTAAATTTATAAATTAATAGATTAGGTGAAAAGCAAAAGAGGGAAGGACCCCTGGCCTCCACAATGACCCTTGACCTCCACACGACCATACATAGGCACAGATACACATGCACACACAACAATGCATAAATAACACAGAAATATGCACCCCACCGGGCGTGGTGGCACACACCTTTGATCCCAGCACTCTGGAGGCAGAGGCAGGCAGATTTCTGAGTTCGAGGCCAGCCTGGTCTACAAAGTGAGTTCCAGGACAGCCAGGACTATACAGAGAAACCCTGTCTCGAAACCCTCTCCGCCCAAAAAAGAAACATGCACCCCTACACACACACACACACACACACACACACACACACACACACAAGTTTTTTTAAAAGTAGCCCATGCAGACCATATGCAAAGCTCCTGGTTCTATCCCTAATGTTACCCATCCCTCAACAATAATAGGGCTCTACTCATGACTGGTATTCTTTGAAGCTTTCTAGATGCACAGTTCACCTGATTCTTCAGCAACCCTGTGTGTGTCACATCTATAAGCAAAAGTCTCGTTTCAGAGGTAAAAAATACGTAATTAAGTCATAGAGAATTGAAACCCTGCTTCTAAATGGGGAGGAGAGAACCTGTGCCCAAATCACAAATGCACTTAATTCCAGGGTCGCCATTTGCCCAGAGTTGCAGAGAGGCCTCTGATTTTCACTCTGAGGTCCTGATGGCTGAGAATTTCTAAGCAGAGCCCTAGAGTAACTCTAAGGAGCATAGGCAGCGAGGGAACAAAGGCAGGAAGCACTCTCAGTAGGGAAGCAATAGAAAGAAGAAGCATGTTCAGGATGAGGCAAGGATTAGGCAGGTTGTGAACTGATAGTGTGATGAAAGACAGCACAGCCCTGAGAGTTAGCATTGATGAATGTTTCCCGAATCAACATCCTTACTCTCTAAAAGAAAACACAACATCACACATATTATCTAAGTCTCATCATTTAAGAAAATTACACAGAGATTTCCATGTAAAGGAAATTCTAACGTCTACTAAAAATAATCACTCTACACTGTATATACTGGTGTCTTTTCTTATTATCTTAATTTTTTAAGTACCCAGAACCTCATAACAGGCAGCACCCATCACTGAACTACATTCTTTAGATATGGATCTTATCACCTTTAGACACATTTAAAATTTCTAGTTTTCCTTTAGTAAATATGCATGATGCATAAGCAGAGAAATCTCTGCAGAAGTAGTTTATGTTTTGAAATTTTGTTCACTTTATAAAATTATATGTGTGTGCATATGGTAAGGTATATTTAATACTTATAAGGTTATTTCTTAAAAAGCTTTCTCTATTCAACATATTAAATGATCCATTTCAGAGAAGAAAAATGGCTTCAGACGTGAACCCACGTGACGTTCATCAGCCACAAGTAGTTGTGGTATCGTAAGGCTAGATTAATTGGGATAAATCTTTTATCATTATCAATTGACTGTGAAATTATTGTATTGGCATCTTGTAAATTGTGATACTATTGATGCATAAATATGATTGGTTAATTTAAAACAACGATCCCTTTCTGCTGCTTTTTGTAAAGGATATTTATTTCAGGAAATGTTTACCAATACTATAGAATGAATTACCATTTTATTCTCAATTACATTTAAAATGTAAGTAGGTACAGTGGTTCATCTTCAGGATGAAAGATAATGTAACTGTGGATATAAAGTAAAACATAATCCATAGGCTCACATAAATTAATTTTACTTGGTTCAATTTTGCTCAATAATAAGGATGCTTCAGTTCACTCTTGTCCAGCTACTTTTCTTTCCTTTGACCACTTCGAGACCTGATTCTTGGTTCTCAGGTAGGATTAACATTTCTGTGTGGGCACCTAACGACTGTACACAAGTTTACGTTTCTCTCCTCAGAGTTGGTATCAAATGTCTAATCCACTGACTTTTTCTATCTACAGTCTTCTGAAGAATTTTGCTAAATTCATATCTGCCATATCCTATTTTAAACAAATGCAAACATATAGCAGCTGTGTGACACGCACAACACACATATCTCAGTACATGCCCAGCTGAGTTCAGAATGGGATGAGAGCTCAGGAGTTGGGGAAAATTCCAGAACACAGAATGGCATGTGAGTGGTACTTCAAGGCTGGGCAGCAGCTTTCCATGCAAACAAGGTAAAGGGGAATAGTCCAGTAAGTGCCAAGAGTTTGAGTGATGACCTAAGGGAGGAAGATGCACTGTGTGAGCAGGAGCCTGGCAAGGACACCAGCAGGTGGGTGGATGTAATTTGAGATGAGTTTGTTTCCTTCTAGGTCACTTGATCAACAGTGAGGTACACAGTAACTTTCTAATCTCCAAATCAATTGACCACATGGTAGATTTTTGTCAGAATCTTTTGGTGGTAAAGGAGAAAGACACAAGGAGTCCACAGAATTGTCAGAATGGGGCTTAGAGATAAAATGCTGGACTAAGAAACCTGACGTGGAATAAACTCAAGCCCTATTGGAAAGATGGCTCATGATGAACAGATTTGATGGCCATGAGCCAGGGCTAGTGGATCCTGCTATAACCCTAGGATTCAGAAGGTTTAGGGAAAAGGATGATACTCTGACTTCAAGACCAGCTGTTGCTACAGAGTGAGTTCCCAGAGAGAGGCAAGGATCATGCTGCTGTCTCGTCTTTCTCTGAACCCATGTGTCTCTTCTCAACTCCTGAAGTCAGCTGTCACATACTGTATATATCTCACAGACTGACATCTTCGGGACAGAAACACATCATAACTGTGTATCCGTTGTAACTACCTAGCTTTCCTACAAGCACTTGAAAGTGTATATGTTGGAAACGGAAATTAAAATCCCCTCTCAAATACATTTCTTATCTACTCTGCTGTTCAAAACGTCACCTTTAGGTAGGTATTGTAATATACTCCTTCAGTCATAGCACTTTGGATACAGACATAGGTGGATCTCCTAAGTTTGAGGCCAGCCTGGTCTACATGAGTTCCAGGCCAGGCAGGACTACATAGTGAGACCTTGCCTCAAAAAGAAAAAAGAACGCTGTAGTACATTCTAAATTATCTTTCTTTTTTGAAGGGTAATTCTTAAGGACCTTTACTTGTTTACCCATCCACTTAGTCACCAAGTCTACTCCATTTAATACTTGGATCATCTTTGCCAGACATGCTCTCCCTCCCCAATTCACTCTCTCTTGATGCTGTCATTTCTTCTGGGTTATCTGTTTTTCCAGACAATGCCTTTCCTCTGTGCAATTCATCAGAAACCTCTGTTAGTTTTATCTCCTGAAGATTCATTTCCGCCCACGTGATCCCGGCCATCACCATTTCTCAGGTTGACCATTTTATTGCTTGGCAATCTCCGCCCAGGTCAGTGTCTCAGGATTTTCACTGCCATATTAAGTCATCCTTAACTGGTCTGGCTGCTTCATTAAGGTCACCTTCCACCTGTTCCCCCAAGCAGCCACTGAAACATGCAAACCACACCCCTGTTTAAAACTTTCATTGTCTTTTACCAGAAGATGAAAGCCAAGCTCTTTAGCAGGTCTGACAATGAATGTCTCCAAAGCTTCCATTCTCTCTCCCCTCATCTATTCCCACCACGTCAGGTTCCACTAAGTAGTTTCTAATTACATATAGTAGCATAACCATAAATACAAGTTACCCAAATCAAGGCTATTTAGTCATTTCCTGCTCTTTTATGCACAACCTGTGGTTCTTCAATACCTCTAATTATTGAATTAGAATATATTACAACATTCTCTAAAGTGCACACAGTAGTCAGGCAGTCTTGAATAACGATAATTATGAATGTACTTCTAGACCTTTATATTAAGACATTGAAACTCTAATAGCATTTACACCATTGAACTACAGAATGATTACTATAGTTCAGACTTTATGTAATCCTAGTAAATAATAGAAACAATGCTGTTGCTGATAGCCGCTATGTGTTGGGAATGATACTGCCAGATGTTAAGAGATACCTCATCTCAATAGTCCCCCCTTTTACACATGAGGAGACTGAGTCTCAATGGGAATCAGACATGAGTTCTTCACCAAAAGAGTAAGTTAAAGTGAAGAATCCTTTCAAACCTCTGCTATCTGAAGGATACCACATCCCTTAACAAACGTTTTTTAAATGTATAAATAAATATATTGTGTAGCACAATGATCAGTGTTAAGTACTGACATGACAAGATCTAAATTTCCCTGGGAGGCTGGCCTCTGGCCATGCCTGTGAAACATTATCTTCTTTATGTTAACTGATGGAGAAAGAACCATGCTCACTGGGAGGGAGACCACTCCCTCTTCAGGGTACACAAGGCTGCATAAACAGAATAAGCTGAGCACTAGGAAGCAGTCATTGCTCTAGTTACTGACTATGGGTGTGATGTGATGTGGCTGGTCCAAGCTCTCCCTGCCTTGACTTCCTCACCATGATGGACTGTCACTTGTACTGTAAGCCCAAATAAACCTTTTGTTCCCTTGCATTTTGCTCTTGTCAGGGTATCTCATCATAGCAACAGGAAAAGAAACTAAGATACAAACCATAAAAATGCATTTAAGGTTATATTCAATTCTATGCTTAAATTCTCCTTTATGTGTACTTAGTTGGGGAAAGCAGTTTGACAAAGTTTATGACACTTACGGTCATGCTCAACGTTAGTAATATAAATATTGTTAACTTTGAACTTGGCTATAGAAACCACTATCTAAATTAATTTCATATAAAAATAACCTTAGGAATAGCTGTGTATCTACTCTTAGACCAAAATTCATACAAACCACAGGCAACTGAAACCTCATTCAATGGTAACTTCACTTTCTGTGTACATATAAGATCAGATGTCCTCTTCTGTACAACCTCGTGACATTCCGTCTTCTTCCTCTGTACAATGTTTAACAATTCAACACAAATTTCAATGATCAGTTCTTCAAGATCATCTTCCACAGAAAGATTCATGACCTTTAGGAGGTCTAGCCATGTAGATAATGTCTTCTCTCACCTCCTGCCGTATAGCCCTATGCTCAGCAGTGGATGTACTCTGTCTCCATCTGATAAATGAACCCATGCTGGAACGCAGGGACAACATTTACGTGGAAATATTTTCAGGGTTAGGAACTATCAAGTGTGGACCACAGGGTCTGAGGAATAGCAGCTGTTGAGAGAAGCAAAACTCCAGTTCCAAAAAGCGTTGGATGCTGTGCTACAGAGTTTTAAATACTCATTATGAAGAAATACAATGAGTGGCATATTGAGTCTTATGGAAGAAAAGATGAGCTGAGTGTGGGGGCCCACTCCTGTGATCCCAGCACTAGAAAGGCCGAGGAAGGAAGATCGGTACAAGGTTGAGTCCGGCCTGTTCCACATAGCAATGCCCAGACTAGTCAATGGAAGAAAGCTTATCTCAAAGAAACAACATAACAAGCTGGACAGGTGGTAGTGCACATCTTTAATCCCAGCCCTCGGGAGCCAGATGCAGGTGGATCTCCCAGTTCAAGTTCCAGGGCAGCCAGGGCTCTATGGAGAAATCCCTAGGTCAAAACAAACAAGCAAGCAAGCAGAAAGAAGGGGAAACAAAGCAAAACAACACGATTTGATTACTGTACGTTCTCAATTATAAGACCTTTAAAAAGTAGCTACACTAAATGATTTATAATGTTCTCCTGACACTTACCATAAGTGTCTCCACTTATGCTTTGTAATGTACAATGTTAATATATCAGAGCTCATTGTAAAACGCCATTTTCAATGTTCTCATCAAACATTCCCAGTCTCCATACTTCCACTAGAACAGGCCTCTGCAGTCACCAGTCTCGGCTTATAATTCCTGGCCTGGGTGTATAAGGAAAAGCATCATGCAGGAATCACCCAGGAGGCTGAGGCAGGAAGACTGTGAATTCCATGTTAGTCTGAGCTACAGAATAAGACCATGCCTGGGAAAGCCTATGTAGAGGGCACAGCAAACTCTGGATGTATGACCGATGGGAACAGTTCACACACAGTGGACTGCATTTTCTTTCCCTCACAAACTAGATTTGGATCAAGCATGGTGATGCATGTCTTTAATCTCAGCACTTGACAAGCAAAGTCTGGTAGATCTCTATGAGTTCTAAGCCAGCCTGGTCTTCATAATGAATTCTAGGCCAATAAGAGCTACATAGTGAGACCCCATCTAAAAAAAAAAAAGAATTGATAGATAGATGGATAGATACATACATACATACATTTATACATACATACACATATATATACATACATATATACATACATATATAAATACATAGTTAATAGAGCTATAAATTGAAAAATAATTTAAGGAATTTAGTAACACATAGCTTTGCTTTAGTTTGTTATTACTATGCTGGAATCAGTGATTATAGAAAACACATTTTGGAGAATATTACCTTCTGGCATAATAGGAAATTCACTGCCAAATTCAAACCACTGAATGATATGCATGAGAGACCATTTGTTGCTCAGGTTTTCAGTTCACTTATCCTTAGAAAGCCTGATTGCCTTTTGTGATAACCAGATTCTTCGGTGGCCCTTAGGGATCTTTTTCTTTTGATGTCCATGTCCTTGTTTGGTCCCCTCTCACATTGTGTCATGGTGGTCTAGTCACAGAATGACCTACCACAGAAGTAATGGCTTGTCACTGAGGGATTAGGTCATGAAAGGGCAAACATGTACTTCGGATTTTTGTTTTACTGTTTCATCATTCCCCACACTCATCCTACCACAACTCTCTGTCCCTCTCCCCCTCTCTCCCTCCTTCTCTTTCTTTTTCCTTCTTTCCCTCCCTTTCCCCTTGCTTCTCCTCTCCCCGCCCTCCCTCCCTTCCTTCTTCCCTCTCTCCTTCCCTCCTTCTTTCTCCCTCTTTCCTCTCCCCCCTCACCCTTCCTCTCACCATGTGTCCCCCACCACACACAGGCATTAGTGCTACTGAGTCAGTCAATGTGAGGCACACATGACAAATAACTGCGCATGCAACAGACAATGAGAAAATGTAGAGCTTTAGTAACTAACATATCCCTGGCCTTCCAAGCAGAGCTACTATCTTGATCAAATCTTGACATAACTATGACCCTTCCTTGTGTTATCTTGACTGTAACCTCTTTGGAGACCCTAAGCCCTAACAAGATTTTTCCAGATTCCTGACCCTCAGAAACTGTAATAAACATTTGAATCCAATTAATTTGGTGGTAATTCTCAACAAATGAGGCATCTATCTCAGAAATTTATTTAAAAGGAAAACAAAAGAAAATGTCTAGAAAAAAAAATGGGTTTTTAAAGGTTAACTTATTGGTGCTGGAGAGATGGCTCAGAGGTTAAGAGCACTGACTGCTCTTCCAGAGGTCCTGAATTCAATTCCCAGCAACCACATGGTGGCTCACAACCACCTGTAATGGGATCCAATGCCCTCTTCTGGTATATGTGAAGACAGCTACAGTGTACTCACACACATAAAATTAAATAAATCTTTTTTAAAAAAAAAAAAAAAAAGTCAATTTATTTAGAGTCTCTCCAATGTCTAAAGAAGGATTTCATCATAATAAATTAAGCTAAGGCCAGAGCGAGTGGGGACAGAGCGAGGAAAAAGCACATAAATTAAGCTATGAAAATCTCATTCTCAAATTTCTGTGTTGTTCAGGATCCCAAGCACAGGCACACGTACCCACACAAATAGACAATAAGTACATAAATAAAAGCAGGTTAAAAATAAAAAAGCCTGCTGCAATATCACAAGCCTTGAATATTACTATATACATCTCAGCTCTAATAAAAGTTAGACTAATAGTAAATTACATTACAAGACAATTTTAAAGAAATTGTGTGTTTCCCTGACAACAAAAGTCTTCAACTTTACTTACCACTAACTCAGACAGTAATGATCTTGATGGCACGACAATGGTTGATGCTAATCCATAAACCCAGTTTAAAACAGATCTGGAATATGAGTATCACATATGTGCAGCCAGAAATACTTTTAACGTAGCCGGCATCTTAGTATGGTGACTGGTAATATCTTTAACAATGACTCTGTGGGAAATATAAATCAAAAGCATGCCATTACTTAATACAATTTTAGGAAGAAAAGCTACAGCACAAGCTTGTCCTCTGTAGCTTCCAACTGCTGTATTAATATGTTTCAGAAGGGAGTCAGACTTCAGCATTAATACACTTGCGAAAATAATTAGAAGAAAACAATTCTAAGTAGCAGTCTACAGATCTACGCCTCATTCGCTACTGATTTTCCTTGGAAAAGAAGTTTTGACAAATATATTCAAAAGAAACAAAATGTAATAAATAAACCAAAAGAATCAAAGTGCTTTATAAAGCCGTAGAGCATCATATAAATAACAGGTATTATAGTACTGGCACTCTGACTGAGAAAGCAAACCACAAACGGGCACCTGAAGAAAACCCATGCACAATGAGAGAAGAAAGGCTTCCCGGGAGGAAGAGGGAGGAAATGGAGACACAGAACCGTCAAGAGCAATGTCCTTCATCATCACCAGAAAAACAACATTTCCATTAAAAAAGAATAAGTAGTTTAACATCGCAACATGACAGTATTCCAAAAGGAAGAAAGGCTATGAAAAACAGATCTGTGAATAATAAAGGAGGAGAGCGGGCAAAGGAGCAGAGAGAGGATAAAGAAGTAAAAACAGAGCCTGAGGATGCCTCTTCTAACAATATGATTTGAATTTAAAGCCATCACATCTGCTTTTTATAACTCTCTGCGTGTATTAGCTCACATAAAGGACCATGTTGATGTGTATTGTAAGAAAGAAATAAGAAGCTTATTAGAGAAGGGGAAAAAAAAATCTACCATCTCCAGGATAATAAAGTTTTCTTTCACTGAAGAAGGGAACTTTGTAGAGAGCAGTAGCAGCTGTACATACACTGTTCAAAGGCCTTTCTTGTAAAAGGATTCAGATTGCTTAGTTCATCCATCTTTGGTAACATAAAATTGACTTTATCTGTTAAATGATGGTTGGTCTATATTTGATCTTATTTTTCCAATCCTCCTGTTATCTAAGAACTTCATACAACAAAAAGAACTCTTGGCATTTGAAGTTAATTTTTTTTTTAATTAGGTTACCTTTCCAAATGAATAATTAGAAATACTGAGTCCTTAATACACTGAAGAAGAAAAAAAAAAAATCTAGAATCCGAAGTTGAAGCTGGCATAGAGGCCTGTGATCCCAAGAGCTGCAGAAGCTTAGCTGGAGGATTACAAGGTTCAGGTCACTTTGTGAAATCTGGTCTGAATTGGGGGAGGGGGCAGGGGGCACAAACAGAGGGACAGGAAGGAGGGACAGGAAGGAGGGAGAGAGGGAGGGAAAAGGAAGGAAGGAAGGAAGGAAGGAAGGAAGGAAGGAAGGAAGGAAGGAAGGAAGGAAGGAAGGAAGGAAATTTCACGATCTCCTTTTCTTCTTCAGTACTGGCACTGAAGTTTTCTTTCAGTAATAACTGCTAAAAAGAGTTATTTCTTTTCAGTTAAAGTGCAAGGATTAAGCCACATTTACCAAGAATTGCTAACTTATTTTTATGAGTTTCTGTGGAATAGATACATTCCTATAAACTTGGGATTTGGAGAAGAATTTCCTGCCGTAATGTTTATTCCCTGGGAATGTGGTCTCCCTGCTTCTCAACATAGCAGAGCTCTATTGTCCTCAAACACTGACTGCTTTTCCTACATCTGGTTACATTTATGTTTGATTTTGCATGTAGCAACGTTATTATTTTCAAATTTGTTTTAACAAATCACTGTTTATATTACATCTGAATCCTCTCTCGTATCTCACATGACTCAGAAAGTTTGCTGGGTTATGAGTTACTTGTGACCACATTACACTTCACCTACAACAGGTTCACAGCACCTGAAGGGACAGAAGTGATCTTCCTAGAAAGGACTGCACAGAAGAAAGCAGTTAAGTGGAGTAATGGAACTCACCAACTGCAGGTGCATGGACGATGGGCGGAGCTTCCCTGGCAAGGTTCCAGCCCGGCCCACTGCTCTCCAGATACCCCAAGTACTGGGGAGCACTTGAAATGTCTCTTTCACTGTCCAAATGATTGGCAACTTTCCAAAGTCCAACTTTCCTTTAGAAAGAACTTCTCCAGTTAAATGGAGAGTTAAGAGAAGTATGGAGATAATTCAGTCTAACACAAATACATTGAGAGAGAAACATGGCTTGTTGAACTCTCTCTGGAATGGTAATGTGCATGCGGATGGCATTTTCTCTACTTTCTGTCTTTCTTTGGGTATGGTAGAACTGACTTTCATCCTGCTTTGGAGTATTGAGCACTTCTTAGCTTCATTATCTCCCAACAAAATTTTTTTCAAGAGGCACGCCTGCATTAACACATAAGAGAGATGGCGTTTCTATTATCCGTATAATGCCTTGTGAAGTATTTGAAGGAACTGTTTGTGAGGGTTTTGTTTCTGTTTTTGTTTTTAAGGGGATCTCATGTACTCCAGACTGGCCTCAGACTCACTCTGTGTAGTTGAACATTGCCTTGAACTTCTGATCTTTCTGTTTTCTCATGTTTCCCCTCTCCTGAGTGCTGAGATTAAAAGCGTGTGTTGCCTTGCCTGGCTTACATAGTGCTGGAGATCAAACCCAGAGAATTGTAGGCGAGTATTCGACCAACTGAGCTACATTCTCAGCCCCAAGAGTCAATTTCAATATAGCAGCATCACAGTGATCCTTTGAAAGTGAAGATGACATCGCATCTGCTACTTGCTTAGAATCCCTTAGCTCTTCCTATTTTACCAAATAGTCACAGTCTATAAGGAACCTACATAAACAGCAGCATGATATAGAGTCTGCTGACTCCTACTTCTTAAAATCTGTAACTCCTACTCACTAAAAACATGTTGATTGGATATAAATGTTTTTATATTAGTACTGGATATGTTATATTTAATATGTTTATTTTGGATATGACATTTGATATATTTATATTTAATATAAATATTTTCCAGTTAGCCCCTTACCATACATTTCTTAATGTCTTATTTCTATCAATTTACATCTTCATGATCAACGTTTTGTTTGCACTGATTTGGGTTCTTCTCTCTGGGAGTCAACTTTATTTTCTTTCTCTTTCAATGTCTAGTTTCTGGAAAACATCAACGAATTTTCCTAAACACCAACTGTATTTTCCTAAATGTTTTCAAGTGTGTAGTATTTTCTCCTCATTATCTTTTATTGAGATATACAGAATGATTTACAAATGTAACTATATTGTATTCGATTCGCATGAAGGTCTGGAGAGATGGCTCAAGGGTTAAGAGCACTGACTGCTCTTCAGAATGGTCCTGAGTTCAAATCCCAGCGACCACAGGGTGGCTTATAACCATTGATAATGAGATCTGACGCCCTCTTCTGGAGTGTCCAAAGACAGCTACCGTGTACTTACAAATAATAATAAATAAATCTTAAAAAAGAAAGGAAGGAAGGAAGGAAGGAAGGAAGGAAGGAAGGAAGGAAGGAAGGAAGAAAGAAAGAAAGAAAGAAAGAAAGAAAGAANGAAGGAAGGAAGGAAGGAAGGAAGGAAGGAAGAAAGAAAGAAAGAAAGAAAGAAAGAAAGAAAGAAAGAAAGAAAGAAAGAAAGAAAGAAAGATTCGCATGAAAACATTATGGGGCATGGGGTATGCAAGAGAACTAGCTCAGTGTTTGTTCCTTTGTCAGATAACCCAAGTTTGGTTCCCAGCAATCATATTTAGCAGCTCACAACTGTCCGACAGTCCATCCAGCTGCAGAGGACCCACCACCTCCTCTGGCCTCTTGTGTACCATCACACAAGTAGCGCACATTCACACACAATGAAAATAAAAGATAAGTCTCAATAATAATAATAGGAGCAGAAGCAAAAAGCAAGACCAACCTGCATAGCAGCTGGGCTACAAGATCATTGCTTAAGCTACCAATGAGATTTGTTATAATCTTGAATTATTCTATAATTTTCAAATAAAACTATTTTCAAATGAATGTATATATTTTGAATTTTTTCATTTTGTGTTTGATATTCTAATAATTTTGATATCCAAATTTGTCTTTGATGGTAATAAGATATTACTATGCCAGATCTTCATGTTCTTGCTATCCTCTGTGCCTATGTGCCGCAAACCCAAACTCCGACCGGCAGAGATGGGGGGGGGGGGGAACTACACGAACGCCAAGGAAGATTTCAAGCAACTCCTGTCTTTATCTCCAGCTCATCCAGTTTCTCTTTTGTTTTTCCCTCTGCCCTCTGATCTCATCCCTCCCCTGTCTCCTGGATCCAATCAGCATTCAGCACGCTCTGAACACGAGCTGTGCACGTGGGCAGGGCTCATGGTGATAGGACAGTGACTCATCAGGCGGACAGCACATGATTGTTCAAGTGCACAGGCTGAGGTTCTTGGTAAGTAGGGATCACGGGGCTTGGCTATGAGCCAGGGCACCCTTTTGGCTCTTATGGCTGCTCCTGCTCCCCACATCTCCCCCTTTTTGTTTAATTAACTTGGCTCTGGGATCACATCTGTCTTAGGTTACCCTCAACCATGTTACATCCTTACCCATCACTGGTGAACTCATTTTCACCTACCTGTTTTAGGTTGGTATGCACATGTGAGACTCTTACCCATCATGGATTAACGATCCATCATACTGAGCCAAACATGGGGCGAACTACCTGACTCTATAGCCACCATAGCTTGAGTCTGCAGTCGTTGGTCGGCCTGCACCAGCCTGCGCATGCATACCACCCACCACAGCATCTCCAATCACTGCTGTAATGATGGAGGTGGTAATTCCAAAATCTCTCCTATTCCTTAGGAGCACTGACAACTGACCCTCCTGCACCTCCAGAGGCCAGGGTATGGCTGTGGGTATTCTGGTCACCATCACCAGGGGGGGTCTAGTAGACATTCCAGCATTGAGAAAAAAGCATGTGATATTGGAGCATTCTAATTCTAAAGGACTAGTCATATTACTAACTAAAAAGAAAAAGGGAGGTACTATACATACAGAAGTAAGTTTCCAATTATTTTCCACAGAAAAGCACAGACTCCCCTTCAAGGATACA
>NC_034597.1:94078859-94080505 GCF_900095145.1 Mus pahari
GGCTCTAATATGAATAATACAAAAAGAATTTTTTTCTACCCCATATACATTTTTGTAAGGATGACAAAAGGTCAAAAACAGTGAATGTTGCCTTAATTAACCCNACATTTTCCAATTGTTGAACTGCTTGGACCACATACTGGCTATCCAAAATCAAATTAAAGGCCTCTTCAACTTCTAGGAACACTTAATTATAGCATGTAATTCTATCTCTTGTGCAGATTGAGAAGGGAACAGAAGAACTCGTGGGGCATCTCCTTCCACATAAACCACTCCTACNCCTCCTTTCGATCCATCTGTAAACACATTTACTGCACCAGCAATGGGTTCAATGCTAGTTATTTTTGGAAAAAAAATCATTGGATTGCGAATTATAAATTGTATCCATGGGTGAGAGGGATAGTGATTATCAAATGTGCCAGTCACACTGGTGCATAGAATTGCCCACTCATCATTTGTGGCTGCCAATACCTCTAACTGCCTAGGTGTGCAGGGCGTGATTATCACGTCAGGTTGTTTTCCAAAGGCTCCCAGGCTCATTTTAATGCCTTTTAAAATCAATTCTGCCACACTATCAGGGTACCAAGATAATACCTTTGTTGGTGAATGATGTAAATACACCCAACCTAAGGGCCCTTTCTGCCACAGGACTCCTGTGGGGGAAAACTCAGTGGCAATAACACAGAATAAGACAGGCAAAGAAAGATCTATACGATCGATCTGAGCTTTAGCAAGACTTTGTTCTACCTTTTTTATACATTCTCGAGCCTTCATGGTCAATTGTCTAGGAGAATGCAAATCCAAATTGCCTTTCAAGATTGCAAACAAAGGTTGTAATTCTGCATTAGAAATTTTGCAATATGGGCGAATCCAACTAATGCCTCCTAATAATTTTTGAAAGTCACTTAAAGTTTGTAAACTTGGTAAACTTTTGTAAACTTTTCTAACCTCAAAGTTAGCTTTAGAGGTTNCACCATATTATCAGTTAATTTTGCTCCTAAATATTGTTTTACATCCCCACATTGAACCTTTTCAGGGGCCATAACCAATTTCCATTTTTCTAACTGTTGTNTCATATTATGGTATACATCCTGTAATTCTTCTTTTGTTTGACCACAGATTAATATATCATCCATATAATGATATATGATTATCTTAGGAAATTGCTGTCTAATAGAAGCTAAAGCTTTATCTAAATTGACACAATGTAGGACTATTCGCCATCTCTTGTGGTAATACTGTCCACTCCTATTGTGAATCAGGGGAGGCATGGTTAATGGATGATAGAGTAAAAGCAAATTTGTCTGTATCATCTGGATGCAATGGAATGGTAAAAAAAACAATCTTTCAAATCTATTACAATAGTGGGCAAACTCTTAGGTGATGTAGATATATCATGGGAAGGCCAAGCTGTACTGGGCCCATGACCTACATAGCAGCATTTACCGCTCGAAGGTCATATAAAAGTCTCCATTTACCTGACTTCCTTTTTATCACAAAAATGGGCATATTCCATAGAGATATGGATTTTTTAAGATGACCAGCTTCTATCAAATAAATAAATAAATAAATAAATAAATAAATAGGGTACAGAGCTAAACAAAGAATTCTCAACTGAAGAATACCGAATGGCTAAGAAACACCTG
>NC_034597.1:94082488-94083499 GCF_900095145.1 Mus pahari
TACTCATGATAGCCACACTTTGAGGGCTAAAATTGCCCCCTGTAATAAGCCTCACTCCCATCTGTTTCATGACATCTCTACCCCACAAGGATATGGGTATACTNAATACAAAAGGTTGAAAACTTCCTTTATGACCTTCATCATCTTCCCACAGTAGAATTCCTGCACTGCAATTTGGGTTTTGAGCAAACTCCAATCCCATTAGAGTCTGAGCTGAGGGCTGAATAGGCCACACTGAAGGCTAATCTGCTTCCTTAATAATGCTCCCATCAGCTCCAGAATCTAATAATCCCCAAATGGTAACTCCCTGTATTGTATCTTTAATTTATAAAGTGGACGCTCTTCTAAATCCATAGAGAACCACACTCCTGGGTCCCCAGTGGATCCAAACCCCTTCTTTCCTCTGATTAGGCCTTTTGTAGGAAAGTGGGCATGATAACTAGGGAGTAACAAAATTTGTGCTATCCTATCTCTAGGTGAGAATGGGGACACTCCTCTTGGGGATGAGACCATAATCTTCACCTCTCCCTCATAATCAGGACCTATTACTCCAGGGTGCACTATTAGTCCTCTTAAAGTGGCTGAACTGAGTCCTAATAATAGCCCCACTGTATTTTTTAGAATAGGACCTTTAAAATCAGAAGTAATTACTTGCACCCCCAACTCCGGGGTTAAGATGAGTCTAGTGGTAGCGCAGATGTCTAATCCTGCGCTTCCTGTTGTAGCTCTTCTGGGGGGCACCCTCATGCGAGAGCATCTGGGTACTTGTTGCAGGATGGGCCACGGGGTGGGTGTTTGCTGCAGTGCTCCATATATTTGAGGGCCCTGGGGTAGAGGGCCCTGGGGCCCTTTTTTTTTTTTTTTTTTTTTTTTTTTTTATTAGGTATTTACTTCATTTACATTTTAAATGCTATCCCCATATACACACCACTTGGATTGGCAGTCCCCCGCCCAATGGTTGCTTTTACAACATCGTGGACATAATTTTGGGTGCCTCACGGGAGTTGCATT
>NC_034597.1:94083774-94101373 GCF_900095145.1 Mus pahari
GCCTTGAGGGCACAATTATTAATTTGTTCATATACTTGTAGAGGATATCCTGTCTGGTTGTTCACAAAATTTCCTTGCCCCATGAGCATGTCTATGCTCCAAGCAGGCTGGCCATTGGTGGCATTCACGGCAGCCTGTTCAAGAGCGTATTCAAGGTATGCAGCCTTCCAACTTAAGTAGGCCCCTCCAGATAAGACCGCCTTACATAAATTCTGCCAATCAAAAGGAGTCATACAAAATCTCTGCAATCCTTCCACTTGAGTTACAGTGAAGGGAGCTTGAGAGCCATGAGTAGTTAATGATTCTTTAAGTTTTTGAATCGTTTTCCACTCTAATGGAAGCTCATGATATTGCTGCCCTTGCTGGTCTTGAAATACTGGGAAGGCTCCAACCTCGTGAGGCAGATTTCACCCACTGAGGCATGTCGACTGCATTTCCCCTCACTCCCCTTGTCCCCTGTATAAGGAGGAGGTGAGGGTAAGGGAGGCGCCGAGGGCTCAGGTGGTCTTCCTCGCTTAAAGTTCAACTTAGATATTATGCTAGCTACTTCAGCTCCAATATCTGAAGATTCCTCTGTACTCTCATCAGTACTCTCCTGTTTTTTAGCCTCCTTTCTTTTCTGCTGATCACTATGTTGAGACATAACCTCCTTTACTTCCTCTCATGCTTCTACCCCTTTTTCTATCTCAGCTGAATACTTTCCACTCTTGTCTGTCAGGCAAAATTTGACTAAATTCCAAATGGCTAGCATGCCCAACGGTAACAGGATAGTCGAATCTGCTGCCTGCAAGTCTCGACCTAGTCGTTCCCAATATCGGGGAGGTTCACATAACCCTCTTCCAGAAACCACGGTGTCTCTTTAATTATTGTTTCCAAGAATTTGTCTAGAGTTTCATTTTTTAATTTAACTCCGCTTCGTTTGAGAAGCCGCATTAATGCGGTTTTTACTTTCACTTTTGAAGCTGCGGATCCCATGGCTTCGTATCTGAGGTTTTCCATCCCTTTTAGAGGCTAGACTTTCCTAACTCCATCCCTACACCGGGAGCCTAACTTTGTCCCTCTACCGGGAGCCTAACTTCGTCCCTCTACAGGGAAGCCTCTTCCTAGCGCTAGATTGATTCTTACTTACCAAGGAACTCCCCCGTAGCTCCTTTTTCTCATTCCAGCTCTTGCACGAGTTCTGAAGTTTCTGCCTTTTCTTTTTCTAACTTCTTCCTCTTCTTTCTCCTTAACCAACCCAACAGCTTCTAATTCAGCTTGTCTTTGCTTTTCTTTGGCCTCCTGTTCCTTCTGCCTGGCTTCTGCTTTTTCTTTCTTTTCTGCTTCTTTCTTGGCTTTTTCTTCTTTTCTTCCCCATATGGGCCACCAGATGCCGCAACCCCAAACTCCAACCAGGGGAAAAATGACACAAATGCCAAGGAGGGTTCCAAGCAGCTCCCATCTTTATCTCCGTCTCATCCAGTTTCTCTTTTGTTTTTCCCTCCACCCTCTGATCTCATCCCTCCCCCCTCTCCTGGATCCAATCAGCATTCAGCACGCTCTGAACACGAGCCGTGCATGCGGGCAGGGCGCGTGGTGGTAGGTCAGTGACCCATCAGGCGGACAGCACAGGATCGTTAAAGTCCGCAGGCTGAGGTTCTTGGTAAGTAGGGATCACGGGGCTTGGCAATGAGCCCAGGCACCCTCTTGGCTCTTATGGCTGTTCTTGCTCCCCACACCTATGTGTTTATATTTTCCTAACTCTTTCTACATCACGTATCTTTGATTAAGACTGCTCCTATTAGCTTTGTAAAAGTAGATCATTTTATAAGAAAACCCTGTTCCTCATAAAATTTAAAGAAATAAATTCAGGCCTGGACCCTTTCTTTGAGATGTTGACATTTCATTCAAGCAGGTCTTGTTAATGGGAGAGTGTAGATGAGAAAACTGGAAATTTGCACCTTAAACAAAACATGTCTTGAAATATTTCAAATAGTTGGCACATGGATAAAGGAGACAAGTTAACTCCATTGCAACAAGAGACACTGCATAGTTCATTAGACTTTTAAAAATCATGCCAGGTAGCTATTTTAATGACCTGTAATGAAACAGATTCAAAGCAGAATCTAACACAGTCTGTCTTCACCTTCAATCTCAACTCAGTCCTACTCTAGGGGAAAACCATAAGTGTGGGGAAGGGTAGTAGTATGTGCCTCTAGTATTTTTGAAACCCTAGGTTTAATCTCTATGACAAAGTGAAAGAAAAGAAAGAGGAGGAGGAAGAGGAAGAGGAGGAAGAAGAGGAGGAGGAGGAAGTCATCAGAAATTCCTTGTATATTCTTTTAGAAAGTTTCTTTGTATGTAGAAATAAATGTATTTTTCATGACCTAAATGGGGATTATATCATACAAATTGTTTTAAACTGGTTTCTTTCACTTAACTATACATATGGTGAGCATTTATTCATGTAAATCTATTATAGACAATTTATTTCTCTATCTACCTACTTACCTATTGATTTTTGGACATGGTTTCACTATGCAGTACAGACCAGGACATCCAATTATCCTGCTTCGGCTTTAAACAAGCTGGGATTCTGCCACACCTGGCTCCTGCTTTTTAATTCCATGTAGAATTCTTTCATATAATTAGACTGACAGCTTGATTTGTTTATTTTGAATTCATTGTTTTTATATACTGTCTTCCTCCATGCCTCATTCTGAGTGTGGTAATGTGGATATGGGCTTAGCAAAGAGATTAAAAAAAATTAAAAATAAAAATAAAATTTAAAAAAAGCCTAAATGCAAGCTGCATTTTCAATTTAATAAATTGAATAGTTTCAACACAATTGTTGTTCAAGGAAATTTTAATTTATTCTCCCCTCTTGACTTTTTATTAGATTCTTCATATACATGTTTTCCTCAAAAATCTTTAGGTTTTTTTTTGGGGGGGTGGGGGGTTCAAAAGAAGGTATCTTTATGTAGCTCTGGCTACTGTCCTGGAACTCTGTAGAGCAGAGGCTGGCCTCAGAGATCCATCTGCCTCTGCTTCTCTGACTCTCTGCCTCTGCCTCTGCCTCTGCCTCTGCCTCTGCCTCTGCCTCTGCCTCTGCCTCTGCCTCTGCCTCTGCCTCTNTGCCTCTGCCTCTGCCTCTGCCTCTGCCTCTGCCTCTGCCTCTGCCTCTGCCTCTGCCTCTGCCTCTGCCTCTGCCTCTGCCTCTGCCTCTGCCTCCTGAGTGCTGGAATTAAAGGTGTGCTCCACCACTAGCTGATAGTAGTGAAATTTTTTGTTCAATATTTTCTAGTGCTTTAATTATGAACAAATTGAAAATTGACTCCCATATTTTAAAATCACTAATTCAATGCTTTTTTTAAATCTCAACTTTGTGTTTGTATTGTCCTGTTTCTTAATCTCAAACAAAAATAATCATCTTTCTTACTGATAGGATACAAATATTTTTATCCATTTCTCCATATTGAATGTTTTAAACTCATCCATATTCACTTGATTAACTTTTCTTTTATTGTTTCTGGACTTAGGAAATGTTGTTTAAAAGCATTTCTTTTTTTTTTTTTTTTTCCAATCAAAATAAGTGGATGATCATTTAGTATTTTTAGTACTTTAACTTTTAGGAATAAAACATTGAAGTAGGAAAGAACCAGAAAACAGACTTTCCGAAGTTGTTCTCTGACCCTGACCCCACATTGTGCCCTAAAATACATGAATCAACCCTCACATGTATACACCACATAGACACAAAATAAATTAAGTAAAATAATTAAGATTAAGGTATTAGAACGTTAATTTAGTAGAAGGAATTAGAAACGTTTCCTTCCTGCCCCCACCCCAGATAACTAGTCCAATTGTGAATTAATTTTATCATTATTACTGTGATAAATTCTGTTGCAGATAGCCCTGGGGCTAATTATATTTGATGTTAATTCCATTCTCCTGTGAGGGGTTGCGAACAAGGAATGAGTCAGCACTCAGGTAATTTCCTGTAAACCTGCTTCCAACCTGCAAATTTGTAAAATAAAGCAGAGCTGATGATTGGGCAGATAAAAGGGAAGGTGGAACAGAAGGTGGGGAGAGAGGAGAAGGAGAAAATGGAAGAGGGAGAGGATGCAGAGGAGGAGGAAGATAAAGAAAAGCAGAGCAGAAGCACATGGCCTGGAGAAACCACAAATTCTAAGGGTCTCATAGATGTGGAAGATGGTAGTGTAGCGGTAGAACTGCCCAATCTAGGTGAACAGCTTGTATTCATATTAACTGTGTCATATTATTGCCAGGGCATATTTGGGTTGGGAATTTACCACAACAAAATGGCTCTCAACATATTGATTTGAATTCAATTAACCTGAGATAAAGGTTCAGAACTAGATAGGAACTATTAGTCACTGACTCCAAGTAGAGAAAGCAGTGATAATCACCTGTTATGAAGAGGTATTAATAATAGAAGTCTGTGGCTCCAGGTAGAGAGCATAACAGAAGATACTATAATAGGTATTAATTAAATAAATATCTGTGGCTCCTGGTAGAGAGCACACCAGATAGATGGTATAACAAGATGGCTGCTCTAGGCAGAGCTTAACAATTAAAAACTGTCTGCTTCCTGTAGGCAGATATTAGTGGAAGTTTGAAATAATTTCTTTAAAGATGGTACAAAGATATATTGCTCTAATAAGTCTTACAGAAGACTCCTAGTCTGTCTAATATGGGCTTCATGGAAATTTGGGGTTTACATCCTGGTTTGACAAGATGCCAGTTGTAAGCAGGTATGGAAAGGAAAAGAAAGAGGAAAGAGGAGATGAAAGGAAAGAGGAGAGGGGAGGGGAGGGGGGAAGGGGAGGGGGGAGGGGAGGGGAAAGGAGAGGAGAGGGGGAAAGGGAGAAAAGGGGAGAAGGAAAATATAAGTGTGAATCAATTGTTTTAAAGATGGTTTAATAAAGTCTGCAGGAGAATCATTCTGTCTACCATGGGCTCCATGGGAATTTTGGGTTAATATCCTGACATGACAAATTAGAAAGGCCTAAATAGGCTAAAATGTGTGTGATTTTGAGTATTGTGGTGATTTTATTGTTCCTCTGGGACAGAGGGCAAGCTACAGGTTTTCCTAGTTACTGGCTGAAGGATATGCTGATTTGTGGAAAAGCTTTTGTCTTTGTATTTTTGGAAAAGGAGATTAACCAAATTCCCTAACCAAAATTATCGGGAGGGTAAGGGTATTATTACACTCCCAGTTCACCATCCTTCAGTGATAAAAGTCACTGCAGCAGCGACTCAAGGCAAGAACCTGAGCAGATCTCTGGAGGAAGTTTGCTTACTGCCTCAATAACTGGCTTGCTCAGCTATCTTTCTACAGCTGAGGCCCATCTAGGTAGAGATAGGCCATGCCCACAGTAGGCTAGCCCCATCCACATCAATTACATCAGGGTTGGCAGCAGGCTCCTTCATCCCACTGAGCCATCTCACCAGCCCTGTAAAACTGTCTTTAAGAACAGTTCCTAGAACTAGGATTTCTATCTCAAGGACTCTGATCATTCAAGGGGGTGTCTGCGTTACCTTTGCTTACTCTACTCTTATGTTCATCCTTTTAACTCTTGCTTTTTGTAAGAGATTACATATAAAATATTATAACATATTTATGTCACTCCTCCCTTCCCTTTCCTCCTTCTAACCCCCCCCCCACTCCATCCTTCTGAGCTCTTTCAAATTCACGGTCTCTCTTTTTTTAATGGTTGCTATTACATATGTAACATACATATGTATGAATGAATGTGTGTGTCCATATGTTTCTAAATACGTAAATATAACATAGTCTGTATTTCACTTGTATGCATCCTTTCAAGGCTGACCATTTGGTGTTAGATAAAACTGACGTTCTTCTCCTCTGGGGAGACTATTTCCCCCACTCCACTCCTGGCATACCTAATTGCCTGTGCTGCTTTGTGTAGGGTTAAGGCCTTTCGAGCTCTCTCCTGCCCACATTACCCTGTTTATTGGTGCTGTCTTAGTTCAGGTCATGTTTAGGCAGTCACAGGTGTGGCTTCTGACATTTCAAGGAAACACAATTTCACAGCAAATTCCCTCTAATCCTCTGGCTCTTTCAGCTGGCTTTCCATCCCATCTTCTGTGATAATATCTGAGTCTTGGGCTCTGGAGTTCTTTTTCTCTGTGGATAGCTATCATGATACCAGAAAGTGCCATGCAAGCTTCTGGAGTTTACACAAACACAGTAATGCCAATCAATATGAGCTTGTGATTTATGGTTTATCATTCTCTCTAAATAAACTGAAGGTGGGGTGCCACCAACAGTCCTACATAGCTAGAATGCTTATGAACAACAACGCCTAGCATTGTAAGATATCTATAAGGCTGGAGTAGTGACACCCAGCCATGGTCATAACCAACAGCTCTCCAATGGACATAAGACTCCCTCAACAAGAGGGAAAACATGGTGGGAATGAGAAACCCAGCCAACTACTGTGAGCTAGTAAAGTTATAGATCTTAGAGGAGAACCTACACCTGCTATCTTACTAGCCTGCATTATCCCTATCCAGATTCTAAACACTTGCCCTTATACCCATGGATAAGTGTTGTCCTCATCACTTCTCTTTGCATCAGATGGAGACCACAACAGATCAAAATGCAGACTGTGGAGCCCAGTCCCTATTGATACACCTTTGAATCTTTAAAAAAAAAAAAAAATCCAGTTTTTATTACTTTCATTTTTGTTCTAAAGGCAAAGATATCGAATCATATGATGATATAATTTTTTTTAAAGATTTATTTATTTACTTATTATATGTAAGTACACTGTAGCTGTCTTCAGATCTTGTTATGGATGGTTATGAGCCACCATGTGGTTGCTGGGATTTGAACTCCGGACCTTCGGAAGAGCAGTCGTGTGCTCTTACCCACTGAGCCATCTCACCAGCCCCATAAATTTTTACTTTGTTGTTGATCTTCTGAATTTTTTTGGTGTAGTTTTTCCATCTTGTAATTTTTTTTATTTAGTCAAGTGTGTCTTCCCTTGTATGACTGGCATTGAGATATGAATATTTTCTTATATATTCTTTTTATAAAATCTCCTCACATTCTTATAATTTTCCCACTTATCAAAAGTAATTCCATAGTGATTAAATTATGAATCACCATATCTAAATGTACATATGTTTTTTTCTAGGACTTGTATAACTTCCAGGTAACTATGCAGTCATTTACTTTTACCTGCCGTTTTGGAGAGAATGATAAACCATAAATCACAAGCTCATATTGATTGACATTACTGTGTTTGTGTATAAATCAGTGTCCCTTATTAAAAATGGGATTCATTTGTGCCTTAGAAAAAAGATTTGACTAATATTAATGATAAAAGTAGATTCATGAAATAGTAAAAATCTAGGAATTTCTATGCTGTTTTTTGGAGAGAATTGCACAATGAAAACAAAATATTAATGTTTTTACACCTGCTATCAAAAATGAATAAAACCTAACACATTATAAAAATCAGTCTTTGGACTGGGTTATAACTCAGTTTGTAGAAAGTTCTCCTGGAATGTGCAGGGTCATGAGTTCAATCTTTAGTACTGTCACAAAAATTATAAAAGCCCGTCTTTTAAGTAAAGATTACACTGTGCACAATATCTTAATGATATGAGCAAAATCTAATGTGTTTTACTTAAGCCTATAAACCCTAATGTGTGGTTATTCTATAGCAATCTCCACTTACTTTCCAAAGAAGCTGTCATTTGCAATGTTCCATGCATGGTTGCTTTTCTCCTACAAATTCCAAACATGGAATTTTTTTTTTTATAAGCGAGATGTAGCTCATGCATGTCTGATAATCAAGTGGAACAAATTGACACATCTGCATTCTCTAAAAACGAAAGACTTCTGTCTTGGTTAGGATTTTACTGCTGTGAAGATCCACCATGACCATGGTAACCCTTATAAAGAAAAACTTTTAATTGGGTTAACTTACAGCTTCAGAGGTTTAGCCCACTGTTATCATGGTGGGAAGCATGGACAGACATGGTGCTGGAATAGGAGCTGAGAGTTCTACATCTTGATTCACAGGTAGCAGAAGGAGACTGTGTGCCACACTGGGAATAGCTTGAACACAAGTGACCTCAAAGTCCACCTCCACTGTGACACACTTCCTCCAACAAGGCCACACCCCTAATAATGCCACTCCCTATGGACCAAACATTCAAACACTAGTGTCTATGGGAGCCATTCCCATTCAAACCATCACAGCTTGCAATACTTAATCTTCATGGTCTTTTCCAATAACTTTTTTATGGATTCTAATTGATTATGCATCACCAAAGAGATTTTTAATGTGTATTGATGAATACTTCAATACACAAAAGAATATTTCACTATAAAAAAGATATCCCCCAAGTAATAGCTATTTTGTGCTCTTCGGGAATTGTCACCACCCTCCAGCCCTGTGAACAGTCATTGCTGCTTCTCTTGGGCTTTTTGCTAAGGTTGTTAACCAGGAAAAGCTGTTCAAAACCCTCTGTCTTACAAAACACTTACAGAAACATCTATGTCTCCTCTAGCCTTTAAAGTAAAAGTAATAATTAGTATTATGAGACATGTGGTGAGATCTAGGAGTAGCAACTGTATCAAGAAATGCTCTACCATGTTTTAGACTTGAATGCTTTGTTTTAGATGGATACACTTAACTATTTTGAGACAAGTTTTCTCTATGTAGCTCTGTCTATCCTAGAACTCACAGGACTGAACTCAGACTTCTAGAGAGCCACCTGCCTCTACCTCCTGAGTGCTAGGATTAAAGGTATGAGTCACCACACCTGGCTTTGGGAGAATTTTTATATCTTTAATACAAGTGTTTGCTTATACCTAATCCTCATAGAAACTGAGAAGAAAGGATGATTTGGAACCTGGTTCCAAAATGGCCTTGGGCACTATCTCTAGATAGAGTCTGCTGTGAGAGCCAGTGTGTCTCTTGGAGATGACTGACCTCTTGGTATTAAAGTCATGATAAGTGATCATTTTAAAGTAGTTTGGTTGTTATTGTTTTGATTTGGCCTTTTGTTTGTTTTTGTTTTGCTTTGCTTGTTTGTTTTTTATGTGACTTTCTGTCTTCCTCTTTTGCCACTCAGACTACATCTAAGTTAGACTGCTTTAGAGTAATTATTAGTCATTGATGTTTTTCCTGTCTTCTGTCTTTTATTTTCAAATGCGGAATCAGACTTCCTTTCCTGGGACAAATGCCACTTGGCCCTGATGTATGTATACTTCTTTTTTTACTGTTGGATTCTGTTTTATTGAGGATTAGTACAGTGCTTTCAGTGAAAGATACTAATTAATGGTTGTGTGTGCGCACGTGCGTGCATGTGCGTGCCTGTGTGCCTTAGTGCCTTAGTGTGTGTGTGTGTGTGTGTGTGTGTGTGTGTGTGTGTGTGTGTGTGTGTGTGTGTGTGTTGTTTTGTAAAGCTTTTGGTGGACTGGCTCTTCCGGCACTGTTGCCTTGGAGCTGATGCAGAGGCCGTGAAGGAGTACTGTGTACTGGCTTGCTCCCCACAGCTTGCTCAGTCTGATATCTCATAACACCAAGGACCATTAGCCAAGGGAAGGCATTACCCATGATGGTCTGGGCTTTTCCAGCATGAATCATTAATTAAGAAAATGCTTGCCTGCAGCCTGATCTTAGAGAGGCATTTCCTCAATTGAGGTTCCCTCCTCTTAGATGACTTCAGCCTGTGTCAAGTTGACATTAAACAACCCAGGATAGTCATTAATCACTGATTCATTACTTTTAATGGATATCATGGCATTCATATAATCTTTTCATGTAATGTGAGTCTAGGCAAATTTTTCTTTCAAATAGTTTATTTTGCTATTGCTCACTGTGCTTCATTATTATTCTGCTAATCCAGTATCTATAGCAATATCCCTACTTCCACTTCTAATATTAGCAAATTTGTTGTCCCTTGTTGTCTTAGCATAGCTAGTTTTGATATGTTTATTATTTGCTGTCTCACTTTGGACTTAGTGTTATATCTAACTACTTTCCTAACTTAGTAGCTTAATTGATTTATATTTAGAACCTTCTTTCAAAAACTTTTTCCTGTAATATATACACTAAATGCTACAGATTTCCATCATCACCACCTAAAAGCAGCGATAGGCAGTTGTTTGTTTGTTTAAAATGTCTCACGGAGCCTTCAGACATTTGTCTATCTGTGTGTTATTTAGAAGTATATTATTTAATCTCTTTTGTGTACTTTTCCATGTTTTGTTTTTCCCTGCTAACAATTTCTAGCTAACATCTAGAGTGGTTTGAGAGCAGACATTGTATGAGTTCTGTTTTTCAAAATTTTGATAACATGGCATGATCCAGAATGTTTAGCCTTTCTTAGAGAATATCCCAAACACACCTGAAAAGACTGTTCTGTTGTTTGGTGAAATAGTCTGTAGAGGTCAATTATACTTATTATGCATAACTTGAACAGTTGATTAATAGTGGGCATGAAAGAGAGAGAGCAGCAGACTGAGATCCAGAACAGCCTTCAAAGCCATATCCCCAGTGACCAGTCTTACCTCTAAGCCTCCTATAATACCCCAAAAGATTGTCACGGGTGAAGAACAAAGCATTCAAAACCTGTGTCAGTAGAAAACATTTCACACTCAAACCATGACATTTTTTTCCTGGGCCCCAAAGGCTCATGCACATCTTATAATTAAAAATGTATTTCCTTCATCTAAAAGGTCTCTATAATGTTAACAGTTCCAGCAATTGATCAAAAAACTAGCTCAAAATATGTTATGAGTCTCTCATTAACTCTTAGTTTTGAGCTTCTATAAATTAAAATCAAATTACCTACTTCAAAGACATAATGCCACAGGGGAAAAAAGGTATTTTCATTCCAAAACTGATCAATGAGGCTATAGGAAAAGGATGAAAGAAGGAGAGAAGGGAATGAAGGAAGGAAGGAAGGGAGGGAGGGAGGGAGGGAGGGAGGGAGGGAGAGAGAGAGAGAGAGAGAGAGAGAGAGAGAGAGAGAGAGAGAGAGAGAGAGAGAGAGAGAGAAGACTGAAAGCCAATAGGCCAATCATGTCCAACATTAAGAACATTGCGAGCTCGGATGGACCTGTGTGGGATACAGTGCTCATGGCCTCTCTCAAGCTGGTTTTACTTGCTGCCTGCCACTTTCCCAGCCACATATTCAGCATCTGGCATCTTTAATATTCTGTGTACTCTGATGTGGGTTAAGCTGCACCTTTGCAGGATCACACATGTCCTTTCCAGCAGCTTGTTGCAGGGAATCTAACTCGGCCACACACTGCCTGCTCTCCTCTGCCTTCCTTTCAGATCTCTGGGGAAGCAATGATCACTCCACCCTCAGACTCCTGCTCTCCACACTTGCATGGCCAGCAAGATCTTTTGCAAGCTTGAGTGATAGCCAATCCTTCCCTACAGTGGCCTTTGAATGGATGGGTGCCCCACCCAGCCAGGAAGCACTTCCCCAGGCAATCCTATGTGATCAAGCTCTCCCTGTGGGTCCCTCATCTCAAGGGAAAGGGTTACAAAAGGAGTTTATAATTTTATACATGGTAATCTATGATGACTTGGTATGACCAAGTCCTCAAATGTCCTCAAGATGTTATGCTTATGATTTCCTTACAAAGTCATTGCTCCCCTTTGTTGAGGCACTAAGGTTTTTAGCAACCATATCTTCCCTTTCCACAACTTCAACCATATTTCTTTTCTGCCCACCAGTTTTTCAACTCTTTCTATTTTCCATTGCCTCTGGATTCTTACTGTAACACTGGCTAGAAGAAGCCAGGATTTGCAGGTTTGTGGTGGCGCACACCTTTGATCTCATCACTCAGGAGCCAGAGTCAGGAGGATCTCTGAGCTTGAGGCCAGCCTCTTCTACAGAATGAGTTCCAGGACACAGAAAACTCCTGTCTTGAAGAACTAAAACTAAAACCAAACAAACAAAAAAGCCGGTATAAACCATACTGAATGTTATCCTTTCTTGAAATTTCTCTGTGAAATTAATCTGTCATCTTTAACTTCTGCTGTCATAAAGTTTCAGGCTATGAACAAAATATACATAAATGGTTTTGCATAATATAACACAAATTATCTCTTGTCCAATACCTAGTAGCATCCTTGATTCCATCTGAGACCTCATGAACTCAGTATTTATTGTCCACATTTCTGTTGGAATCCTGATATTCTGAGCTCTCACTAGAACTCCTGCTAGCTATGCTTCTAATATTCTAAAACTTATGTTGCTCACATCTTCCAATTCTTTCAATTTACTTCCATAAGACAGTTGCAAAGACCTAAAAGCAACATGATCAGAATTATTCACAGTGATTCCCCCTTTTCTATTGCCAACTTCTATTTTAGTGTATTGAGTAGTTGGGCTTTTGTGTCACTGCTGATAAATGCCAAAGAAAGTAGCTTTAAGAAAGAAAGATGTAGTTGACTCATGTGTTTAAAGGCTTCCATCCATGGTTGATTGGTCACATGTACTTAGGCAGAGCAATGGGGTAGCTGGAACCTTTGGCACTGTAGCTTAGTTAATGTTCTGTGTATAGGAAGCAGACAGAGAACAGACCGAAGACCCAGGACAACCTTCAAAGTCACACTCGCCAGTGACCCACCTACTCCAACTGGTTCCCACCTCCCAAAGTTTCCACCCACTTTCAAAATAGCACTTCTCGATGTGGACACGGTATTGAAAAGACAAACCTGTGAGAATCATTTATAGTTAAATGTAGCACAGCAATATGCTATAATTAAAAGCTGCAGTCTAAGGGGTAGAAACCCATTGCTTCTGATGGAGAAAGTAGTTGTACTGCGTGTCTTGAGAGTCTGGACAATACATTGTGGTGGCAATCTGAAACGTAGCAGCAGCCAAAGGACATGGGTAGTTCTTCTCTGACTGGTCAAGAAAGTGACTAATGAGAGGCTCATGTCTCAGAGGACCACCAGATCTATTCACTGTAGTAGCTTCTATTAGAGCTCTCTGTATGTATAGTAGTATAGAGGTAACAGAAAGAAGAAGTATTCATGGACCATAGACTAAATGCACAGTGACTTTAGGAAGAAGACCCCAGAATATCTTATATCCATTTATATCTTAGGAAAGGTGGACATTGCTAGAGTTGGGTGTAAGAATCATAGTCCTCTTCAGTATAGAAGATAAGCTATCATCAGCCCCAAAATGTTGGGTTGGAGTGATGTCACTTGAGGATCTATGACTATTATCTGACACATGAAACTTGATACCCTTGTCAACTGTGTACACTCAAACTGATGTAGTTCTGAATATCTGTCATCTTTGATTGAAACAAGTCTGCCAGTAAGTAGGTTTATATCTTTAGTCATAAGTCAAGAAAAGCACCCAGACCAACAATCAACAAAATAGTGAACAGAGTGGGATCCGGCACGATTTTGTGTTAGATGGATGCTTAAGTTCAAATGGGGCTCATATCAGGTGAGCAGTGGAACAATCTGTCATCAGTGAACCTTTAGGGACTATCTTAAAGATCTGTCATCAGTGAACCTTTGGGGACTATCTTAAAAGTCATCCACCAGGTTTTATAAGACACAGCATAAGATGGGGCAAACCTGAAAACTGTAGGTGTCTGCTGGACTGGAATTGAAGAATTGTTGAAGACACTGCTATGTCTCCCGTTTGAACCAGTTATTTAGACTCGATCAGTGATGCGCAAGTTCTGCTGGATGCTGTCCCTTTAGAAGGGTCTCACTGTGAGGCCCCGGCTGGCCTCAAACCCACAAGACTCACCTGCTTCTGCTTCTTGAATACTGGGATTAAAGGCATATGCCACCACACTCAGCATGAGTTAAAGTACTTGAATGTTATCACTTAGAATAGTTTTTGCTTCTATACCTGTAGGTATTCTACACCTGTTTTGGGCAGAATTCCCAAGGAGAACAGATCTGCTAGGAAGTTAGTTTTTAAGTTGGCTTACACAATAGAGGCTGGGTGATGGCTAGAGTTAATTGTTGACTTGATGGGATCTACGTCAATTGAAAGACAGGCCTTTGGGCATGTCTGTGGGAAATTATCTTGATTGGTTAGTTGAGATGGGAAATACCAGTCCACTGCGGATGGCACCATTCCCTGGCTGAATTCTGAGACTATGTGTAGAGGAAGAGAGTTGAGCAGTCATGTGTAATCTTAAATCTTAGCTTCCTGACTGTGAATAGGATGTGACCAGCTGAGTCATATACCTGTCACTGTGAGCTGGAATAGAGCTGTGCATGCTTAAGTTGATTCTGTCAGGATATTTTATCACAGCAACAAGGAAATTTATTAAAATACTGTCTATACTGTGGAAAAGCTAAAGACTCTTCATGGTCCATGAAGGTGGTTTCTTCAGCAGTTCCAATCAGGTGCCAAATGCTTGAAGGTTTCCTCTGAAGTTGATAGTCGTTAGTGCACATTGGGAAGCCTAAGAAATTGTAGTGTGGGGCTGGAGAGATGACTCAGCGGTTAAGAGCACTGACTGTTCTTCCAAAGGTCCAGAGTTCAAGTCCCAGCAACTACATGGTGGCTCACAACCATCCTTAAGGAGATCTGATGTCCTCTTCTGGAGTGTCTGAAGACAACTACAGTGTGCTTATGTATAATAATAAATAAATCTTTAAAGAAATTGTAGTCTGACATGAGCTGAGGATGCAGCAACAGTAACAGCAACAGGAACCTCAAGCATGAGCACCACTTACTCAGAAAGAAGAGAAAGAGCGATGGAATCAATGCGTATTCCTTGGGCTGTTCTTGGTCTGGGAAATCTTTGCTGGAAAATGCCTCCCACTCTGAAGGAGGGTCTTCCTCATTCAACTAATACCTCAAAGGCACACACAGATGTGTGTCTCCTTGTTGATTCCAAATTCCATCAAATTGGCAATCAAGACTAACCATCAGATGATCATAGTTAGGGCTGTCTTAATTTTATCTCAAGCGCTTGGCTTGGTAAATATCAGAGAAAGTTCAATAGTATTTGGACAAGACATTTTGTATTGTTAAAAATTATAGACTAGTTCTCTGGCTGTAAACTTTGCAAGAACCATTTGGTTAAGTCAAAATACCCTTTGGATTATATTTTGTTCCCCCTACCAACCTGAGGACTTCAGATGCAGATACTTTTCCTAGAGAAAGTAGAGTGGATTGGCTTAGCTTTACCAATCCTCTTGCTATTTAGCAAAACCCATTATCATTCAAGAAGAGCTTCTGCCCCACCTTTTATGGGTGATCTCTCAGCTCTCCCAGTGAAGACCATGTGCATCAAATAGCATAGCACATTTCTTTTTCTTTTTCTTTCCCATAACAGAAGTAACTAGATAAGTCAGTCATAACTTTGAAGAAATGTGTGTCTGTCTGTCTGTCTGTCTGTCTGTCTGTTGGTCTATCAATGTAGAGAATAAGAATGAAGGAATTTGAGATCTACCAGCAACATGAGAAGAGTGTTTGTTCCAAGGGTCTCGTTTAACAGAGCAGGAAACTGCATTGAAAATGTGAACTCTTGTGATTGGGTTACCTCACTCAGGATGATATCCTCCAGATCCATCCATTTGCCAAAGAATTTTATAAATTCATTGTTTTTAATTACTGAATAGTACTCCATGGTATAGATGTACCACATTTTCTGTATCCATTCCTCTGTTGAGGGACATCTGGGTTCTTTCCAGTTTCTGGCTATTATAAATAAGGCTGGTATGAACATAGTGGATCATGTGTCCTTATTACAAGTTGGAACATGTCCTGGGTTATATACACTCACTGATAAGTGGCTATTAACCCAGAAACTTAGACTACCAAAGATACAATTTGCAAACCACATGAAACTCAAGAAGAAGGAAGACCAAAGTGTGGATACTTTGTTTCTTCTTAGAATGGGGAACAAAATACCTATGTGGAAGGAGTTACAGAGACAAAGTTCAGAGCTGAGAAGGAAGAAAGGACCATCCAGAGACTGCCCCACCCAGGGATCCATCCCATATACAACTACCAAACCCAGACACTATTGCATATGCCAGCAAGATTTTGCTGACAGGACGCTGATATAGCTATCTCTTGTGAGGCTATGCCAGTGCCTGGCAAATACAGAAGTGGATGCTCACAGTCAGCTATTGGATGGAACATGGGGACCCTAATGAAGGAGCTAGGGAAAGTACCCAAGGAGCTTAAGGGGTCAGCAACCCTATAGGAGGATCAATAATATGAACTAACCAGTACCCCCCAGAGCTGTGTCTCTAGTTGCATATGTAGCAGAGGATGGACTAGTCGGTCATCAATGGGAGGAGAAGCCTTTGGTCTTAAAAAGGTCATATGCCCCAGTACAGGGGAGTGGGTGGGTTGGAGAGCAGGGCAGGGGCAGGGGGGAGGGTATAGGGGACTTTCAGGATAGCATTTGAAATGTAAATGAAGAAAATATCTGATTAAAAAAAAAAAAAAGAAAAAGAAAAAGAAAAAGAAAATGTGAACTCACGAACCAGATCGGAGCTCTCTGGATTCCCAGACTAAGTACTGCTCTCTATTTTTCTCACCTAAAATTTCAGGAGATAAAACTTTAGATGAGAAGATATTGGCAAAAACTGTGAAGGAGGAAATCTCTGTTTTCCTATGCTTTCTGGGAACTTTTCTCTTTTCAGTTCTTGTGGCTGCAGGGTTTCACACTGACATCTTGGGGTGGGGGTGGGGGGAGGAGGAAGTGTCCTTTGTCCAAGGGGATGATTTTACATGAAGGAATAATTCTGATTTCTGTAACAATAAAGCATTGACACAGTATATTCTATGGTTTGAGGTTCTCCAGGACCCCGTATATATCACAGCACAAGGTATTAAGTCTCTCCCACCTTTAAGACGTACTGGTTTCCCCAGCACTCGGGAGGCAGAAGCAGGAGAATTTCTGAGTTCAAGGCTAGCCTGGTCTACAGAGTGAGTTCTAGGACAGCCAGAACTACACAGAGAAACCCTGTCTTGAAAAACAAACAAATAAACAAACAAAAACAAAAAAAGACTTACTGGTTCCCTAGCCCCCAGGTGGCAGCTCACCCAGAGCCCAGCTTTGCATTTTAAATAACCACAAGGAGCAGAATGAAGCCTGCTTGTGTTTTTAATTAATTAATGGGATTACAGGCAAGAAACACCACACCTGGCTAGTAAAAGGGCGGTCCTAAGCCCATAAGTACCATCCCTGATACATCCAACTCAGGCCTTTTCTAGTTCAGGCTTTCTGAAGCTTGCCATTGGTGATGTCTTCTCATCCAAAACGTTGCTATGCAGCCTCAGGTATATAGGCATATAAAATAGACATAATCCAACATTTACTACAACAAACTATTACAAAATTATTTTAAAACAATTCTTTGATACACATGTAACCTACCATTTACAAAAGATTAAAGTAAATTTGCATATGAAGATGGATATGCTTGTTTGCTGTTCCATAAAGAATTAAATACTGCTGGGCAGTAGTGGCACACACCTTTAATCCCAGCACTTGGGAGGCAAAGGCAGGCAGATTTCTGAGTTCGAGGCCAGCCTGGTCTACAGAGTGATTTCCAGGACAGCCAGGGCTACACAGAGAAACCCT
>NC_034597.1:94101471-94109965 GCF_900095145.1 Mus pahari
AAAAAAAAAAAAAAAAAACCACATACATCCACACACAAGAATTAAATCCTGGCTGAATACTTGATACTATAGGATACAGGGCATCTTCAGCTTTTTTTTTTTTTTTAAGTTTATTGATATTTTGATCCTTTCATTAGTATTGAGAATTCTCCTTTATATAAGTATGTAGTACTAAATGCAGGACAATATTCAGAGACACATCAAAAATGTTGGAAATAGTGCCCAAACACCAAGCCAAAGTTAATAACATTTTACAAAATTCAAATGAACAATTCAAATGACTATAAAAAAGAAAAAAAAAAAACTTGTATTCTAACACAATATAATCCCAAAATGTACACCCAGGAATACTTGGTTGCCACTGATTTGAGTATTGCATTCAGCAGGCATGGTGGTGTGCTTATAATCCCTGTTCATGGGAGGTGCGGCATAGTCAAAGTCCTCCCTATCTACATTGCAAAATCTGAGGGCAGTCTGGGCTATTGGAGGTACTTTCTAAAATAAGAGGTGCAGGAGCAGGGGCAAGAGGAAAAAGAGGAGGGGAGAGGGAGAGAAAGACACAGAGACAGAGAGGCAAGAAATCCCAATTCATAAGTTAATCCAGCCCTCGGCTTCCCCTTGTACAAGGTCTCTAGAAAGAAAAGTGTCTACAAAACCCAGATGAGAGCATGTCCTCTGCTGTGACCGTGCGTGGACGTCACTAGGGCTTGATGATCACCTCTCTCCCCCAAGGCTTCTGCCATCGCCCATACTTGATGACCCAAGTTATTCCTCATTAAAGACCGTGACAAGGTTTCTAAGAGACTGTCAGAGCGTGCCCAGACAACCCAAGGTAAACTCGTGGCTCCTAATGTTTGTAAACCACAACTGTGGTCATCTTCTGGAAACTGCCTCAAGCCTGTGTCCCCACGCGCCATTTTCCCCATAAAATGTGACTGTGATAACTCTTAAGACCTTAAATATTCTCCACTTCCACTAAATTTCACATTCAAAACAAATGATGCGAGGGATCGGTCTTTTGATAACTGTGTTTTAAAACTAAGACTGTTTGTTACCTGTGGTGATACACGCTTATAATACCAGCACTCCAGATGGTGAGGCCAGAGGATCCACCCCAGCCTCAACTAAACAGAAAGTAACCACAATAGCAGACTACATAGCAAGACATCATTCCAGAAAAGGGAAGAAAAGAAACATATCAGTCATAAATTTATTATTTTCACTCAGCCAGCCTTTATTTCACTTCCTGACTTATCATGGTTGCCCATTTTAACTGATGACATTTCCCCCTCAGAATCTTAATGTTGTCAGGATACTATAGTTTTCTAAATACACCTTTCTATATTGAGTTAGCAGCATATGTTTTTCTAAGTACATACAGAGTAATATATAAATAAATGCAATATATTTTTCTAAATACATCTTTCCACACTAGATAGCAATATAACGGTGTGGAGCAAGGTATTGTCTTTAGACTATGTGTTCCAAAAGAAGAAAGAAAACTGAGCTCAGAGGGAAAGGACCTATCAGAAATGGCAGAAGGGCCCAAAGCCTCTGAGCCAGCACTTAGCACTGCTGACTGGCCTTGAGCTTTATTAGTGAAACAGAACACTTATATTCTCTATTTTCACAATACAATCATCGGGGAATCCCAACACATCCATGCACACTGGCTGCACTTTCAAATGTGTACATCTCACCCCCTCCTATATTTTACTGTTAAAAAAAAAAAAAAAAAATGGGTACCAAAATCTGAGCCATGAAGAGATGCCCTCCAACTGTACAAAAATGAGTGAAAACCGAAGAGCCAGTTTTTATCCATCCCCAGTGCCCCCTCCCCAGTGCCCACCAGAAGGAGAAGGGGAAAAAAAGAAAAGGAAAAAGAAAACCCACAGAGCTGTTTGATTGCTTAAGCCGGGTGGTCAGACAATAGGACCAGAAAGAATGGCCGCTTCCTTCCTTCCTGTTGAGTGTTCTGCCTGAGTGAGCAAATTCAATAGCACTTTGCTTTGCAGCAGAACTAGGCTCTAGCATGAGGGAAAATCAACAAAGAGCCATTCTAGGGCATTTCCAACCCCACCTAAGGCAAGGCTCTGAGCTATAGAACCAAGGGAGGCAGGTCCTGATTCAGGCCCTCCAAGGGGGAGTGTGCATGGAAGTACACAAACATCCACGTTATTGTTTATATTAAGGGCCGTTGTTTATGCTGCTGCTTGCATTTGAAGTGGTCCGATTCAGTTACCTCTTTCTAATTCCTAATGTACAGCTCTCTAACGTGCTTCAAACTTTCTTAAAATCTGCCTATTCTTCAGCAATTAACGAATCAAACACTGGGCTGCCCATGCATTCAGAATCAGCATAAATGTTCTTCCAATTAATCATTTTCCTTGCTGGCTTTTAGATCTGAGTTGAGGAGACACACAGTGATTTGTCAGTCTGGCAGTTAAAGAGTAAAAATCAGAAAGGGGATGAAAGGGAGAAAATATTAATTTAATTGATACAATATTGCGTTACACATACAAAAATTTATACATTTGGATAGAGAGTGTAATTTCAAAGTGCCTTTAGAATATCTTGCATTAACACAGAAGAGAAATATAGTAAGGGACATTCTCTGTATTTATTTTGGTGTTTTTCATAACTCATAATTTGTACAGATATACCTAGGTTACAAACCTTTGAAAATGTATACCTTTAGAACTTACAAAAATTTTACTAAGGTGCATTGTTAGTTTTTCCTACCGTATGTGACACGGACTTAAAACTAATTGTGTTAACCTAATACTCTTCTCTGAGATGGGTCCCAATACGTCAACAATCTGTTCCTTGGAATCTTGAACGTGATAGCATGTCACTTCTTAGTGGTACTAAATGAAATCATTGACCTTAAAAAGGGCAGATTATCTTAGAAGGCTGTAATGGTTTGTATATTCTTGGACCAGGGAGTGGCACCATCTGGAGGTGTGGCCTGGTTGGAATAGGTGTGACCTGGTTGGAGTAAGTGTGTCACTGTGGGTGTGGGCTTAAGACTCTCACCCCAGTTGCCTGGAAGTCAGTCTTCCAGTAGCAGCCTTTGGATGAAGACGTAGAACTCTCAGCTCCTCCTGCACCATGCCTGCCTGGATACTGCCATGCTCCTGCCTTGATGATAATGGACTGAACCTCTGAACCTGTAAGCCAGCCCCAATTAAATGTTTTTATAAGACTTGCCTTGGTCATGGTGTCTGTTCACAGCAGTAAAACCCTAACTAATACAGAAGGCCTTAACTAATTACACACGCTCTTCAAAAGCAAAGAACGTTCTTCCAAGGTGGCACAAGAAAGAAGAATTAAGAGAGTCAAAGTTTGCAAAGGATTTGACCCTGAGTTCTTGGTCTGAAGATGGAAGAGGCTTTGTGAGGTGACTAAAGGGTAGTCCAGTCTTGAACTAAAAGTCACCTCCAGCCAAGAAAACAGAGACCTCAGCCCTTTGTTTGCAACAAACAGCACAGCGTCCTGCAGGCAGTCTGGAAGAATCTGGAAGAGCAGTCTGTCCTCAAGTAAAAATGCAGTCCAGCAAATAACTTTATTTTAGTCTGTTGAGACCCTGACCTCAGAGAGATGTGAACCCAACCAGACCTTTGCTTCCTAGAACTGTGAGATAATCAACGGAGTGGCTTTAAGATGTTACAACGTACGGAAGTTTGTCATGGCAACACTTAAAAACAAATGCCACATCTTTCTTTTTTCTTCACCATAACAAAATTTCCCACTTGCAACTGCAGCCTCATGAATATGAAAATTTGTCAATTTTGTTATTGTTGTCTGGTGCCTGTTGGTGACAGTCTCTATCACTGCGATATCCATACTGTTTCTGCCAGTGAAAATGAAATTGTACTTGAACAGTTCTGTAGTCAGAGCTTGTGACATCAACTGTTGTTATTGTAGAAGCATCAGTGTACATACTACACTTTCACTGTGTCTCTCTTCTGATGGAGTTTTCACAAAGACATATCTGCATTCAGAATAAATATGCCAGTAGATAATAGTATCAAGTGGTTAAAGATTTTAAGTATTTCACTTTTCAGTATAAAAATCAACCTATATACCTTCTACTTTGTGGCCATTTATATGAGAACTAATTGGGCATTCTATTATAGTTAGGAAAATGGGGGAAAAAAATCCACAAATTGTGGAAGATAAGTGGCCTCTAATAAAATTTTCTAATAGCTAGAGATTACGTGACGTTCTTTTACAGATTTTTAAATTTGCATTTATTCTTTGGGTTTATGTGTGTGTGCGTGCGCGAGTGGGTCCTTTTCATCTTTAGGAATATAAAATATTGTGTGGGGCAGGGTGTAGAGATTGATGGTAGAGTATGTGAAGCTTTGGGTCTAACTTCCAGAATCACAAAATATGTAAGTATTCTACTACCTTTAAAGGAATATCCAAATATGTCAGAGTGACCAGCGCAGAAGACTGGGCTTGTTAGCTGCTGTTCTGCTTTCCTGAACCATCTGAGAAAATCTTAGCTCCTTTTTTGCTGCTGGAACAGAACATCATAGATTGAGTGATTTATATCCATGTGAGATTTGTTTACTACAGTTTTGAAGCTTGGGAAGACCATGATGAAGGCACTGGCATCTTGCAAGGGTCTTTATGCTGTGTCATATGGTTGGAGGCAGAAGGGTAAGAGGTTGCATGAGGAAGCCGGAGAGCATGGCTTTCTGAGAGAGCTCAAACTCTTAATGAGTCCACTCCCTCAACATCACTGATGTGTCCTTACAGCCTGTTAAAGGTTCTACCCTTCACACTGCTGCGTTAATGGATAAGCTACCCATGGGAACTATAACAGCACGAAGTTGATAGCCATGCCATGAACATGTTGTATTTCATACATGTGAAGACACTCTTTCATGTAAACTACATGTAAGCACTCAGGTAGGAAGTTAGTTAGCCTTACTCTGGTATCTGGTCAGTCTGCTCACTAGGACAAAAACATTTAACTTTCCTTCCTTCCTTCCTTCCTTCCTTCCTTCCTTCCTTCCTTCCTTCCTTCCTTCTCCTCCTTCTCCTTCTCCTCCTTCTCCTTCTCCTCCTTCTCTCTTCTTTTCTTCCTTCCTTTTTACCTTTCTTTTTTTTTTGAGACGGGTTTCTCTACAAAGCCCTGCCTATCCTAGAACCTGCTACAGAAACCAGACTGGCTTTGAAGTCACTGAGCTCTGCCTACCACTCTGCCTTTTTCTCCTAGATGCTAGGATTAAAGGAAGGAGTATGCATCCTTTCTTTATTCCGCTTTCACCTTCTTGATGAAAGAAGAGTTTTTCAACCTTTGCTTAGTTTCCAACATTACAAAATTTTGTGTCAGGGTTTGTCCCTATAATTCTGGCAACTGAGAGTCTGAGACAGGAAGACGTGTGCTTGAGACCAGCCTTTAGATAAGTAACTTCCTGGTCAGCTAGCCCATGAGATCCTCATTCAACAATGCAACAAACAACACTTTAAAATAATAATAATTTATGCAGGGCACTTGGGAGGCAGAGGCAGGCAGATTTCTGAGTTTGAGGCCAGCCTGGTCTACAGAGTGAGTTCCAGGACAGCCAAGACTACACAGAGAAACCCTGTCTCGAAAAAAACAATAATAATAATAATAATAATAATAATAATTTTAAAGTCTAAAGTCATATTGTACGATATTCTCTGATTTTAATTTTTGATCATTTCTTCTTGTTGAGAATCACGTTACATATCTTCAATAAGCACATTACAAACACAAAGGTGTGTTCTCCCTGCTGTATCCAATAGCTCCTAATAGTGTTCACTTTATCTCCAGAAGAAAATGGTACCTGACATGCTTCTCTGTTATGAGTTTTTTTGTAATTAAAAGAGTCTGTAGAAGAAGTTATTTGAAGTATGAAATGCGGGTATTTCCTTAGACTTTCAATTTTATTCATTTATATTGTATCTGTGCCATCTCATAGATCTCTATTTATTGAACAATTTATAACCCATCACTGTCTTAGTGGGACATGTAAGCTGACTTTTCTGTCTCTTGCTGAAGGCCAGGGTTTGGCCATTGTTTCTGTATTCCACTGCAAGAACTAACACTGATCACTCTACTATTTTATTATTTATTCTGCTATCCACTCAGTACATGTTTGTTAATATATTTTTTGTGCCAGATTCTATGTCAGGAAGAGCTATGCCTTTCGGGCACTGCATTCTAGAAAAGCAGGCACATGGGTCAGAGATGGGGCCTTGGTGTCAGTGTAGGGTCCCACCACCAACATCAGGAAACAAAACAAAGTCTTAACAAAAGCAAGGTGAGACTAAGAAAATTAGCCAGTGGGTAAAATGCTTGCTGTGCAGATGTGGGTGTTTAGTTCAGAAACTCATTATCCAAGTAACTCCAATGTACTGGCTAGTTTTGTGTCAACTTGACACAGCTGGAGTTATCACAGAGAAAGGAGCTTCAGTTGGGGAAATGCCTCCATGAGATCCAGCTGTAAGGCATTTTCTCAATTAGTGATCAAGGGGGGGGGGTGGTCCCCTTGTGGGTGGTGCCATCTCTGGGCTGGTAGTCTTGGTTCTATAAGAGAGCAGGCTGAGCAAGCCAGGGGAAGCAAGCCAGTAAAGAACATCCCTCCATGGCCTCTGCATCAGCTCCTGCTTCCTGACCTGCGTGAGTTCCAGTCCTGACTTCTTCAGTGATGAACAGCAATGTGGAAATGTATGCTGAATAAACCCTTTCCTCTCCAACTGATGTTTGTGCGGGAATATAAACCCTGTCTAAGGCACTCCAATTTCTGAGATACTTTTGTAACTTTAATTTTTTCAATTTTTAATGATGGTTCTTAAATGCTTCTACCTTCCTCTTAGCCCATCACCCACCAGAGGTAGTGGAAAAGAAAGGATAATGGAGGAAGTAGAGCTGTTTAGAAGGGTTCTTTGGAGCAACTCCCATCTGAGTTGTCTGGAAACCATCAGTTCAGTTCACAGGCTAGCAGACAGCGGCAGCTCAACCCACTAGCAAACACTTTGAGGATACGACAGCAGTCCAGTTAGAGTCAGGTTAGCAAAAGTGGTGACCTAGCAGAGACAGCCAGGCCTCAGACTCAGCAGGAGGGATTAACAGGAACACCAGGAGACATTCTTGGCTGTGCCTCTCTCAGGGAATCGAAGATCAATGAAGACACAAGACCCACAAGCCTTGCACAGCTAGCTGTTACCAGCAAGCCAGGCTCTGTCTCCATCACTCTGTGGAGTCCTATTTATACCCTCCAACATCACTGTCCTCCACGTGCCTTGCCTCAGCATGTGCATCCCATCAGCCAGAGTCCTTAGAAGCAGCAAGAAACTGCAGCACACCACCAGAAGTTTGTTGGTGCGTTTCTCTCTATAGACTCCCAACAAATGCAGCTTAACCACACAGTGTAAGGTGGACCAATACATGTGTGTCATCAGCAAAGAATATTTCACCATGTGTCCTTTCACAGGCTTGCTATACAGGACATCCTCTCTCCTGTGTCTGCTTCAGCCAAAGGTTCCTTCACGTGTCAGCCTTAGCCTTTCACACCTGTGTCCACTTTAACTGAACGTTTCTTCACGTGTTTGCCCCAGCAGAACAGCATCCAACCGACTTTCCAAGGAACCCTAAAGTTCCTACTTTATACTCTAATAAAATAAGCCAAGCAGGAGACTTCCATTCCCAGTAACTATATTTTCCCCTGGCCACCTCTCTTCTGCAGGATAACAGTTTACCTCTGAGTGGCTCTGTGAGGTGTCAGGCAAAGTCTGGCTAAGATGCAAATTGTTTCATTCTTCACAGAACACGCAGAGATGTTTACTCTGGCTCTTGTACATGGTGCAGTTAACATAAGGATGCAGTCCTTTGTGGGTAAGCTCTCCTCTTACAGACAGAGACACACAGACCCGTCACCAAGTCATCATGTTAGCTTATCATTTCATTTATTCCAATAGTGTTATCAGCTAACAAGGGTGTTTCATGGCCACACCAAATTCATCTCTGCACATCTGGTGCCCACAACAGGAGAGGCTCCCAACAGACTGTTTAGCAAATGATGTAATAACTGCGCGGATGGCAGTGGCCGCACATAGAAACTTCTTTCCACTTTTACAGTGATGCAAAACAAATAATGGAGACTTCGTGGTCCAGTTGTCAGTTAGTGTGTAAGTAGGCACAATGCAATCTCATCATTTAATACTTACTGCTATGGAGGACAGGCATTCCCACATTCATCACAAAATCACCAAGGCTGATTGACACACGAGTCACTGTACTTTCAAAACCTTTCCACTCTCTGAGATGTTAAAGTCTAGTCTTAACTAATGGACTCTTAGCATGATTGCCTCTGCTCCTTCTATAGCACACATTGGAGTATAGATAAGAGTGTGCAAGTAGCCGGGCCTGGTGGCGCAGGCCTTTAATCCCAGCACTCGGGAGGCAGAGGCAGGCGGATTTCTGAGTTCGAGGCTAGCCTGGTCTACCAAGTGA
>NC_034597.1:94110695-94125753 GCF_900095145.1 Mus pahari
ACACACACACACACACACACACACTAAATAAATAAATAAATAAATAAATAAATAAATAAATAAATAGATAAATAAATAAAATATGATTGCTATAACTTTGAGGCCAAACACAGTGAGTTCCACACCCTGTCTGTCTCAAAACAAACAAAAACCTTGTAGATGAATAATGATTCTTTAATTCCCAATAAATTTAGAAATTAGATTTCAATTTTTTTAAAAAAATATAGATAAAGCCGGGTGTGGTGACACACGCCTTTAATCCCAGCACTCGGGAGGCAGAGGCAGGCAGATTTCTGAGTTCGAGGGCAGCCTGGTCTACAAAGTGAGTTCCAGGACAGCCAGGGCTACACAGAGAAACCCTGTCTCGAAAAAACAAACAAGCAAAAAAAACCAAAAAACCAAAAAATATAAATATAGATAGATAACGATAGTTCATCAAGGAGATATAGCAAGTATTTTTAAAAAATAGTATATACCTACCCAACATGAAGCTTTTGTAAGAACATGTCACACCTAATCCACATTCCACACCAGTCTCAAAAGGCTCATATCCATCTTACAATTCGAAATGCAATTATTCGATCTCTAGTGTTATCTCTATGGCTGAAATGGCTATGGCTATGGAGATACTCAATATTAGGCAAAAGTTCACAATCAAGTCTTACTAAGACTCAAGTCAAACTTTTAGCTTTAAATTCCTATAAATTCAGAAAGCAAGTGGTAGGCTTCAAAGACATTATAACACATACTAAACATCCCCATTCCAAAATGAGTATTGACTTATACTATCAAAGAAGGCAGAACAACAAAATCATCACTGCAAACATGAAGCACTATAGCTCCTTGCCCAGCCTCTGTCGGGTGTAGTGTGAAGCTATGAACTCCAATATACATGGACGATTCTGCCCCATGACCTGCCCCTTGGTATGCTATAGGGCCTCTCTCTCACTCTCTCTCTCTCTCTCTGGCTTCACCTGTTGTCTGCAGTCTTCCTCAGCAAACATAACATATCCCAGGCATCGCCAGCCTTCTGGTGTCTCTATTGCAGTTAAGGCTTTATCCTCACAGCCTCACACAGGCTAGACTCTCCACGTCCCACAGACATCCTCTGATCATGCTTCCTGGAACATCAGGACATAGAGATACTGGAGAACATCTTCTGCTCCGTTAGTTCAATTCTGGCCAAGAAATGTGTGTAGGCATGTGCATGCTTACGTGTAAGGAAAATATCATTGCTCATGTTTACAAATACTAATGAGGTCTCCTTGGATGACCAAATATCACGCAGTTTCCTGAACTTTCTCCTAGAATGTGTGAGCTCAACAATCAGGAGGTATGGAAAGTTTCAGGCCAACTGGGATTACACATAGTGAGACCCTGTCTTAATTAATTAATTAATGGCGGACTGAGACTTAGTGGGCCAGAGTGTTGCATAGCATTCGGGGATCTCTGAGTTCAGCCCTCGGCACTGCATAAAGCAGAGGTGTTCACACTCAGGCTTGTAATCCCAGCATGCCTGAGGTATGGGCATCTCCTTTTCTGACAGAACGTGGCACAAAGTATATTAACAAACATTCATGAAGCAAATAACAAAATAAATAGTAAAAGAGATAAAAGATAGGCCTTAGTTCCTGCAGTGAACAAAAGGCCACGCCCTGGGCTTTTGCATGCATGAGGTAAGGACCCTGCCACTGAGCTGTAAGTACATCCTCACCCTTACAGAGAACTCTTGAAGATGGCAGGATAACTGAGACTTCTACCTTCTGTACTGTTCTCTCAGTTCTCCGAGAAATTCCTGGTTTTGTTGCTATTGAGTATTTGCATGTGTAACATATACACTTGTATTTTAAAATGAACTTATCAAGTACATTCTTAAGATAAAAATCAACATAGTTTAGGAGACCAGCAGGTATAAGTCGCTTTAGTAGTTGGTAGGTTTCAAACCCTGGACAAAAGGCTGATCTGCCTATTTAACAAATCAAAGAGGACCTGCCTACAGATTTCCCCTTCTCATCCCTCAGTCAGCTCCTCAAACCCAGCCCTCCTTGACTGGCATACCCCACCCACCCTTCCCGTAAATGCTCCACCAGAGGGGGCTGGGCTGCTCTTCCCAGTGCAATCCAACCATTTGGGTTACCCAATGTCTGTATCTGTGGGCCATCTGGTCCCCTTCTCCCCCTCTTCTCCCTGCCCCTCTTTCATGTGGCCCAGCTCAAGGTCATGTACACTCTGGACTTTCCCAGAGGTCCCTGCCTCTGGCTATGCTCTCTCACAAGTCTCTAATGAAGTTTCTCCTCCACCACACCTAGGAGTACTCAGGTTTCCTGGCCTTTGGGTTTTTTGTTTGTTTGTTTGTTTTGTTTTTGTTGTTGTTGTTGTTGTTTTTCCATTCACTTGGGGCTGAAGCCTGGGACTAGTCAAGTTCCTTTCTTTCTTAAATATTTATTTTTTATTCAGTAATATTGAGAAGAAATCGGGAGTAAGACAACTTTTGTGCTAATAATAACAGAGAGTAATCCTCCCTTCTAAAAAAAAATTAAAATTACTTAAGGCATTTAAAAAACTTGTTACTACATGCTTTAGAATTAGCCTGGTATTAGAAACAAAAGAACCCCAGCAGAGTTTATCTAAGCCATCAGTACCAAGTGAATGGACACAGACTTTGAACAATGACCTCAGATTTCTACCCTTTCATTTCTGGACTGCTAGCTGATGTACAGTCACCTTTGGAAAGACAGCCAGCCTCCCCAGTTTCTCCCACACTCTTCATCGGAACTAGAAGGAGTTTGCATCTTAATCAGTTTCTGTAGAATTCTAGAACTGTAGAATATTAGAGGGTTGAATTTGGGTAAAGCTTGGAGAAAAATATTAACACTTCCTCTGGCTCTCTGGACATGTAGAGAGAGGACCACAGCTAAGCTTTTGCCAGCAGGTCTTTGGCACTCTCTTAAAACAAAAGCTAGACTACAACTACCATTTATAATGGTGCGCATCACTCATAGGGACCTGTCTTCTATGTGAGCTCTCTACTTAAGGAATATGAGAACACACTGTATTTCGCCTTACAGATCAGAAGCGGCCCATTCATTTGGTTGGATTGAGTTGTGCGCCCTCAGAAACAGAACAAAGCGGAGGGTGGAGCAAAAGAAAGAGCACCACTACTTGTAAACCACAACGATGTCCTAATAAGAGTATTGCAATTAAAATAGTTTTTCTGTGAACATTTTTGTTTCACAAATTCTATTAATGATGGAGAACAGAGTTCTCTATTGTGATAAAATATTCTGGTTCTCTCCTCTTTCCTTCTCTAGCCCTAAACATGGAAAAATTTGTATCACTGAAGACTTAAAAGGTTCACCCTCAGCCAGGCGTAGTGGTGCACGCCTTTAATTCCCAGCACTTGGGAGGCAGAGGCAGGCGGGTTTCTGAGTTCGAGGCCAACCTGGTCTACAGAGTGAGTTCCAGGACAGCCAGGCCTACACAGAGAAACCCTGCCTCAAAAAACCAAAAAAAAAAAAAAAAAAAAAGTTCACCCTCAAGCATCCAGTGTGTGTGTGAGTGTGAGTGTGTGTGTGTGTGTGTGTGTGTGTGTGTGTACGCGCGCGCGCGGGTGCGTGTGTTGTGGATGGAACGCAATACCTCACTCCATGTAGGCAAGCACCCTGTCACAAATCACAGGTTTTCACAGATTGCCCTATCTCATTATCAGAAAGTCTTTTCAGATGCTTTACAAAGGTCATTCAAAGTTAAAATTCGCAACACCGCCCTCGTTGACCCTTTCTCTAGATTCCCACCCTGGGGAGTTTCCTTTCCCGCTCCCCTAGGGAGCAGGAAGCTTGTAAACACAGGTGCGAGATAATCAGCTAAGCTCCTCCCAGGGGTGTAGATCTGGGGCAGGTAGCCGGTAGCCCCAGAAAGCAGAAGTCCAGAGTGCTCCAAGCAAAGCTCGGTCACCCAGCTTGAAAGTGAGAGGGAACGTCCCGCTTTTGCCATTTAAAAATGACATCCTTAACTCTTTACCCTCCAGGTACTATCTCTATCTCTTTTACAAAGACAAATATAGCAGAGTCACTGTGACACTGAATCGTTTATCAGAACTTTTTTCTAAATAGTGAAGTTCACATTACCTTCTAGTGCATTATCTTCTTTTAGTCATGATTTAACCTAGGTGCCAACTTGGATTTCCAATGATTCTATTTACCTGAATTTTGGCTTGGGCAATTTGGCTTGGGAAATGTCAATCTAATTTTCTAGTTAAATTTACTTTAATACTATCCAACAATCTAGACTCACCACATCTTTTTACTAGTATTGACATCAATGGCCAGAGAAATGACGTAGATTGATAAAGGTTTAGATATGCAGTTTTGATACCTAGGAAATAATACTGTAGGCAGATAAGGTCTGAGGTGATATGCTTTCTGAGGCCCAAATATGAACATTTAACGATGCCCCAGTGATTAAAAGGAGAAGCTCAAAGGGAGAAGACGCTTTATTGTAAGACAATAAAGGAACTCGGAAACACAACACAGAGTACAAAGTGACCTAAAGATCCGAGTGAGGACTATAGGAGATAGACGCATACAGGCAGTTTAGGGTGGGCTCCTGCATTAGTGACCTTAACAAGAAATTAAAAATGCACTTTGTCCTATCCTAGCTGAAGGCGAGATGCCAGGACTGTTTCAATTCTGCTTCTTAAATGACTTTAGTGTCTCCATTCTTGAGATCGGAATGTCAGGATAGCCTTGAGAATGACCTCCAGCTCAGCATTGGCTTTGGAACACACCTCCAGCTTCCCTGGAAATCCCAACCACGTGAAATCAGCTTGGCCTCCCTCTAAACCGCTAGTCTGAAAGAATAGGCTACCACTGCCCCCACCCAACCCCCCAGAGTGGACACAAAACATTCCGATCTGCTCCAAAGATAAAAATACTGCATGCCATTGTCTCCTCCCTTAAGAGATAGTGCATCTGGGTGTGTCAGTCACCAGGTCAGGACTCCATGCCACCAAGAGAGCTGACTCACCTGAAGGTCTGCTAAGGAGGTGGAAGGGATAATCGCTGAGTTGGTGGGACAGCGCGCCTGTCCTCCCCTAAAGCGCTTCCTTCCCCTGTGCAGCATTGCAGAACTTCCGTCTTGTAGCACCAAAGAGCCTGAACTCTTGTAGCACCAAGGGGCATGAAACATAACTTCCCTTTCCTTCATTTCTCTCTCTTTCTCTTCGGGATACCGGCTGAAGTCTGGGAATGCTTTTGCTGACCCTCTGGGCCTTTTCTTTTCTTCCTAAAGGTCTCCCCAGCCCCACAGCCTTTTCCCATGCCTACCTGCCTGCGTGCCTTGGGGCTCTTGAGCAGCTTAACTCTGTTGCTGGGCCTGCCTGCTTTCTTGGACCCTAACTCCACAGAAATGGCTTTCTTATCCTCTTCTTCCCCCTTTCCCAGAGTTTGCCAAGATTAATAGTTTTTCTGTCCCTTTAGTTTTCTTGAAAACGTCAGTAATAATATTGTCCCTGAACTTACTTCTGAGTCTATTTTTAAATTCTTTTGCCGGGCGTGGTGGCGCACGCCTTTAATCCCAGCACTCGGGAGGCAGAGGCAGGTGAATTTCTGAGTTCGAGGCCAGCCTGGTCTACAAAGTGAGTTCCAGGACAGCCAGGGCTATACAGAGGAACCCTGTCTCGAAAAATCACAAAAAAAAATCTTTTACTAACAAAACCGAGAACTCCAAAGAGAGAACTGTAATTTTCCTAGTAACACAGGCTTCTACTACAATAGTGTGTTTTCTTAGACATCAAACTCTTGCATGATACAACGGTGAACGTTTAAATCTTGTTCTCATGCTTGCTAGTGAGTGCATCTGCCAGTGAGCTGCATCTCTAGTACTTGATTTGCTTTTAAATTAAATAAGAGTCCATTTCCTGGCCTGCTGTTCAGCAACTCAGAAACCTAAGGTAGAAGGATATTTTGAACCTAGAAATTTGAGACCACCTTGGGCAACATATCAAGACCTTTATCTTAAAGCCAGGCTCAGGTGGTATAATAATCACATTTTCTAATTTTGAAAAACCAATCGTAGTTTTAAAGTCGATATGCTATTATTGGTCACTAATCACCTTCCATTTACCCTTTGTCTCAGTTAAGGTTTTACTGCTGTGAACAGACACCACGACAGAGGCAAGTCTTATAAAGGACAACATTCAATTGGGACTGACTTACAGGTTCACAGATTCAGTCCACTATCAAGGTAAGAACATGGGCAGCATCCAGGCAGGCATGGTGCAGGAGGAGCTGAGAGTTCTACAGTATTCTCCTGAGTTCAGGAGAACTAGCAGAATACTGGCTTTCAGGAAGCTAGGATGAGGGTCTTAAAGCCCACACCCACAGTGACACACCAATTCCAACAGAGCCACCCACATCTTCCAATAGTGACACTCCCTGGGCCATCATATACAAACCATAACACCCTTCAATCTAATTTTTTAAAAAAAGATTTGTTTGTTTTATTTATGAGTACACTGTAGCTGACTATAGCTGTACCAATGGTTGTGAGCCATCATGTGGTTGCTGGGAATTGAACTCAGGACCTCTGCTCGCTCTGGCCCCTCTCGCTCCGGACTAAAGATTTATTTACTAATATACGAGGCTACACTGTAGCTGTCTTTAAACACACCAGAAGAGGGTGTCAGATCTCATTGTGGATGGTCGTGAGCCGCCATGTCGTTGCTGGGATTTGAACTCAGGACCTTCGGGAGAACAGTCAGTGCTTTTAACTGCTGAGCCATCTCTCCGGCCCTCAACCAGATTTTTTTTTTTTTTTTATCCTTTTAAGTTTTGGTACAACTAGTTTGGACAAATTATGTTTGCTGAGGAGAATATGACAACATGAAAGCAAAAAGGATGTGAGGGAAGTAAGTCCCCGAGCAACCAAAGTTGAGGCTTCCAACTGATGGTACTGAGATCCAGAGAGTGAGGAGATGGGCAAGCTGTATGTACAGCGGGTGTTAACCTCTGTATGCTATTACAGTATTTCCCTTATGAAGGAAGTCTTTGCTTTTTTGTTTGCATGTGAGTTGCCTCTAACGAATCAGCACATTATCCTGAATGCCTTTCTCTCATAAGACACTATTTTTGAGAACAAAGTAATCTTGGTGGCTTCAGTAGTATTGTTTCCAGTAGAAGTGATTATAAACCTCCTGATTGACGCAGGAGTGATGTTAGCCCCTAATGTTACTCCCTCCCCCTCCCGAATACCCATCTCTGCTTTGCTGCAGGCACAGGGGACTCACAGAGGGCTCTGCCTCATGCTTGGATCTTCAGCCGCTCTTTCTGAGACCTTTTCCCTGGAGATCTGCACACACGTTTCCAGCCAATCTCGTCGAAAACTGTAAGACACATAACCGAGCTTCTCCACCCACATCAACCAGGCGGCTTGTATCTTCCAGCTTCCTAACTGTTGTTACTCTCCTGAAAGTTAGTGTCTTTCATCCGCTTTGTTTCTCAGAGACATCAAGTCAACAAGTCATGTGAGCCCATCCCAAAGTCATCGCTTCATCTCTAACCCTTGTCCCTAAACTCTGATCTCCTCCTCCTCCTAGGTCAATTCTCACCTGACCTGCCATTGCCCTTTCCCACCCAGAGTTTACAAGGTGCCACTCTCCTGTGTGCTAAGGTGAGGATCTTTAGCCCTCGGGGACAATAGTTCCAACAACACTGCTGTCACTTTTCTGTTCAGTTTCCCTAGGCAAATACTTGGGATGGGATCGTTAGAACCGTCTTTAGAAAGTAGGCCCTTAGTCAGGTGGTGGTGACGCACGCCTTTGATCCCAGCACTTGGGAGGCAGAGGCAGGCAGATTTCTGAGGTCGAGGCCAGCCTGGTCTACAGAGTGAGTTCTGGGCTATACAGAGAAACCCTATCTCAAAAAACCAAAAAACCAAAAAAAAAAAAAAAAAAAAAAAAGTGCTTGGTAGCACTCAAAAGATCTTCAAGGAACAAGTTACTAAGGGAAGCTCCAGGGCCTGGAGTCTAAGGAAGAATGTTAGCACATTGCTTTGAATTCTTGTTCTGGCCCTAACCACAGATGTTTATCATTTCCATCTTTGTTTCTCAGATTCGAATTCGCAAAGAACTATGTGAAAATCTTGACAATCCCGTCCCTTCCCACTCCTCATTTTCCAGATCCCCTTTACCTGTCCTTGAGAATCCCTCACTCTCTCCCGTGATGTGGTCTAAACCCGCTCTTAACGTTTCGCTTCCTGATGGCACGTAAGTGTGACTCTTTTCTTCCTTTCTCATACCCCTATTATCAGTATGAGTAGTTGTAGAATCATATCCGGTTGCTTGCAGACCTGACTAAGACCCTTGGGGGCAAGGTTAAGCAGGCACAGAGTCAAGGACACAGAGTCTGAGAGTTGGGCAAGTGGCAAAAGCAAACTGGTTTGATGTAGGAAATGGACAGACCTCTATAACCTGCCTCCCGCGCCCCATTGGCCCATGACTGACCGCTCACTCCTTGTAGTTGGCACGATCTGATTGGTTGATCTGGTCACACGCTCTGTCATCATTTGTCTCTGCACGTCAGGCAGGCTTTTAGGGGGTTAGCAGTCACCGAATCTACTGTTGCGAGTGTGGGCTACTGTGAGCTGCAGGTCAGGGTTTGCTAACTCATTTTTCCTACAATATCCTATCTCTGAAATAGTTTGAAACATGTAAGGTTTATAATTTCTCTGTGAATTTCATGTTGAGAATATCTCAAGTATATCAACGGCTGCCATTCTTTCAGATGTAAGTCTTTGGCAGTCTTTCCGACTGTTTCATGATTATTCATTTATGTATATCACCTTTTAAAAATAATATTTATTTATTTATGGTCGGTGAGGGGATAGAAGGAAGGGTAGTGTGCACATAAGTAGAGGGACCTGGGGCTGGTGAGATGGCCCAGTGGGTAAGAGCACCCAACTGCTCTTCCGAAGGTCCTGAGTTCAAATCCCAGCAAGCACATGGTGGCTCACAACCATCCGTAAGGAGATCTGACTTCCTTTTCTGGAGTGTCTAAAGACAGCTACAGTGTACTTACATATAATAAATAAATAAATCTTTAAAAAAAAAAAAAAGTGGAGGGACCTGAAGGAGAAAGAGAAGGAAGGGCCTCAGAGCCTCCAGAGCTGCAGTTACAGGAGGTTGTGAGCCTCCTGATGCAGGTGCTGAGAACCGAACTCGGGTCCTCTGAAGGAGCAGCAAGCGGCCATATTTTCAGCAATCCTTGAATAAATGTTGCTTCTGTTTTTTTTAGAAAAGGGTGTGTTTAGTCCAGATGTTCAGACTTTAAATAAAAATGCGCACGTGTGTGTGTGTGTGTGTGTGTGTGTGTGTGCGTGTGTATACACACGAGTGCGAATGAGAGAGAGACAGAGAGAGGTGGGGAGACAGCTGTGTTGCTGTGGTTCTCTCTTTCTGCCTTTATGTGAATTCTACAGACAGCTGCGCTGGCACAGCCAAGGCTTCACCGGCGGAGCTATCTCACCGCCGCCAGAGGGGTAATAAACAACCTCGACTCAGAAAACTGCACTTAACAGCATTGTCTCCCTCTATGCTTACATTAAAGTAAATGAAACCACTCCAAAAACCCTCGTGTATTATAAAATATTATTGAGGTCCTTGAAGGAATTTTTTTTTTTTTTTTCGAGACAGGGTTTCCTGCTTGTGGACGTTGTACATCGTGGTGCGCACTAGGCTCCGCACCACGATGTACAACGTCCACAAGCAGTGTATTATAAAATATTATTGAGGTCCTTGAAGGAATTTTTTTTTTTTTTTTCGAGACAGGGTTTCTCTGTGTAGCCCTGGCTGTCCTGGAACTCACTTTGTAGAACAGGCTGGCCTCGAACTCAGAAATCCGCCTGCCTCTGCCTCCCAAGTGCTGGGATTAAAGGCGTGCGCCACCACGCCCTGTGAAGAAATATTTCTGAGGGAAGGAATACATCTCCTCTCCACTGGCTCAGTTATATGTGTCACACGCACTGAAGACTGATCAAAAAGGAAATGGGCCCTCTGACTGGGCCAGGCTGGGCTTCGATGTCCTCTTACATCAGCAGTTCTTATCCTTATATCAGGAGAGTATTGAAAGAGGCACCTCCATTATTTCCTTTAACCTCTTCCTGGCCAACACGTGGAGTATGTTCATGTATCTGCGTAAGTCTTAGACAAAAGGCTGAAGTGCTTGCTTCAGGTGTGAGGGCCCGGTGATCCTCACCAATGCCTTGGAAGACTGACTAGTGGCAGGTGGCTATAGCCCCAGCCCTAGGGTGGAGGAGATGGGCGGATCTCCTCCTGCCTAGCCAGTCTAGTTGAAATTTTAAATTCCAGTTCTAAGAAGAAACTGTGTGTCAAAAGGTAATGTGGAGAAGGATCTGAGGAGACATCTTTAAAAAAAAAAAAAAAAGATTGATTGATTGATTGATTGATGTGAGTACACTGTAGCTGTACAGATGGTTGTGAGCCTTCATGTGGTTGTTAGGAACTGAATTTTTTTTAAGACCTCTGCTCGCTCTGGTCTGGTCAGTCCCACTCGCTCCGGTCAACTCTGCTCGCTCAGTCCCTGCTTGCTCTGGTCCAAAGATTTATTTATTATTATACATAAGTACACTGTAGCTGACTTCAGATATACCAGAAAAGGGCGTCAGATCTCATTACAAGTGGTTGTGAGCCACCATGTGATTGCTGGGATTTGAACTCAGGACCTTCAGAAGAGCAGTCAGTACTCTTACCCGCTAAGCCTTTTTTCTGGCCCCCAAGGAGACATCTTAACAGCAGCATCTGGCCTCCAGGCAAACCAGTATGGGTGAAGACACAGAAAGTCAGACAGACAGACAGACAGACACACAAACACACACACACACACACACAAGATTAGGTAATCTTAGATAACCTAATATCTTGAAAGTATCAAAAAAGAAAATTACTTAAATTCACTATTAAGCCATTAACCCAGTAAGTACAGCCCTTAATACAGACAAAATGCTACAGTAGTACCACTAAGAAGTAACAAAAACAAGATGGCATCTTTACCATTTGTAGACTAGTAGTCTGCTTATATAAGATTGGCTTGCTAATAGTACCGATAAAAGTCAAGAGATGGCTCAGTGGGTAAGAGCACCCGACTGCTCTTCCGAAAGTCCGGAGTTCAAATCCCAGCAACCACATGGTGGCTCACAACCATCCGTAACAAGATCTGACGCCTTCTTCTGGAGTGTCTGAAGACAGCTACAGTGTACTTACATATAATAAATAAATAAATCTTAAAAAAAAAAAAATCAAGAGAGGAAAAGAATACCAAACATGTTTGCTGTGAATACACTCAACAAACTCCCAGTCAATTTCTTACACAGTCTGCTTATTCTAGGGAGTATTATACAAAGATAAGCCGTCCTCAGGAGTTCAGAACAGATCCAGGGAACTCCTGAGGATGGCTTTCTATTGTGGCCAGACAATATTAGGCCCACTGTAATATTTCATTTATCTTTGCATGTTATTTTTGTTTTTCCGTGTTTATTTTCTGCTAGCACGTATGTATGTCCATTGCATGCATGTTTGGTGCCTAAAGAGGTCAGAAGAAGGTATCAGATATGCTGAGACTGGAGTTGCAGATGGTTGCAAGCCACCACGGGAGTACTGGGAAATGAACTGGAGGCCCTTGCACGAGCAGCGTGCGCACTGGCCCCTGTGTTTGGTTGGTTGGTTTTGGTTTTGCTTTGTTTCCTTCTTCAGAGGAAAACGTGGTTGGTTATGGATTAAATTCAGAGCTTTGTCCATGTCAAGCTCACAGTCTACCTACAACTGAGCAGTACCCACAACCTGACCTGGCCTGTAATAAATACAGTGCACACGAGAGTTAAAATAAGTACATGGGTAAAGGAATTGACATGGCACAAATTAAGAAAACATGATACATTTAAATAATAGCAAGAGTTCAGGGCAACACCAGTTAGTTTTTTTGGACATTCAGAGGTGTGCTTGGAACTGAAAATATGTATTTTTAGGTAGTTTTAGTTCAGTGATCATTAAAACCTTACGGGAGGTGACCTTGTGTAGAGAAGGGGAATGGGCTAAAGGGATGGTCCAGCTTGTGGCACAAGCTCTCTCAGAGGATTAGATGACAGCTCATAACTATGTGCAAGTCCCATTCCAGACTGTCTGGTGTCATCTGTCTTCTGTGGGCTCCAGGCATGCACACGGTACCCACAGAGATACGTGCAGGCAGAGCACTCATACTCATAAAATAAAAATAAGCAAATCTAAATAAACACATAATATAAAGTTTTTTGTTTTGTTTTGTTCTGTTTTGTTTTTGTTAAGGAAGGAAAGGAAGTGGGCTAGGACCTTGATAACCTGCATAATGCTGAACATACTGCTGAACTTCTTGTCACAGAGAGAGGCGATGTTGGCAGGACCAAGACTGCTTGAGGAGTTACAGACCGTTAATAGTTGCTGGGGAAGAACAAACGTCTTCAAATGTGGAGCCACTGGTAAGGTATCCATGTTCCTGTAAATCATCCCTCACCCACGCTCCATAAGCAACCCTAATACGTTTAGAAAAAGAAGGTAGGGGCGAGGGTTGGAACGGAGGGGAACGGGAAGGGACGGATCTGTGAGAGGAGGTCGGGGAGGGGGGTATGACAAGAGGAGTCACGTGATCAAAATACTTTGGTTACATACGTGTACGAAATGACATGATGAAATCTATTATGCATGATTAATATACATCAATAAAAAGGTTAGTATTTAAAAAAGAACAAAGTATCATAGATGGCTGTAGATGTAGCTTAGTAATAGAATGCTTGCCTTGTATATGTAAGGCTCTAGGTTCAATCTCTGTACGGCAAAACACAAAAAGAATGAGAGGGGGAGGGAGAGAGAGGGATCCAGCATAAATGGATGCTGGGGCTCTGGGGAAAATGTAATGTGTAGCAAAGGTAAGCTGGCATTGCAGAGGCTAGGGCAGCCAGCCGCCGTCTGGCCGAGGAATCTGGGAAAAGGCTCTCCCAGAACGTGAGATTCACAGAGGAGTTTAAAGTCTACATCTGGGGAGAGGAATAATTTGAAATTCCAGGCTAAGGAGAGTTGGAATAACAGCTGAGCAGTGCTGTTCCAGGAAGTTTGGAGGACGAGCAAAGGAGCGCAGGGGCAGCTGTGTTTCGAAAGGTCAGCATGTGGAACGCGTGTACTCGCTCCTTGGGGAGAATTCTGTGCAGCCAAGTTTCAAGTATCAGTTGTGAGTTTGAGGAAGAAAGCTTGCAGAAACTCTCTGTGGGACAGGGAGAGGCTCTGTCCTCTTCCAGATCAGGTCTCCAAATGACCGCTGCGTTCAAGGACTGGAGAACAATGTCCACATCTTGTCCAGGCTGGAGAGGGAGATGGGAGGATACAGTTTCCTTCCCACAGACCCTAGGAAATCTTTAACTCAGACCCCTACCTGACCCATACGCTAAAGAAACACTCATTAATCATCTAATTATGAAAACTCTGGCTTCTAACTTGAACAAATCTATATAAACTAGTTATGACAGCTTTTCGGAAGAAAAAATACCTTTCCTCATCCTGTAAATTAAAGAGTGGTCTTAAGTTATAGATATTTACAGTGAGAAAAACTTGGAAATTGTTCAAAAGCTTAACATGGAGGAAGAAATTAGTTGTGACTTTATAATTATTTGCATTTCTGATATGATATGTTTGTTCTTACGAGTAGATAAATTTAAAAATGGTATTTTTCTTCCACAAGAATCTCTAAAGCTTCCTTATGTACACATCTCGGTGATTTATGAGACACATTTTTATGCTCTTGCTTTTTTTTAAGCAAAAACAAAAATGCTTAAGAATTGTTATTCTTGGAAATAGTTGTGTTTACTAAAGAATAGTGATCTTTCTTAAAAATTCTTAACTGTGTTCTTCCACTAAATTTTGCTTCTGATTTATTAAACATTTTTTAAAGAAGCATTAACGATGATATTCCTTTGCTTGTAAAAACAGACAGACAACAATCAGAAAGATCCAAGTAACCATTTAAATAGGGATGTTAAAAGTCCCTTCGTGTCTACTGCACTTTGCAAGAAGAGTTAAAGGTTTTCCTAACAAACGCTGGCAAATGTCTAGAAAGGTTTTTATTGGCTTGTGGAAGGAAATAGGCTTTCTCAAAAGTCAGGCAGTGAGGATTCCGTGTGCCAGTGTTAGGGGCCAGGCAGCCATGCTAGACACAAAGTGAGGGTTCTTCTCAGTAATTTGAACTATTACCCCTGAGAATCTGTCACTAAATGTGTGCACAGCCATGTTCATACTTGATCCGTGCTCAGCAAAAGGCAGTCCAGGCATGTTAAAGTTTATCTTAACAGTTTAAGAAGTTTAGTCCAGCAGGATAAGAAAACCCCTCCCACACCCTCAGCCCCTATCTTCCTGCTTCCCCCACCTGTTAAAAAAAAGATGTGCTCCAGTTTAAAACGCTTTGGTATCTTTTCTAAGAGTGTGGAAGATTAATAAGGAGACATGCGGAGATTCAACTCAAAATTTCCTTACTAAGAGAAAGTGTTGCTTTGGGTAGGGACTTCTACCCCAAGGGTTTCCTCCCCAAAGCTTCTACTTTGATCATTATGTACAGGCAGAAGAATTACATTAATGCCAGATAAATTTCATCACAAAGATACTTTGTTATATTTTGAAATATGTTCACATTCTTGAAAGAAAATGTAACATGTCCATTAAAATGAATTTTACTGAAAGATAATATGAAAAGTTCATATGGTTTTGGAGTCCATATTGCACCTTGGGAAACCAGGCTGGGACATGGTAGAGCATGGCTTTAAATCCAAGTGCTGGGGAGGCAGAGGTAGAGAGAAGTGAGTCTCTGAGTCTCGGGCCAACCTGAACTATCTGGTGAGACCATGCCTTTGAAAAGAAAACAAACAAACAAACAAACAAACAAATAAAAAGAAATAGTAAAAAGAAAGGGGGAAAAGGAGCTAATTTTTGCATAGTATATAGAAAAATGACAATTTTCTTTTCTTTTCTTTT
>NC_034597.1:94125818-94137371 GCF_900095145.1 Mus pahari
GCTGTCTTCAGACACTCCAGAAGAGGGCGTCAGATCTTGTTACGGATGGTTATGAGCCACCATGTGGTTGCTGGGATTTGAACTCCAGACCTTCAGAAGAGCAGTCGGGTGCTCTTACCCACTGAGCCATTTCACCAGCCCTTAATTTTTTTAATTTTCTTAAAATGCTATTTTAAAACTCCTGTTTTAAACTATGTATCTATATAAGGCCTTAAAAACAAACAAACATAACTTCAACCTAAATATTTAACAATAGACTATGGGAATCAAGTCATGTTTTGTCTGTATGTACATCTGTATACCATGGGAGTACAGTGCCTTTGGAGGACAGAAGATAGTATCAGACCCCCTGGAACTGGAGTGACGGTTTTGAGCTATCAAGTAGGTGCTGGCATAGAACTCAGATCCTTGGGAAGGGCAGCCAGAGCTTAAACACTAAGCCGTCTCTCCAGTTCAAGGCCAATTTTCCTAATAGGGCAGGGGGGGTAGGTAAACTCATTTTCATTAAAACATTTTTTTTCAGTGCTGATGTGTAGTGGGGGTTGGAACAGCTAGTTAAATTAAATTAGATAATTTGTAAACTCAAAATTAGACTCGGGGTCAAGTGTATTTAAGAAGGAATTAAGTAAAGTTGAGCAAGTTCCTTTACTTAGGGAAGCCTCAAAACTCTTGGGACAGCAATTAATTTTACAATTGTTCAAGAAAAGGCAGTGTAGTGTTGTTCAAATGTGCACAGACACTTTTCCACAACAATACTGAAAAAAAGTTTGGGAAATGCAGAGACAATCAACAGCTAAATGAAACTTAGCAGACTGGACCAGGGGAGCTGGCTCCGCAGGTAAGAGCTTCAGGCTTCCAGCCTGTGTTCAATCCCCAGATTCCACCAGCTTCAGTTCTGCAGGTTCTCCTCTGATCTCTACTTGTGTGTATTCAGATGCACAGGCCAAATAAATGTAATTAAAAACAAACAAATGAGCACACCAATATTTTGGGTCTATTTGGGAAATATTTTAAATTTTCACATGGCCTCTGGAGATTTGAACTCAAGTCTTCATGCTTATGCGCAAAGACTTTCCCACGGAGTCATCTACCCAGACCCTTGCTGAGCACGTTTCAAAACACACACACACACACACACACACACACACACACACACACACACACACACAAATATCACATTAGGTGTTATTATCCACAGTATTATGTAGAAGAAATCCAGTGTAGGTTCGTGTTGGTTCCATCATGACCTAGTTTTTTTCTCTAACTTGGTGATAATTAAATGTATTTATTTATGAATCTGTCACTGAAGTTTAGAGTGTATTATAAGTTATAAATGTGCAAGTATTGTTACATTAACACATTGTCTCTACAATAGATATAGCAAAAATAAAAATATAAAAATAGAGTGATAGAACTTTTAAAGTATTCTTGATGGATTGTGTTGTTGATACTACAAAGATAGAACTCCCCCCTTTTCTTTCTTTCTTTTTTTTTTAAGATTTATTTTATATATGTGAATACACTATCGCTGTCTTCACCATCGAATTCCATTACAGATGGTTGTGAACCACCATGTGGTTGCTGGGAATTGAACTCAGGACCTCTGGAAGAACAGTCAGTTCTCAGCTATTAACCACTGAGCCATCTCTCCAGCCCCTCCCCCTTTTCTTTTGGAACAAGTTCCCGCTGAGTATCCAGTTACCCTTGACTCATTATTCTCTTGCCTTGGTCTTTGGAGCGCTGAAATTACAGGTGTGCTGTCACACCAGGGTCAGAGTTGTTGTTCCTACTATAGAAAATAGCAACGAATAGACTTAATTTTAATTCTAATCTGCTGTTTTCTGGTATAATGATTTAAAATTCTGATTTGAGGTTCACATATCATATTGATAATTATTTCTAAGTCTTGGGAAGGGTGTCAAATCCTGTAAAACAATCTTTTAGCTGTGTTTCACATTGCTAATAATAGTGGATGACATCATATTTCCCATTAATTTTCCAAGCCCCTTAGCCCCTGATTTGATCACAGTAGAAAGTTAGATATGACGCCCAACACGGTTCATGTAGCTCTAAAACTTCAGTCTTCGCCACAAACAAAGTTCTTCTGAGATAGGCCATGACGTTGACCCGAGGTGACACAGGTTTCATCTGGTAGAGTTCGGTGAGAGTATCCGTGATGCTGTCTGGACAGTGCATCAGTGAGTAGGTAAAATAAATAAATAGACCAGTCAGTTTATTTTTGTAGGAAATTACTCCCTTAGTAAAACAAACAATACACCGATAAATGAAACGGCTCAGAGGTGTCCTTGTTATAGGAGCGAATAGGTTTCTCGCAAAGGATTTTTGTAAGCAAATGATGCTCGACGCATGTACGACGGCACCAGCACCGCAAGGGGATTGATTCTTATTCCTCGTGGAGAGAAACTGCAGCGAGGACACATTCAGGGAAAAGACGGAGGGAAGCGGGAAGCTTCCTAAGGACCGGGCAGGGTATGCTATCGACCCCATGACGTCATCACATTTGCAGCCATGACGCCTTCCTGCAGGACCATTTCCTGTCCTACCGAGAAACTTCACTTTTAAATTATTTCCCTCCTCTTAGTTAAAACTTCCTTTCAGCCACAGTTGTATGGCATCAACAATGGATAAGCAGTCTGTCTTCTTCTGAACATTAAATATCTCATGGTTTTATATTTGTAGAACAAACACGGGTCAAGATTCCAGGCAGTTAGCTGGAGGTGTGTGCATACGCCATCCCAGAGAGCACTCGGAAGGTGGAGGTATATTTTAATGTTTAGGTTATTTCAAAATCCTTTCATCTTTTTTCTCCCAATAATCCAAGGAATTGTGCGGTTAAATTCTAAACTGGTGCTAATGGCCTTCCACTGAGCCAAGTCCACGACTTAGCATCTCTACCCCGATTTTCTAATCTACTTTTGAGTGGTGGTTGTCAGGCTACAGGGTGGGCAAACTCTGGGTGGAGAGCTGTGTCGGAGGAGGAAAGGGAGGCCACCCCAGCTCTTCTAAGGCTCATCTAAGAAGAAGCCCCGGGAGGCAAGAATTTGAATTCTGTGATTCTATAACAAGGGCTGAGATCAGCCTTTCTGTGTGTCTAAACAAGAGATAAATTATTGTTAACTTAAAATAGAATGTGGTGATTTAGCATGGCTTTAATTGGATTAGGGCTATAAAAGTACCTTTTGCTACTAAAAAAAGAAATTCGAAATTTGAAAATGGAGGTTATACAGCTGCGTAGGGCAAAAGAGCGGTGTTTTGAAAGGTTGCCACTCCCACAATAGAAGCCGATTTTATATTCCTAATGAGGCATGGGAGACAAAAATCTATTCTTGAAATGTTCCGGCTCTCTCCAGTGTTCTCTATTTAATTAGAATCACTCCTTACCCTAAGCTCCCCAGCTAGCCATCTAATAGCCATTAGCAGAATTTATTTACTGTTTAACTTGCTACTTAAAATTTAGGCTTCAGTCCAAGGCTTTAGGCAGGTAACCAAGTGGTTCAGCCTTTCAAGTAAAATCCATGCCTCATCTTCTTAAGATGTGTATGAGAATTCCCTTGGAAGAAAGAGAGAGAGAGAGAGAGAGAGAGAGAGAGAGAGAGAGAGAGAGAGAGAGNGAGAGAGAGAGAGAGAGAGAGAGAGAGAGAGAGAGAGAGAGGAGATGAGTCAGGTGACTGGGAAGAGAAACAGAGAATAACACGCCTACCCACCCCAGTGCACCTGACAATCTGTTGAACTTGAAAGTTTATGCAGATCCTTTTTTTTTTTTGCAAGGAAAGGACATTCATTACATGAATTTTGGGGTTTAATAGTATATAAGGCAAGTAAATGTATGCAAAAACAAAAATAGATCTGCCACACTCAAAAGGTTAGCCTGTTTGTTTGTTTGTTTGTTCCCTATACAGGAGGAAGGAACACTCTAGGCTAGGCGTGACTGTCATGCTCTGTTTTGTATGGCTCTAACAGTACCTAAGAGAAGGTACTTTATAATGAAAATGGTTTGGGATGTCATGTTACATCCTGACAGCAGATGGAATTTTCTAGCAGGAGCATACCAGGGAACAGCACTGTGGAACAGGCCACACGGCGGGAGTAGCGAACTGAGGTATGCTAATTCAGATGAGAATAACTCAGTCTCCACATGAGCCGAGCAGTGTGGAGAGACCTAGCCCACTGCAGCCTGGAGAGACTCACTAAGCCTTGCCGTGGTCGGCACTCCGAGGGACCTAATTACCTCCCACTTCCTACAGTTCTTCCGCCTTCCAGGATCCTGACCTTGAAGACTAAACTTCTACCACATAATAAGCCTTTGGAGCACAAATCACATTTAAACCATGGCAGTCACCAGCTTAGAATTTGGGAGTTCGCTATTATTACTTCAGGATATTCCTCAGGCAACCTTATATAAAGTTCTCTCAGATTTCAACAGAACATAAAATTTAGCTGTGTGCCTTTCATACACACAATTCTTTTCTATTTTTACGTCTACCCAATCAGAATGACGAGAAAATAATTCCATTATTTTTGGAATATTATAATTAATATAATACAATACATAGGGTAATAAGATAAAACTAACACTAACACATTGGCACTGAACAAAACCAACAAGCAGAAGGAAAAGAGCCCAAGAGAAGACACAAGAATCGGAGACCCACTCTGTTCACACACGCAGGTCTCCCATAAAGATATGCTTGGTTGACATCCCTGGGAGGCCTGCCCTTTACTGAAGGGAAATGAAGGAAAGTGGATCTGGGGTTTGAGGGCAGGGGAGGGGCAGGAGGCTGCAGTTGGGATGTAATATATGAGATAATAATAATAATAATAAAACTTTACTAAACTGGAAGTCCGTAAATCGGCACCTTGCTTGGCCTTCCTCAGAGATGCTTCCTCCTGCACCAGATGTGAACAAATGCGGAGATCCACGACAGGACAACCAGCAGAGAAAGAGACCTTGGGACACTTGGCCCTAAATGGGGGTCTCCATCAAATCCCTGACCACAGGGGAAGAGAAGGCAGAAAGAGTGTAAGAGGGGCTGGAGGACACCCAGAAAACAAGGCTCTCTAAAGCAATATAAACCAAATACATATGAAGTCAGGGAGACTGAAGGAGCCATGCTCAGGGCCTGCACAGGTCTCCGCCAGGTCCTTTGTCTACACGGCCCGTCATTGTGAAGACTGGAATGTTCGAGTACTTTCCCAGTTCTGGTTCATTAAAATGAAATGCGTGCAGGGCACAGGAAATATGATTTCATGGTTTTTTCCTTTAATATGTTTCCAAATTTGGCAATATATCTATAAAATTCAAAGGTCCTGTGTAGTTGTGCGATTAGAGTTGCAAGAGGCTGAAGGGAGCTTCCGTTGAGGGATTCAGGACCTGGCATTGGTTGTGATGACAGTTACAACAGCAAAGTAGCACTGGAGTTTGTACACACAGTGCGGAGTAGCCTCACGGAGGGAGCAGTTTGCTGTTCATGAGGGAGGCTGCCGGGGCACAAACCTCAGCGCAGGGCTGTGCTGTGCTGAAAGCATGGGTGAGGAGAAACATCAGCAGGAACCGGAAGCAAAGGGCAGAGTCAAGGTTCTCTTGCTCACTGCATGCTATGAAGAAGTTCTCTCCTGTACAGAAACTGTGAAAATCAGGAATATTATCACCTGCCCCACAGACCTCGCTGGGCTGCCTACAAGGATCACAAACAAAATGGGCTCAGTGTGTGCAAGGAATTCCTCCCGCAACAGGATACTGCCCCCAAATGATGACTTGCATAGATGTGACTCCAATTAGCAGGTCTGGAGCTCACTGGTGGTGGTGGTGGGGGGGCCGGGAGGGGACCAAAACCAAATACCTCCTTTCTCCTCCCACAAAACAAAAAACAGTGCCAGCATGAAGAAAGACTGGCAGTTAGCCTGAGATAGTATTGTTCCTATCCTGCTCTATGGGACAGAAGAGCAGAAACAGAACTAGCTGAAGCCAGATCGTCTACTTTTTTGTTTATTAATATATTGTCATGCCACAAATCAGAGGCACTTGTTAGAGTGTAGGATAAAATATCTCTCAGGGGATTTTAAGAATCTGTGTAAAGAAGAGGGCAACATAGCCTAGTTTCAATTCTGAAGTAACCCATGGAGAAAGGAAGTGTGTGTGTGTGTGTGTGTGTGTGTGTGTGTGTGTGTAGTTTTAAGCCCTTTTTTATGTGCGAGTCAATTGAGGCTCAGAGATATTAAGTAAAAATGACCACAGGCCGTTCAGCAAAAAATGGTGGCGCCAGTGAGAAATGCTATCTTGGACGTGACAAAGTCAATGATTTTGGCTGTTTATACTGCATCAAAATTATTTTTTTGTGATTTCCCACTAAAGCTTCCTCTAGGTAGCTTAAGACAATGAAGTTACTCTTTTATACAGTTATAGAAACTTAGTCCCCATGAAAGTATCGGTTTACATAATAGAAATACAGAGTCTATAAGCTTTAATAGACTTTCTGTTTAATACAAGAAATGAACTATCCCAATGGTTGAAATCCCATTCAGTTGTCACCAGACAATTAATTTATAATATATTGACAGACCCCCTAAAGACAGAACTAATACAATGTAGCCACTAACTGCGTGGTTTCTCAGGTCCTTGATGCTGCGACCACCTGGTCTTCCTTTAGTGATTTATTCATCTTTACTTTATGTGCATTGGTTTTTTGCACGTACATTCCTGCATGAATGTGAAGGTGTGGAATCCCCTGGAGCTGGAGTTACAGGCAGTTGTTGAGCTGCCATGTGGGTGCTGGGAATTGTACCCAGGTCCTCTGGGCTAATTTTATGTGACAAGTGGAGTGGACCACAGCACCCATAGAACATTTTGGATGGTTCTTCAAGAATGAAGTAAGATTAATATTTAAATTGGTAAACTTTGTATAAAGCAGATTGCCCACCATAATGTAGGTGGGCCTTATTTAGTGAATCAAAGGCTATAAAGAAATGCACTGCCCTCTTCTGAGCACATAGTAATTCTGAGTCTTAAATTGCTAGATTGGCTTTTCCCGGGTCTCCAGGCATCCAGGCCCTTCTGCAGATTTTGAACCTACTAGACTATATCACATGAACCAAAATAAAGCCATTCTCTTGCTCCATCACTCCTACTGTCATACATCATTGCTGGTTCAGGCTGTGACGAGCTGTTGAAAATCTGCATATCGACTGCACATGATTGTAAGTCCTACCCACCAAGAGTGACCAGGTCACCGTGTGTTCTCCGCCTTTCTCTTCCTTTTTATGTTACGGAGTGGATCTATCTGTAACTCTGTGTTTGTCTTCCCAGTGCTCCCAGATCCATGCATGAAGACCAGGTAAGCATCCTTTAGCTGGGAAAGAATTGAGGAGAATTATTGCCTCTGGATGTTCAAACAGCTGTTAACTCTGCCATTTAATGTATTATGAGCAAGGACCAATAGTCCACATTTCTTGATATTTTGTTTGCTTGCTTATTTATTTGAAGGTTTTTTATTTTGTTTGCTTAAACCTAGATCTGACTACATAGCCCAGGCTAGCCTAAGAACTCCTGCCTCAGCCTCCCGAGTGCTGGGTTCAGACATACGCCACCATTCCTCGCACTCCAGCTCATCTTACCAATTGAAGTGATTAAACAGGTAGAGTCCTGGTAACCTGAGAGGAAAAAAACTATTTTAAGAGTCATGAATATCTAAGATAAAAGAATACAGATGAAATGACAGTTGACCAGTCTACACAATGGCTGTATTGTGGTCAATGATACTCCATTTGTTCAAATGACATTTAGGTAGTATCTAATGTTTGCCCGGCAATGAGATGTTGAGAAGTCTTCATCCCTTCCTTAAAACTCTCATAATGGGATAAGATAGATGAGTGATTCTCACTGTGCTACATTGTTACATGTTAAATGATCAGTCCAGCTTTCTAAACTAGCCACTTCTTCATAGTCTTGCTTTCTTAGCTATTTCCAATATGTCTCCAATTTTCTTGATATCTTCAATTAAACACTAAATATCATCTCTGTGCCAAGTAATGAGCACAATCCAGAGAATCTAAATGTAAACCACGTAGAAAGGGTCTAATCACGAGAAAAACACTAAACAAATAATCGCACAAGTAACTGATGTGTGCTGTGTGCATGTGACAGTACACCGTCAGAAGACCTTATGTATGCTTGAGGTTTAAGGACACAAACACACACACACACACATAAGGGGCAGGCAGCAAAGGCTTTTCTTTGTTGTTGTTGTTTTCGAGACAGAGTTTCTCTGTATAGCCGTGGCTGTCCTGGAACTCACATTGTAGACCAGGCTGGCCTTGAACTCAGAAATTCGCCTGCCTCTGCCTCCCAAGTGCTGGGATTAAAGGCGTGCGCCACCACGCCTGGCTAGCAAAGGCTTTTCAGTGCTGAGATCATTTAAAAGGATGAATAGACAATTTCCCAGTGAACGGATGAAGAGAACATTGGGGACCACGCCACCTAAAGGTACAATGTTCATGAAGGATGTGTATAGGAAAGAAAGCAACTGGCTGATACCAGGAAAAGAGGCAGGAAGCAGACATGCTGGGGACAGAGGTTGGGTAGTGAAGCTCTCATCTAACAAGACTCTTCACAGAAATGGAAATCTGCTCTGGAGATAAAGGAATATATTAAATACGGTTTTGAATCCCATTTAGATTGTTATTGTAGAGTGCACGCTTTTAGCTCTTGCAGCTCGGGCTATACCTTGCTTCCCAGTGCCTTTCCATTTCTCCCTTACATGAATGAGCACCTCAGCCGGCCTGGTCCCTCCAGTCTCCTGAGCTGAACAGGACTCTACTTAACCTTGACTTGGCTTTCTCACATTACTATCTATCCATCAAGTTCCAGACAAATTTCATCTCTTTTCAATATTATTTTACTGGTCATGACCATTTTCTCAGAATATCTAAAATGCATCAGGTCTTGAGATGTAACTCACTGGTTAGGAGTCCTTGCTGTTCTTGTGGAGGATCAGAGTTCAGTTCCCAGCACTTACATGGTGACTCACAACCATCCACAACTACTCTTCAAGGGATCTTAGCCTCCTCTAAGGTCTGAGGGAACCAAACACGTGTGCGGTGCACCTCCATACACGCAGGCAAAACACTCATACACATGACATAAAATAAATTCATTCAAAATACAATGAATGTGTAAGGGGCACTACTGTGCTTGAACCATGAGGAAAGTGACAGCGTGCTGATACATTTGTGAGAAAGCCTTTAGTTGTCTCTCTGTAGCCCCGGATGGCCTGAACTTGCTGTGGAGATCAAGCCGCTCCACCTGCCTCTGCCTCTCGAGTGCCGGATTAAAGTCTTACGTTACCAGGCTGGGATTTTCTTAGGTCTTATGAAGCAGTTGTTGTTTGTCTTATAAGAGAACTAGATTGTAATAATTTCTCCAATAACTAATTTCCCTACCAAAGTTGAAACCCAATAACATATTCTTGGTTTTAGAGTATATGTCTTTTTCATTTATAATAATAATAATCAAATATAAAACTTAAAACTGTATATCTGCTCACTTGAAGTAGGACATTATGTGTAACTGTGATCCAGTTCAAGGGCAGCCAACAGTGTCCCGTGTGCTAGGCTACTAACACTTTGGACTGTAAAATAGACTATAACTTTAGAAATAAATGAATGAAGAGCTTAGAACTGGATAATCCTCTTTATAAGAACAATTCTCACAGTTTACTATGTTGTTTTGTTAACAATTGGTATTTCTGTTTTGCCATATATCATTATTCATACTCTTAGAAATCATCAGTATACTTTTATTCTCTGTTGAATATATGCAATCATCAAGTGCTCATTAAGCATCTATAGAGATTCCGATATGCATGAGGATCTGCTCCCACAAACAGTTGCCAATAAAACATCTTCCCACCCACAAAACCCTATGTTGATGATATCATCAAAAATTCACTTGGGAAGTTATTAATTAAAGATGCAATTCCTGGGACTATGAATGAATTCCTTAAATTCTATTTCTGAAAAAATTCTCAAAACAACTTTTGATTAAAAACAAAAAAAGAAGTGTTTTTAACAAAGTTAACTGAAAATGTATATACAAGCAAAACCAGATGGTGCATTCCTATAAACTCAACCTCTGAAGGCAGAGACAGAATTAGTACAAATTTGAGACTAGCCTTGTCTATACATGCACAGTTAGTTACAAGCCAGCCAGGGTTACATAGTGACACCCTGCTTAAAAATCAAACAGCAGGGCAGTCACAGGTGGATCTTTGAATTTAAGGGCCAGCCTGGTCTACAGAGAGAGTTACAGGATAGCCAGGGCTACACAGAGAAATTCTGTCTTGAAAAACAAAAGCAAAAAAAAAAAAAAGAAGAAGAAGAAGAAGAAAAAAAAAATCAAACAACAAAGCTCAGAAATCACCAGAATACACACCAACCCCCCCACACACACACACACAAACACACACACACACACCAGTAACAGTAAATCATAGTAACCAGAGTCAGGGCTGGACTTTGATAAACACGAGGTACCTTTCACTTAACAATTCCAGATACTTACAGGTAGAATGAAAATTCCGAAGTTAAAGTTCGTCCTGTTCACTAGTCTGAACTCTCTTTCACCTGCCAGCCTTCCTCGCCACTGGTTGGAAAGTCACGTGACTTCCCCCCTCACGCCTCTCTCCAAGTCCTCGGTAGCAGGGAGGGTCTCTTAAACAGGCTGACAGGCAGACTGCACTGGATCTTGGGAGAAGTCCTACTTACTGTACGCTGTTGACATCATCCCTGGCTTTCCCCTTCCTATTGCCCGGAGTGGAGTCCAAAAATGTTAAAGATCTTGCCAAATGGACCCAGAGGGGAGGGGACCAGATACCCAAGGAAGGAAGGAAGGAAGGAGATAATGCTATCAGTCTTCTTCTAAGATTTAGCACCTACGTCTTAGATTATCAGCTTCGAAAGCGCGATGAGCATTCCCCCCCCCCCCCCCCGTCATCTGCGGCATCACCATTTACGAATGTAGCACAAAAGTAAGATGCATGGTAAGAGCTTAGTCAGTGGCAAGTACTTACACCCTGGTTCCCCGAAAGCTTTGTTATTTAGCAGTACTATGGATCTGCAGGCTAGACAACTGCTCTATCTGGGAGCTACAGCAGTTCTACTGTTCTTAGACAGTTCTGTTGTTCCTACAGCAGGGCAGAGTCTCAGAAGACCACTCACTGGGCTCATCACGTGACTTCATAGATGATAAAGTCGGTACTTTCTGACAGAACTGGCTATTTTCAGTGTTTTTTAAAATGTTATCCAGTAGCTGTACTGGCTAGTTTTGTGTGAACTTGACACAAGCTGGAGTTATCACAGAGAATGGAGCTTCAGTTGGGGAAGTGCCTCCTGCTGCAAGATCCAGCTGCAAGGCATTTTCTCAATTAGTGATCAAGGGGAAAAGGCCCCTTGTGGGTGGTGCCATCTCTGGGCTGGTAGTCTTGGTTCTATAAGAGAGCAGGCTGAGCAAGCCAGGGGAAGCAAGCCAGTAAAGAACAT
>NC_034597.1:94137656-94162658 GCF_900095145.1 Mus pahari
CGAGACAGGGTTTCTCTGTGTAGCCCTGGCTGTCCTGGAACTCACTTTGTAGACCAGGCTGGCCTCGAACTCAGAAATCCGCCTGCCTCTGCCTCCAAGTGCTGGGATTAAAGGCGTGTGCCACCACGCCCGGCGATAGGATTGCACTCTCCTTAAGGCAGCAGTTCTCAACCTTTTGCAAAGCTGTGGCCCTTTGATATAGTTCCCCAGGTTGTGGTGATCCCCCCCCGCCCCGTGATAAAATTATTTTCGTTGTTTCTTAACTGTAATTTTGTCACTGTTAGGAATCGAAGTGTAAATATCTGTGTCTTCCGATGGCTTTAGACAACCCCTGTGAAAGGGTCATTGGGACCCCTAAGGGGATCGAAACTCGGAAGTTGAGAAAATTTTTATTTATTTATTTATTTATCTAGTTTTTTTCTGAGACAGGGAGAAACTATTTATTTATTTATTTATTTTAGTTTTTTTTTCTGAGGCAGAGTTTCTCTGTGTAGTCCTGGCTGACCTGGAACTCACTCTGTGTAGACCAGGCTGGCCTCGAACTCAGAAATCCAAGTGCTGGATTAAAGATGTGCGCCACCAAGCCGGGCTGAGAAACTTTTTGTTAAGGTATCTGGAGATGATACTGGCCTTCTACAGCTCTGTATGCACTGGTGCTGGGTGCACACAAGAATGCAAGGTCACTGGGCTGTATAACGTTCGCAGCAAACATTACTGGATAGGCATTCCTTTTAAACAAATTTTCATTCTTTGAGAATCCCATATATTGTATGTTCTTTATTTTTTTATTGGTTATTTTATTTATTTACAGTACGGATGTTATTCCCCCTTCCCAGTTTCCCCTCCAGCAGCCCCCCAGCCCATCCCCTCCTCCCCCCTGCTTCTATGAGGGTGCTCCCCCATCCACCCACCTACTCCAACCTCACCACCCTATGCTGAGGTAAGTTTCCACAGGACCAAGGGCCTCCCCTCCCATTGATGCCTGAGAAGGCCTCCCGGACTCACCCCCACCTCCGAACACACACCCCAACACCACATCCTTTTGTCTTGTTTTGTTTTTATTTTAAAATAACCCATGGAGCCCAGTGTTTACTGCCCATTTACTATTGGGTGTCAGCCCGTCCACTGGAGTGTGGTTAACCTACATCCTTAAATGTTGTTCCGAACTTAGAAAGATGACTTTCTAACAGGACCTCAGAATGATTGTCCAGTGTCAGCAACCTGCATTCAAGGTGCCTTTTGTTTACTGTGGTGCAACAGGGCTGCAGTTGGAGCAAGCTGGGTGCACAGAATAAGAGTCTGGAGAGATGAGAATTGATACAAACATGTTTCTCAGCTAGCAGGTGAAGTGCTAGAGTCATGGACATAATAAATCAGTATGCAGGATGTTAGTTGCAAAACACTTCAAAAACAGGAACTATTTTGCATAGGTCCTAGAGATGGGCACCTGGTTTTAAGAACCACACAGTTTTTCCATGGGGGTTAGAACAGCAGTAAAGGTCAGGCACACTTCTTTTCTTTTTCATGTTTCGCCTGTCCTCATTTAAGGGACAAATAAGATAAAATAATATGCTGAGGGCCAGAGATAAATTTCAATGAGAATGAGAAAAGTACTAATAAGTGAGTCTTTTAAACTTAAGTATGTCTCTTCCGGCATCTTTTGACCTATATTGTAGTATGTGCATGTTCGTGTGTGCATGGAATACAGGAGCACACTCACATGTATGTCTGCATGGGGTTGGGGCAGTCAGAGAACACCAGGACTAAAAGCATGCTCCTACCAAGTTTAGCCTATCTGACATGGAGTTTAGGGCTCAAGTTAGGTCTTTGTGCCTGCAAGACAAGCATTTTATGGCCAGAGCTATTCCCCCAGCCCTAAAGTCTGGTTTATTAGATATTTTATAAGGAAGACTTTTTTGAATTGTTTGTGAGAATCAAGAATAAATGCAGCAGGGCTAAAGATTAAAGTTGAGAACAAAAAATCCACCGGAAAACAAGGCTCAAGAGAGGGGAAGGCAGGATTGCCTTAAAGAGGCAAGCCTAGGGTACTCATTCCAGGCTAGCCTGTGCTAGCTTGCTGAGCCCTAACAGTACAAGGGTAGCACCTCTGACCTCAACCTGTTTGAATCAGATTAACTAGTCCTATGACTCCTACGCAGTCGGCATTCAGAAATTAACAGACCAGCCTGAAACCTACAATTCCAGCCCTCTAGAGGGTGGGGGAGTTGACAAACTAGGATTTTGAGGCCTGTTTGGGGTACGTCTCAATGAATGAATGAACAAATGAATGAATAAAATTTAAATTGAAGGGCCCTATGGTTACTTTGCCCTTCTTCTGTGCTGAGAAAATGTTTTATTAATCACACAATTCTTCTGTGTATTAGCATCTGTTTTGAGAAATAAACCCCTATAGGCATGCTCAAGTGATAGATGCCTCTGTGTAACCAAGCAAGAGGCCAAAGCTCCATTCTAATTTCATTTACTTTCAAGAACAAGTTACCAATTAAGACATACTTAAAAAAAACAAATTATAAATCAGTCAAAAGCGGTATTAAATAAAATGTGTAACATCTGCTAGCCAGTGATAGACGTTTAAGTGCTAATGTTTAATGGTTTTCATTTATGGTATTCCATGCGCACACATGTGAATTTGAGTTCTTGTGAATGTGGGCATGCACCTGAGGTTTGAAGTGAATGCGGAGACTCTTAATCACTTGTTACATGATACACTGAGCCAGGCCTCTGGCTGTACCAGAACTTGTGGATTCAACTTATGGTAGTCGGCCAGATGGACCTAGGGGTTCCAACTCTGCATCCCTGAGTTGGGGGGGGGGGAATTGCTGCAGCCAGCATCCACACCTTCCTCGATCGACTTCTGGGTACCTGAATTCCAGCCCTCACAAGAGTGGGGCACTTTATCACTCAGTGGATAATGCCAAGCCCCTTTGTCAGCCCTCTTAGTCTTCTTTTTTGGCTCCTAGTTAGTGACTACTTATTCTGACCAAATGCATAGTGCCACTGGTAAAATAGTGCCATTATTCAGAAGCAAATCCTTCCCATCTAACTCTGTAGTTCTGAGTACATGCAGTCTTAATCGCTTTCTCTTTGGATGAAGAGCCAAACCGGTGATGAGATACTTCACACTGTCTATCTTCATGACGGCCAGTGTTCAGCCAAGCCAGGTAGGCCTTGATAAAATTCTGACCTGGTTTTCTCAGAGGAGAAAAAATTGTATCTGTCCAAATTAAAAATAGAAATTAATGATGCTGATCTTAATGGATAGTCACTAGATTAGATACTGGCAAAATGACCCAACTTGTTAATTACAAAGTTTTATATTACTTTTGCTTGACATGACATTTCATGCTAGGTCAGCTTTGAACTCAGTATGTCTCGCCTACCAAGTGCCTGAATTACAAGCTTGTACTTCCATGCCTTGTTTGGGCTGTGGCAGAGATTGAATCCAGGGCTCTCTTTGCAGGGTATCAAGTACTCTGCCAATTGAGCTACATCTCTTGAGATTTACTTAACTAAAATAGTCCAAAACATTGAAATAAAAATGTGTTTTTCTGTGTGTGTGTATAAGTAAACGTTAGGTATTGTATCCCGAGTCTCACACAAGGTAAACACTCTATCCTGGGTTATATCTCAAAACAAATGACTCTTTGCTGTAGAATCTAGTTCATGTCAAAACTGAGACTGAACACCCGTGCTGTGGTCCTTTTGCACATTTAGGAAAGGAAGGTAAACAGCCACTTGTCCCACTGAAGTCCCACATCCAGGAAACCTTTCATCATGCCCTTAAAAGCTCACACATGACAACAAACTTACTGATGACCCACTACTCGGCACCATGCAACGAAATGAGCAGACCCATTTATCTGACATCACCAATACCTTAGGTAATTCTGGAGTTGAACTGTCCTTGGGACAGACATGTACTGAAGAAAGAAGGTACACCGGCAGTTGGGTTGGAATTACATCCCTGGGTTTGGCTTTCTTCTTTCAGACAATCCCCAGAGCATGCTCCAACATGGCAGAAATTTGGCAAGGCCTTCAAATCTCTCCCTCAAAACACACAAATGAATGTTTCAAGTAACAACAATCAAGTTGTCATTGGTAAATGAATCTCAAATACATAGTATGCACAGATTTGGGAAAAATGTTAAGATGACTCAAACTTTACAACCGACTCCATGTTCAGCAGTTCCTTTCGCCTGTATCATTACTTTTAACCTATTATACCAAAATAGGGAATAGGGTCATTAGATCATCAACTCAGTTCATGTTACCAGTGTCTTAATTTTCAATAGAAACTGACATTTTGAGATTATTATTTCTCCGTTCCCAAGTGAGGCTATTACATTTGACTCTTACCACAATGTGTAAGACCTAATTGATCTTAATCTACCTGGTTGTAAGTATTTAATTTTCATAAGCTAAAAATGAATTCTATACTGGTATAGGCAAATTCAACACTGAATAGGTCAGTTAGAGACTCCTTGAGGGACCCAGCTTATTTAAACAAATTATTTCGCTAGCACTTAACATATTTATACACCAAGTCCTCTGTTCTAACTTCAGTTGACTATCCTTGGATTTCCAAATCAGTGAGCATGCTTGACATCCAAGTTCTTTAAAGACACACTAAAGTACAACTGCAAATTCTAGGTCAGCAGTCAGACTGACTGCAGATAAGCTGTGGTGGGGTGATGGTGCGTACGTCTCTAGGCCACACCAGAGAGTTCTGATTTGGTAATTATGGAGAGAAAGCTTTAAATCTAACTTCAATAAGCATTCACATGCATCTGCTGCCACTTATGTACAAAACTGCTCTGAAAACTGCTTACACAGTCCAAGAAAATTTTGACTTTCGCAATTTTTATAACTCTCATGGAAAGGAAAAACAAAAAAGGAAAAAGTTAAAAGAAAAGGCTGGACTGGTGCACAAAGCTAAGGCTGAATGACTGTGCCTGCCACATCTTTAAGACTACCGTAAGAAGCCCTGCTTCACCTTCCCCCTTTCTCATTCTTTCTGAAATCACCAGTGAGAAATTAAACCCAACATTCCATGAGCATTCGGTATCTAGCTAAAAGTAAACAGCTTATAAATTAATTGAGGCTTGTGTTGTTTGAAGTTCAGAGGACAGTTCTCAGAGTTTAGGCAGCCATAGGGTTCCTTGAAAGCCCATTTAAAAAACAAAACAAAACAGAAGACAGCTTGCACTAAGACCTCTTCACACAAGAGAACAGGAAACAAGAGATTAAGCTAGAACGGCAGGTAAATAATTTCCTAGACTTCCGGGGATTCTTGGCAGCAAAATGCTAGGCTTTTGGAAAAAAAAAAAAAAATCACCAACCACAGGGTGACTAATATTGTCAAGATGGGCCTGTAGCAGCTTGTGTCTCTGTTGCCACAGGACAGCTCTGAACAAACTGATGTTTTGCCATACTGCACGTTTACATAGGAGTAAAACTAACTTTCTATATAATGTGATTCAGGTCAGAGATATGAACCGGCACACTTGGATTGGAAATATCTGACCAACCTGAATCAAAATAGTATTTTTTTAATGTTTTTTTTTTCAATAAAGAATACCAAGTGTGTGTTGATGAACGGCAGAATTTAAAGCAAATAAATACACAGTAGAAAGAACCATGACCAGCTTAAGTGAAGAAAACATTTTTTTCTTCCTCCGTTATAAGGATCATCCTGCACACAGACACGTTCCATGTCTGACATACAGACAAGTACTCAAGTGTTTATTGAGCAAACTTGTTCCTCTAGTTTTGAGTCTGACATCCATTTTTAATACTGTATATTAGGAAAAAAATTCTAACCGTTAATCTTTCTGGAATGTCTTCTAAGTAAGCTCAAGATAACAGAGTTACCAGGTAGAGACAAGGCATGCCAGCAGGAGACTGGGAAGAACACAGAGTCAAAGGACCTTCCGACACTTAACAAGACTCCAGTACTCAGCTGGTTTGTGCTGACGGGCAGCAGCAGCTCTGAAAGCCACCGAGTTGCCCGAAAAGGACTCTCGTGCAGGTAAGTGAGCCTACTGGAGAGAATACCTTGACATTAAAACATGGCTTCTTACATTTGAAACAAACAAGAGACCAGGTAAAATAAGACAAAAGAAGCTCAGCTTAATTTCAAACGTTAATATATTTTCTATTTTATATTGAACATAGCATNTGTAACCTCTCCTTTGCAGCAACCACCGCGTCCTCATAAAAGGGGCAAAATTTATGATGCCTCTTAAAATAAATATTCTTTTTTTTATAAAATAATAAAACTTCAAATAAATATTCTTTACACTAAACAATATGTTGAAAAAATTAGAAAATAAAGGTTGAATTTTACTGTAACTGTACAATATACATCAAGTCCAAAGGGAAGAAATCAGAGTCTTACAATAAAGGCTTCCTGTAAGGCAAAATACAATCTAAAAACATACTGATTGATTCACATTCTTCTGAATGTACCACATATTAGTATAATATTTTGTGACTGTGCCATGAAGCATAGCACAACTTGTTTTTTTTTTTTCACAGTTGCAAATATTATCATATATACAAAAATATAGCACATTATCTCTGGAGAAAACAAGGAGGGGTCCGGGAGCCATTTGCTAATTTACACATTTTGCATGGATGAGTCACAAACAAGACCTTCTTCGCCTAGGAGTGTTTCCTGCTTTAGCTTATGCAATGTGGGTCACCAACTTCTGCTGTCCTTCCTTGGGGTTCCATTAGCTAAATTCTAGCAAGCATATCAGTTAAAATGGCACATGGACCAAAAAAAAAAATAAAAATAAAGGAAAAAAAAAAAAGAAAGAAAAGCATCTCGCTGCAAACCACAAATCCCCTAACTCTCTACAAACAGTGCCAAGATTACAACTGTTTAGTTGGTTGCATATGTGTTAAAGGGGGGGGGGGGAATGGGAGGGGGCGGAGCAACAATCCCTATTACTGCAATATTCCTGATTAATAATGCTATGTCGGCTTTTCAAAGTTCCTGGGGGGGACAGTGGGAACTTTGCAGCAAACTGTATTTGAGTTTTTACNACGACAGCCCGGCCTGTTCACTCGGTCATAACACCCCTGGCACAATTTAAGGCAACCCTTGGCTGGAAGGTAACACCATAAACAAGGCAAAAAGAGAGANATGACACCCATCGCTGACCATCGCGTACAACAGTGGGACTGGCTGCAAGAGCACGGGTTGTCAGCACAATTGTCCTCATCGTCATTGGAGCAGTGATAGAAGAGACCTTTCACACAGAGGCACTGCTGGTCACAGATCCAGTCCGACGGCAGGGGCCTCGGGTAGGTGCACTCTTTACACTTACACTTGCCGCAGTCCTCACACCTGTAGGCATGCAGACCCAAATCATCCTTGCTCAGTGGCTTAANCTCACCAGGCTTGAGCTCAGATTTAGGCTGCACTCGGATTATCCCATCAGCAGCAGGCCCCTGGGAGAAGGACGATCCTAACAGTCTCTGTTCCGAGGAGCTGCTGCTGGTACTTGTCCTTGTACTGCTCCGAGACCCTGAGCTGACGGTGCTGATGGACCTGGACAGNGGGGCCCGTGAAGAATGGCCCTGCGAGGGCTGGAGCCTGGGAGGCTGACGGTGCTCCGGCAGACCGTGGAGTCTTTCGTGTTTGTGCTGAGTGGAGGGGCGAGGAGCAGGCTTGAGCCCAGGTCTTGGCACCACAGTAGGGCCCTCTGTGTACTCATTGGTGTTTCGGATGGCTCTGATCTGATCCAGCGACAAGACGTGTACCTGCTGGGTAAGGGCATCTCTGGGATCCGGCTCCCCACGCTGCCTGCCACTGTCATGGGCTGTCTGCAGCAAAGGCTGCGAGCCNTTGCCACNCTGAGCTCTGGCCTCCATCAGGTCTTGGCAGTGTGTTCCCCCCAGNAGGCTTAGAACACATCGGAACTCCTGAGGAAACCAAGAGGAAAGAAAATGGTTTACACTCTAATAAGACTTGCATTCTCCACCCACCAGACTTGACGACTCTTCCACTTCCCACATCCTCTGGAGAAAATGGGACTTGGAAATGCGCTGGTAGTGGCGAGGTAGGAGAACAGCCGATGGTCGAGGCATGTTCTCAAAAGTGAAAATCAAGGCTAGGCACTGACCGTTCTGTAGTCTTAGTAAGCGCAGAAACTCAAAGCTAAGCTCTACCCATTCACTGAATGCTTTACTCAAATAAACATGCAATTTAGAAGGCTCCGGCTAAAAATTGTCAGGAAACGCTGGGGCATCACTGCTACCAACAGTTTTACAGGTATACTCTTCAGATTTTGAAGTAGGTTTAAGTTTGTTGTGATCATTTTTACATGAAACACCCACAACGTATCGGTCAAGTCAGTTTTTTTTACATCACACTTGCACCGTGAGTGGTCTAATCTTTTTCCAATCCCATAGGACGGCTATGATAAAAAGTACATTTCAAGGGCAATTAAAGTGGAATTTTAAATAAATATTATTAGCATAAAGTTATATAGTTGAATCCCATTAGGTAGCACATGAAAACGGTCCTAAGACTACAACTTGTGAATCAAATATTCTACAGACCCACATCCTTAGGCGTCTAGCCTCAGGTTCCGAACCACAAGTCATTTTTTTATAGATAAAGCAATGCAAAAAAAAAAAAAAAAAAAACCATGATTTTCTCATCTTGAAAATATCCATCAGCACAAAGCAAGTAACTGCAACAAGAGAAGTTTTAGGAATCTGAAGTGTCACAGTGGAAGCCTATGATCTTGTCAAGTAAACTTAAAAACTACAGTCATGCTTCGATTTAAGTACCACCCCACCCCCTCTCCCGAGTCCACATGAAAATAAAGAAAAATAGGCAAAACCGGATTTTTCTTTTTAATCCAACCTCTGCTCTTGGTAAAAGGGCAGCGAACAAGGCAGGTGACAAAGCAGACAGAGCTGGAAACCGGATCTGCTCACCTCCAACAGCAAGGTACACAAGGCTGTTCTTCGCTTTCAACCCGTTTATCGGCTCTATCTGCGCCCCCACACAGTCCCCAGCAGGTGGGACTCAGCCAGAACCCCGGGGGACTTTTCTCCAGGCGGACTGACGCTGTCCAGGGGCCAGCCCGGCCCCTCCCGTGTATAATCCGCAGAAGCTCAGGCAGGCAGGGGGCGCGGGCGCCTCCGAAGGGGACGTGTCATGAAAGGCACGAGCACACTTCCCCCTCCTCCACCCCCGCGGCTAAAATTTCCCCCAACCCAAGAGGAACTGCCATCCGGCCCCAAGAGGGGGAGCCACTCTAACACACCCACACCCACCCCCAGCCGCAAGGTCACCACAAGGTGTTTCTGCGAAGGCCCTCAAAACGCCTGTCCTCACTAGTTTCCAAAGCCGACGGCCCGGGGAAGAGCCGGCTCAGGACGCACAGCTTGCACCCACACTCCCAGAGCGACTCCAAGGTGCAATGACCGAAGCTAGCACTGCCTGTAATCTGCACACGCCTACCTCTTCCTTTTAGATCAGAAAGAATAAGACATATTTCTTAAAACGAAAGAAAAATAGCTTTATCCAGAGCCCCACTGCACCCGCCAGGCATGCACAACTCTGAGCCCCTGGGATCGGAAACTTCCCGTGAGGACCTGCTTGCTGTGCAAAGTAGCATCTTTCGGAAGAAAAAAAAAAGTGATTTCTACAGATCCCTGGCCGCCTCCATCGCAGGCCCCCCCTCCACCCTTCTGCGCTCTCCCAGTTCCTCTCCCTCCCCCTTTGAGAGTGCTTTGAAACCCCCATTAAGAACCGTGTGTGATCAGACTGAGGATTAGGGGGAAAGGACTTCAGCACTAGGGTGGGGCAAACCGACACAGAAACCCCTTTGTAAAAAAGGCGTTAAGACTCCAAATCTTAAAAACAGTAATACAAAAGAGGGAAGGGGGAAAAAAAACTAGCCTTTTTATTTTTCCACCTACTTTCAGGTAATGGAAAACGATCGCGACCACTTGATAACTCTTCCAGTGCTAGGTCAGCCTCAGTGTCCAAATATATTTAAAAAAAAAAAAAAAGCGTGACCTAGGCCGACCACGAAGAACGGAAAAAAAGAGAAAGCTGCACTTCCGAACCGCAGAGACGCGGCGCCAGGCTGGGCGACGCTCCCACCCGCACCGGGCTAGACTGTCCACACCGGGCAGAGGCGGGGACTCCCTCCGCCTGGCACTCTCGCCTCCGCTCGCCCGCCGAGTCTCCTGCCCCGGTGAGGTGGAGAGGTGAGAAGCCCAGTACCCCAGCCCCACAGGCGCCCCCGCCTCAGGATGGCTCTTCTACAACTTAGCCTTCACCGAATGGAGGAACAGGTTAGCAATGCCAGAGCCTGCAACAACGACCTGGGAAACACTTTGTGTTTTCCCTCCCTTAAAGCTCTCGGCGACTGAATGGTCGCCAATGCAGGGGTAGGAGTAGAACGCAGTGAAGCGGCCCTCCGCCCCAAACCCCTTAAGAGTGAACTGTCGTGGGACGGGGGACACTGCATAGGCATACCCTGTAGCCCGGCCATGGCCGAACCCCTGTTCTAGGCGGAGATCCGCAGGGTAGTTCCCGGATCCTCCCGAGAAGCAAGCTGGTTTAGTGGAGGAGAGAGGAACCCGGACCCCACTCCCGTCCGGCTACGGTTCCAGAAGGGGAAAAGCCAAACGCTCCTCACCGTGATCGCGGCTTTGCACCAACCCCTCTCCCTTGGATCCTCTTCTTCAGCGATGTGCAAATAAATCCNGTCCCGATGCAAACTTTTCCCTTCTTTCCAAACTCTGCTTCANTCCAACTTCCAAGCAATCGGTGGATTAAAACCACGGGGAAATTTTGGAACCCAGTCCTTCACCGTTGGAACCCTCCCGGATTCCGGGCTAGAGAGATGACCTCCCTTCCAGAAGCGCACGCGGAGTATTTCCTCCCCCCTTCTCTCTCTCTCTCTCTCCTTTTTTTTTCTCAATGAACAAGAGGCCGAAGCGGCAACCTTGGCGAGTCTCTTTTTCTCCTGGTCGATGAGAGAAAGCGAGGCGAGCACGGCCTTACAAAGAGCCTAAAGCCAGCTCGCCAAGTCCTGGGGGCCCGGGGCTGCTCCGGAGTGGAGGCAGGCGCGGGGCCGCGGGCCGGGCCGGGCGCGCGCGGGGGCCTGGGCGCTGCGCGCTCCGCCGGCCCCTCTCCTCCGCTGGCGCTGCGGCGCGCAGCTCTCGCTCGTGCAGACTGGGCGTTGCGGAGGCGCGGCGGCTAAGCCGAGGCGGGGGTGGGGGTGCGGAGGGGGAGGAGGCGGCGGGGGAGGAGGGTGTGGGGCCCGGCCGGGGATGGGGGGGGGATCGGAGGGGGGGGGGCGCCGCTGGCCTGCGCCCTCGCCTTTCCGGAGGAGGCAGGGAGCTCTGCAGCGGCCGCGGCAGCAGTAAATGGCGTCATGTGGATCCGAGGCGGAACAGAGCAGTTGTTGTCCCAGAGGATATATCGCATCCGGTCCCAGCTCATTGGCTCCGCGGGGCTACATTCACTCGCGCTCCAGCGCCCGCCAGCGCTCCGAGCCGCAGGAGGCATTCAAAAGGGCAACCGCGCCGCCCCGCGCGTCCCCAGCCGCTCCTGCAGCCGGGGCGCCTTCACGCGGGGCCGCGCGGGGTCAGTTTATCTAGTTTCACGGAAACACTGACCTTAAGGGTTTCCCCCCAACACACACACACACACACACCCCAGAGGCCACGAGCCCGAGGCTGGCCTCGCTTTGGGGAACTTTCTCTCCCCTCGCCGCCGGGAGGGGAGAAGGAAGGACGTTGCAAACTCTAACCCGGTCGCCCCGGGTTAGCGAGAAAAGCGAGTCGCAGCTTTTTAGATTCGATTAGGAATCTCCATTTCGATCCTACTACCTACCTCTTCTCTCCCATGCCTGCACCCCCCCCCCAACCTCCACCGCACCCCTCCCCCACCGATGCCCAGGGGGAGAAGAGGGTGGGGGAGCAGGAGGGGGAGGGAAAGGGGAGCGGGAAGTGAGGTGGGAGGGCTATTGGTTTATTCTTTGTCTACTGGATTAACCCGATTATACACCGGGCACCAGCACAGCCCGCCTCCCCCACCTCCCGAGCCTTGTACGGGAGGAACGGAATGTAGATTCGGGTTTCAAGTCCCTTCTGCTCTGGCTGGGATTGGCTTTGGATTGTGTGTGGACTTGTAGTTTGTTAGAATTTCCTTTTTAAGAGGGATTATCTATAGATGGAGGCCTTTTGAAGATTTTTTTTTTTGGTACTGTTTTGCTCGATGCAAAAACCTTTTAAATTAATTCTGTAATACCCACGCGATTACTCAGGGCGACATCATGGACTTCCGAAATGGGGGGGGGGCGGGAAGAGTCTGTTTCCCTACAGAATTCCTCCTTCGCGAAACCATAAATAAAAAGAGCGTCATCTTTCAAATCCCACTGTCAACCAGAACATTCTATAAGTTCCTCCTGTTCATCTCGGAAGTGGACTATAGTTAACCATTTAAAACACAGAAAATAGGTACGCTCTGGCCGCGGCTGTACTAAGGTGCCTGCACGTGGAAACACGCGCCGGGGGTGGGGGGGTGTCACTGAAATGTATCCACACGCATATGTTGCAATTTTAGCTGAGATTTTACTTTTTTTTTTTTTGTTTTTAAACCGGAAGGTACCTGCTGTAAGGTCAAAATTCCCGCACAGCACCTGCGACCTTGCACGGTGCGAGGTTGGAGCTCCTGAAAACGTGGAGTTTGACTTCTCTCGCTCCAGTTCTCACCTGCTCGCTGCTACCCTGGCCTCTAGTTGCTTTCTGGCGACGTCTCTAACTTTGTCCCTGGCACCTCATTCGCCTGGCTTGCGCTCTCTCCTTGCCCTCTCGGTGTTTCTCCACGACTCTTCCTCCTTCGCCTGGGGTTTGGAATTAGAGATGGCAGGGGAAGTGGCATGCGTTATTTCCGGGCGCTGGCCTACGTCCCCCCAACTGCACGGCTGAGGGTGGAAGACGCTCGATCGGCCGACTCCGTCGCGTCCCAGCCACTCTGGGCTCAGGACAGCTGGGCCTCTCCGGCCACCGCGGCTCAAGCGGCTTCGGAATCCGTGGAGTCTCCGGCAGGCGAGCGCGGGCGCCGCTGCGCTTCCCGAAGGAGCCGCTAGGGGGCGAGCGCCAGGCGCGGGCCTCGAGGTGCTTTCTTCTGCCGGACTCAGTTACGTGTTGGGGGGCTTCTTTTCCTAGAAGTGGGTTGGCCGGCTTCGGGATTTTAAGATGTCTAGTATAAACGCTATGCAAGGTGGAATTTCTTGCCACCCCTCTTAGCCACATTCCCTTTGAGATTGAGCTGGTTCGATTCCGAAGAAATTCAAAATCTCCACCCAGGAGCCCTATAGGAGGGTCAAAGGCAGGTTGTGGGAGGCAGGTCAGGAAGGAGTCGCTGGTGTGTGACCTGCTAGCATCTGAAAGCAGAGGTGGCAAGGGAAACACCTCCCATCACACCCTTGCACCCGGTGACCGCTTCTTGGGAGACATTTGCCCCATGCCATTTCCTCCAGCGCCGCAGGAGCTCTGCCAACAGGTCATTAGGAATCAAAGCATAAAATAGAATTTAAATCAGGAACTTCCGGATGCTTGGGGAAGAATGTAAGAATTCCTATTTATCTTTCATACATTAGAAAGGATTTTAGGTAATCTACTGGTTTTCTCTCCCATAATCCTCACATTAGGAAAACATTTTACCTGTAACTTAAGAGCAAAATAAATGGAAGAATCTGTTGTATCCTTTTAAATTATTCCTTAGGCTGTATCTTAGTGCTTTATTGTTTTTCAGCCAGTGAAGTGTATAAGCTACTATATTGTGCTTCCAAAGACTACTGTTAAAATAAAAAAAGACGAATTGTATTTGTGCACACATTGTATATGCACAATGAGGTGTTTCATGAAACTGCTGTGCCTCCAAATCAGTTATCATACTCACGGATTAAAACTGGAGTCCACTGTGGAAGAGAATCAGGGTAATGGTAGCGCTCAGCCAAACATCAAGAGAAAGCTCACTTTCAGATGTGTTGTGGAAAGTTCTAGAAAGAGAACTCTGTGCCTTAAGCAGAGGGTTTACCACTTGTCAGGCACTGTGAAACAAAACAAAAACAAACCCAAGGGACTCCATGTTGCAATGAGCTACTCAACTCCAGGTTCCCAGGACTCGTCAAGTAATATTCTTTACCAGCGCTTGCTGTTGAGCAAAATCTGCTGTGTACTAGTTGTGTTCTCAAATCTGGCTTTATTTTCTGATTTCATGTATTTGTTCTTCATAACTGTAGCCTTCCTCATTTGTTTTTATTAGTGAAGTAGACTTTGAACACTCCGTGAATCTCACCTCCTCAGGTCTTTGGTAGAAGACAGTATAAGCAAGCTTCTTTAGAGTTGTGTTGAATGAACTGGAACACTGTTTAGGATTGTCCTTGCCAGCTGGACTAAGCTGTTTGGTCTTCTTTACAACACAGGCAAAGTATATCTGTAAAAGGCTCTCAATCTAGTTTCTTTCTGAGATTTGAAAAAAAAAAAAAATCCCTTCACCTTCCTAGGTTTGGTGTTAGCTTTGAAAATGTGAGAGAAACTTTGCAAACATACAATGTGCTTCTGATGCAAAGAATTAATCAGTATTTAAACATTTTGTTCTACTACCAAAGGAGTTTTTGTTTGTTTGGTTTTGGTTTTTGTATTTGTATTTAAAGACAGCACAGTTACATTTTGGACCAGTTGGCCACCATTTTCTTTTTACAGCCCACCTGGTGTAGTAAAATTCATTTATGCAAGGACTCTTCCGGGACCTTCCTGCAGCAGAGGGCTCTGTGCTGTGGGGACCTTTGGATTTGGCAGTCATGGCTGTTATCATTTTACGTTTTGAATTTCTTTGATTCCTCACATTCTGGTGATATTGCCTCCAGGAGGGGAATTGGGAGTGGCTTCAATAAAGAAGCAAAGGAATTCAAAATAGACCACTTGATGTCTTATCTAGATTGCTTGGAGGACTGGAAGCAGTTTATCTCTGAATCTAACCTTCTTTGCAGATGTCCTTTATCCCTAACTAAACTCAGAGCAGGATCTAAGGTTAACCTGGGGTGAGAGGAGTAGTCCTGATAGGTGACCTTGAGCTTCCGGCTCCTGTCCCTCCGCCTACCGTTTTTCAGAGATCTCTTTAGCTGGAATCCATTTGTGGGTTTGTGCTGGTTAATGAATGAATATTCCTGCTAGATGCTTGCACATCTTGAGTACAATTTATGCAAAGTCAGATAGGGGGCTGAAACTTTTTTAACAAGGCAAGAAATGATCCCACTGCTAGCTTCCTGTGTTTTTCTTTGTGCTTTTTCAATGTATTTGCTCTTTGGCCTAAAGATTAAACTCCCTTCGTAGGTCTGCATGCTCAGAGATCTTGTCCTTTGTCCTCTCAACTTCACATTTACTCTCCTATGTGTTTTCTTTGTTCTGAATCTTAAAACAATTAGATGCTAAAGCCTCCTGTAAGTGAGAATCAGCGGTGGCCCTTAGCCTTTGGTAATGCTTCCTAACAGTATCAAGATCTGGCTTCTGAATACACAGGTTATTTTAGTTTGAGTTTTAGACAAGGTCTCACTATGTAGCCAGGAAGGACTCTGCAACTCTGGGCAATCTTCCTGCCTCTGCTCCCCAAGGCAGGCAGACAGGCATGGTTTTTCCACATCTGTGGATGTTTTAATTTTATACTTTTCATTGTGTGGGCATTGGATCAAAGGGCACAGGAAGTTCAGACTGTTCTCTAGGGAAGATGTGGTCCAGAAATTTCTACCATGGTTCTTATTTTAGCACAGACACCAAAATATTAAGGCCAGCAGCCAGTTCCAAATCTCAGTGCACAGGTTACATCTAAATACGTCTGGGTTGGTGACTGGAGTATGCCGGTGTACAGATTTAGGTCACTCTCATGGGAGGAAAATGTTTTAAAATTACATTGAAACATTAAATTACAACATAATACATACAATGTAAATAAAATTGTTATTAAAATATTGTAAAGCTATATAAAACAGCTTTTAAAGATACAGACTATGCCAAAGTTCTGGGCAATCTACATCAGGGTTCCCCTGAACTTTTTTGAGTTGAAACAAAGTTTTTTTGGGTTCTAACACTAATACATCTTCACTAGTAGTTCTCAACCTATGTTGCTCTCCCTTAGTGGGGGTTGTCAAGTGACCTTTCCATTACGGCTACCTAAGATCACCGGAAACACAGAGGCTTACGTTATGATTGACACCAGTACCAAAAGTGCAATTATTAAGTAGCGACAAAAGTGATTTTATGGTTGGGGGTGGGAGGGTCACCACAAAATGAGGAACTATATTACAGGGCTGTTGTATCAGGAAGGTTGAGGACCACTGGTCTAGAGGTTAAGCATATGATAAGTTTCGTAGGGGGTTTTCTTTTCTTTTTTTTCCTTTTTTTTTTTTTTCTTCTTGAAAGCCAGGTTTTCGGGCAGACCCTCCTGGAGCTCCCAGGGACTGGACCACCAACCAAAGAGTACACATGGAGGGACCCACAGCTCCAGTCGAGTATGTGTCAGAGGGTGGCCTTGTTGGACTTCAGTGGAAGGAGAGGCCCTTGGGCCTGAGGGTGTTCAATGCCCCAGTGTAGGGGAATGCCAGGGTGGGAAGATGGGATTGTGTGTGTGTGAGCACCTTCACAGAGGCAGGGGGAGGGGGTATAGGATAGAGGGTTTCCAAAGGGGAGACCTGGAAAGGGGAAAACATTTGAAATGTAACTAAAATAGCCAATTAAACAATATTAAAATAAACCATTAAATACACTAAAAAAATAAAAGGAAGAAAGCCAGGTTCTTGGTTTTGTTTTACTATTTCTTTAAAAAGAAAATATTCTATTTCCAATTAATTAAACCAAAGAATTTAATTAAGTTAATAGTTTTCAAGTCTTATTTTTGTAAAAAGCAAAATACCTAGGAGCTGGAGAGATGACTCAGCAGTTAAGAGTGCTTGCTGCTTTTGCAGAAGATCTGGGTTTGGTTCCCAACACCCACCTAGTGACCCACAACTGCCTGGATTCTCTAGTTCCAGAAGATCTGGCGCCCTCTGCTGGCCTCTGAGAGTACCAGACGATGCCCATAAAAGATGCACATTATACCTGCAGGCAAAACCATGCACATAAAATAAAAATAAGTAAATCTTTAAGTAGATATACCTGTGTAATTTTTTTCTTTTCTCTGATTTTAGACAGAATCTCAGTTGTCCCAGGGTGGCTTGGGCTGGAGGATGACTTTGAACATCTGACCCTCTCTCTGCCTGTACCCTTAGAGTGCTGGGACTCTAAGTATAAGCAATATTTGGTTTATACTCTACCAACTAAGTCATATCCCCAGTCCTGGGGTTATGTATCATGAATGTGGGCTAGAAATTACATCAAAGACTGATATTGCATAAATATACATGCAAGTTATGAGACTGATTTAGTCTCTTTAGTGACTGAAAATCATTAGGGAATGTTTTCACCCTCTGTATCTGAACTGGCTTAAAAGGCTGTAGATTTCAGAATTATTGAAACCAGTTGTTTTCTGTTTCTGGTATTTTCTGTTTGTTTGTTTTTGTTTTTTAATTGTATTTATTTATTCGCTTCACAACCAGTATCCCCTCCCACAAGTGTTTCCCCCATTCCATCTTCTCCTTCTTTTCTATTCTCTCCTCTCCACCATCACCTCTCCTTTCCTCTTTTCTAAGATGGTCTTTTATGAAATGCAGACTGTTCTCAACCTCCTCTGTTGAATTTTTTTTAAATCCTGGTTTAAATTAACTTTATGAAAATTTTAGGCTACAGGCTGTAGAGAAGAGAGAAATTAGCACAGGACACAATGGCAGGTGAACATATGCAAATAAAGGTGAATAGGTGGGGTTTATTTTTCTTTGGTGAGCTTTCCCCGCCTCTCTCCAGAACCCCCCCCCCCTCTTTCTCTCTCTCTCTTCTTTCTCTGACCCCACCATCCTTAACACACACCCTGGGGACATACCTCTTGAAGATAGGACATCACCCTGTGTTTTGGAATTCATTCTGCAAACCATGATGGCAGTGAACTTGAAGCAATCCTCCTGCCTCTACTTCTCTGAGTACTAGGTTTATGCCACCGTACCTGGTTGAATTTTTCGTTTGAAAAGTGCATTTGGCCAAAAGTACCTAGCTGTAACTTGAAATTAAGAAGTTACATTTTAATTAACTTTTAAATGTGCAAGAAAGCAGAGTTACATCATGAGCAATATTGTAGCTTAGACAAGTAGAGCCTGAACTTTACTGTCAAGCTTAGGCCCCTAAGTGTGGAATTGATATAAAAAACAATGTGCTGGGCAGTGGAGGCACACACCTTTAATCGGGAGGCAGAGGCAGGCAGATTTCTGAGTTCGAGGCCAGCCTGGTCTACAAAAGTGAGTTCCAGGACAGCCAGGGCTACACAGAGAAACCATGTCTCAAAAAACAAAACAAAACAAAACAAACAAACAAAACAACAACAACAATAAAAAGAAACAATGTCCTTGTTGCCAAATGATCACACACATTTATTCAGATGAATGCAGTCAGACAGACAAGGTCACAAGCAGGTGTAAGACATATGCTGTTTGCAGAAGAGTTGACAGCACTTATTTAAAAGTTACATGTGTTTATCAGTCTGTTTATTATTGGAGTGGAGAGGGATGCAGGAGTGCCAGAGCACACGCGTGCCAGAGCACACGCGTGAAGGTCAAAGGGCCACTTTAAGTGTTGGTTTCTCCTTCTACCATACGGGTTGGGAATTTAACTTGGGTGATCAGGCAGGCTTGCTGGTGTGTGCAAAAAGGTGGCAGGCATCTTTAACTACAGATCTCACAGGGGCCACAGAATGGAACTTGTCTGGCAAAAATCAAGGATGTATAATATTTGTCACACAATCTGATGAAATCAAGTAAGAGTAGCAGAAAGGGCTGGGTATGGCGGCTCAGATTTTTGATCCTAGCACATGGGAGGCAGGGGGAACTCTGAGTTCAAGACCAGCAAGTTCTACAGATCAAGTTCTAGGAGAGCCAGGGCTACACAGAGAAATCCTGTCTTGGTACCCCCACCCCCCCCACCCCCCAACACCCGAATCAAAAGAGTAGTGGAAAGGAAATCTCCAAGTTGTGGACAGGTTTTGCAGTTTGTGTTCTGTGTGAATACCTTTAACTAATTTTGTTTTAGATGTCTATGCATACACTGTCGCTTTTTTCAGACACACCAAGAGAGGGCTTCAGATCCCATTACAGATGGTTGTGAGCCACCATGTGGTTGCTGGGAATTGAACTCAGAACCTCTGCAAGAGCAGTCAGTGCTCTTAACTGCTGAGCCATCTCTCCAGCTCCACATTCTACTAATTTTGACAAATGAACTTCTTCTTCTTTTTTTTAATTATTGGAGAGGCATGCTTATATTATATCCTCCAAGACGTTGAAACCATCCATAGGCTGTCTAGGAACGCAGCTTAGCTCATGGAGCATTTGCCTAGCACGTATGACGTCCTGCCTACGATTCATACAATTACCACCGATGAAAACAGCCATCCACGGAAAAGCTAGAAATTATATTATAAACTTGCAATTCTCACCCTGCCCTGTAAAAGCTCATCAAACAAACTAAAAACAAACAAACAAACAAAACCCCTCAAAATTCAAAACAAAACAAAGAGCCATATCTGATGCTCAATGTTGAACTATTTTAAAGGTTCTAGAGATTGGAGAGGCCAAGCGATTGGATTCAGTTGGTGGTAACTTTTGACTACAAACCTCCATTGCCAAAGTGTCCTATTGCTCTTGATAAAGATCCAGGTTCTCAACATGACCTCCAGGGCCTACCACTCAGCCACTTCCCCTCACCAGCAGCCTCGAGGCCGAGCCTGGGTTGCTCAACAGTCACCCCCTCTTCCAACAGGGCCTTTGAACATGATATTCTCTGATGTACTTCTTTGGACAACGTTTCTTGTCTTTCAACCTCGATTTATCTTTAAATACCGGTTGCCGTATTCTCAGGAAAGCTTTCTCTGACCTCTTTGATTAGGTCAATTAATCCCTCCTTTTTGTCTCATGACTGTCTCAAAAGCAGCCGTACTTGGAATCAGCCTATCTCTTCATTAATAACTGTCTCCACTTGTATTTTAAGGACCTAAGTAAAAAAAAAAAAAAAAAAAAATTTTTTTTTTTTTTTTTTTTTTTTTTTTTTTGTTTTTCGAGACAGGGTTTCTCTGTGTAGCCCAGGCTGTCCTGGAACTTACTCTGTAGACCAGGCTGGCCTCGAACTCAGAAATCTGCCTGCCTCTGCCTCCCGAATGCTGGGATTAAAGGCGTGCGCCACCACGCCCGGTTCAAAATTGTTTTTCAGTCAACTGAATAAGCAAACGAGTGAGATAATGAACCTTCGTTCCTGGCTGTAGAGGGCCTGCCTGTGGTGGCTCTTGTGATGGTACCATGACAAGGTGTCCTCTAGAGCCCAGCACAGGTGAGGTTCTCAAACACAAAAGGATACTTTTTGTGAAATTGGTCTTGGCAGTTTATTTGGGGAAAATAGCGATTTTTGTTAACCTGTTTTTAAAATTAGTTTTAATAAATATAATTTAATTACTTAAATGTAGTTGTTTACGTTTTGTACCCAAATAACAATGTAGAAATTTAGAATGAGTTCTTACAACTTTCTTTTTTCAAGATAAGGTTTCTCTGTGTAGTCCTGGTGGTCCTGGAACTCACTCTGTAGACCAGGCAGGCCTTGAACTCAGAGAGCTGCCTGCCTCTGCCTCCCAGAGTAGCTAGGCTTATAACTATGGTTGATAACATTTATTAATACTCAGAGTTTTTCTGTGGAAATGTTAACCACACATTGGCTTTTATTTTTTTAACCTATGGCCTTTCCAAAGCATTTAGAACATTTTAGAGAAGAAAAGACCGCATTTCTGACAGAAATGTCTCATTAAGTTGTTTGCTCAGAACTGGCTGGGCACAGAACGCATGGTGAGAATCGAAGCTGCTGGGGGTGCTGAGGCAGAAGGCTAGAGCTTAAGGCCAGCCTGGAGGGAAGCAAGAAAAAGCAAGCACCTTCCTGTGTTGAGTGGCTGCAGCCCATGGTTACTACACTACACGTGATTTAGCTGTATGTTTGGAGGACCGAACTCTGTGTCTGAAATGTCCCTAGACTGTCATTCTCTGTTAAAAGAAGATATATATTCATTAATATTAAATTATGTGTGGGTATTTATTATCCACTAAAATGCAAGGAATCTTATTGTACCACATTAAGTTCCTGTGATTCTATACAGGCGAATGTGCACCTGTATGGAATAGTTATACCCATAATTCTCTGTTTAGAATCTTGCATTATAGCGCAGTCACATTTTTTTTTTCCAGGAATTCTGGAGAAAACATCCACTCTTCTCTGCTATTTAAGATCAGTGTGGCATGGCTTTCTGGAGATGGAACCCCTGTCCTCAGAACCTTGGCTGCACCTGGGGAGGTGCTGGCTCCATCACTTTGCTCTGTGATCATGCCTTCTGGATAGGAAGGGGCCTGGAATCTAAATGGAGAGATGAAGAAGCCAGTTAGGAGGAGGTCACTCAAAGGAATCTAACCAGCCAGGTTTTAGGTCTGATTTGTGGACACTTGAGCCAAGGTGGCTAATGAATCAGGCAGCCCGAGGAGGACCGCAGAAGAATCTTCGGATGCTTCAGCCTTATTTTATAGGTCTCTGGCGTTCTCTTCTTTGGGTGTATAAATGGTTGTGTCCCTTTAGTGTTGCAGTATGAATCTGAATGACTCCACTGTCTTACGTTAGAAAGCTTGTTCCCAGGTGATCGCCATATTCTGGGGGACTATCCAAAAGATGACACCTACCTGGCAGAAGCAGTCAGTAGGGGCAAGGCCACAGTTCTAGACACTCTCTGTGTCCTGGTCCCCTACCTAGGGTGTGAGCAGCTGCTCTCTGCCCCTGGTCAATCATGCTGGACTGAAGTACGCTGAAACCTTGAGCCAAAATAGATCTCGGCAGTGAGTAGCTTTGTGACGTGTCCTGTCAGCAGTGATGTGAGTTATTTTCATACACTTATGAAAACAAAAAAATTTTCTGGGTGTATTAAAGGCAGTGGGTTGAAAAGATCTCATGTTTGTAGACTGTCAACTTTGCTATGGCGTTCAGATCAAAGAGACGAGATATTTAAGGGTTCTTTGTTTTTGTTTGTTTTTTGTTCGTTTTTGTTTTTTCGAGACAGGGTTTCTCTGTGTAACCCCGGCTGTCCTGGAACTCATTCTGTAGACCAGGCTGGCCTCGAACTCAGAAACCCACCTGCCTCTGCCTTCCAAGTGGTGGGGTTAAAGGCGTGTGCCACCACTGCCCAGCGAAATATTTGAGTTTTAAAAGAGCATTCTGCAAGCATGTTCGAGTAATGATCGTGGCACTTCAACCTGTGTCAGGACCAGGATTCCTGACAACAGGCAGAAAGCATCTTACTCATGTGCTTGGCAGTTGTGTCTCAAGAAGATCATACACCGGATAGTGTAAGCTTCCTTAAAAATGTACTTATGTGTATGTGTGTGCCTGCATGGTCATATATTCTCCATATGCATGCAGATACCAGCAGAGGTTAGAAGACTTTGGATCCTGTCTCAGTCAGGGTTTCTATTCCTGCACAAACATCATGACCAAGAAGCAAGTTGAGGGGAAAAGGGTTTATTCAGCTTACACTTCCACATTGCTGTTCATCACTGAAAGAAGTCAGGACAGGAACTCACACAGGGCAGGAAGCAGGAGCTGATGCAGAGGCCATGGAGGGATGTTCTTTACTGACTTGCTTCCCTTGGCTTGCTCAGCTTGCTCTCTTATAGAACCCAAGACTACCAGCCCAGAGATGGTGCCACCCAAAATGGGCCCTTCCCCCGTGATCACCAACTGAGAAAAGTTGGATCTCATGGAGGCACTTCCCCAACTGAAGCTCCTTTCTTTGTGGTAACTCTGGCTTGTGTCAAGTTGACACTTGAAACCAGCCGGTACAGATCCCTTGGAACTGGAGTTGCAGGTGATTGTAAAGTAAATCCAGGTCCTCTGCAAGAGCAGGGGGCACTCCTAGCACTGAGCCATCCCTCCACCACCTCAGCAGGCATTCTAAATTAAACCAGGTGGCACTGGAAGGGATTTAGCATGCTTTCAGTAAGAGTGGTTGGGTTTTATAAAAAGCTCTGGTATGTTCTTATAACAATTTTCTACTAGTTTATATTGCGTATTTTGTGTTCCAGAATTATCCGAAGATCATTCATCATTTTTAACCCTATCACCGATGTTCTTCGATGACTAGCATGTACATTTACTTGTGTGTTTGTTTTCATGAGCCCCTCCCCCTCCATGTTACAACTACAGTACCTGGGAATTTGGTTGGAATAAGCAACAGATCAGCAGCAGCTCTTCTTGGCACATTCATCAGGAGAAGTTTGATAGATGGACGAATTCAGATGGTGGGACTGGATGAAGGAAGCCCACTTGGTATGAACTTTTGATTCACTGTATGACAAGTGTGACCCTCAACTTCATCTGTAGCTGCTAGAGTTAACAAACAGAGGACAGGCAGGGTTCCATTTCAGATAAACAACAAAATAATGTCTCAAAATTAAGATAAAGAAATAGCAAAATAGGAATGCTTGAAACGAAGCCAAGAAGTCACAGCAACTGCACTGCTGCTTTTTTTGTTAAGATATTTAAGTTATTAAGTATTCCTTTAGGGTTAGACTTGTAGCTCGGTCATACAGCACTTGATTACAGTGAAGTAGACCCCTGAATTCAGTAGCCATTACTGTCAGAAGAACAAAACCTGAGAAACAAAACAAAACAACCAAGATACAAAAAGCTTTTGTGAATATTTCTATAAGAAAAACTGTTTCATAACCTAAAGATGACATGCTGTCTTAGATTCTCTTCTATTGCTGGAAAGAGACACTGAGACCGAGGCAACTTATATAAGACAGCATTTAACTGGAGGCTTGCATACAATTTCAGAAGTTTAGTTCATGATTACTGTGAGAGGAGCGTGGCAATAGGCAGGCAAGACAGGATCATTAGCTAAGATTTTACAGGACAAGATTGGGCCTGGTATGGGCTTTTGAAACGCCATAGCCCACCCTCAGTGATGCGTCTTCTTCAACAAGGCCACACCTCTAATCCTTCCTAAACAGCCAATCAACTGGGACACAAACACTCAAATACATGAGTCTGTGAGGGTCACTATCATTCAATCCACCAGACGCACATCCTCACTTTATCTCTATAGCAGCATTCTTTTAGGTTCATATTTTTTTTATTATATGTAGATGTATATATGTTTGAGTGTATGCCTGTGTACCCCACACTTGCATGCTGTGCCCGTGGAGGCTGGAAGAAGAGGCTGTCAAATAGCCTGGAACTATAGTTATAAGTGTTGTGCACCACCTGATGTGCTTTCTGGGTGCCAAACCTCTCTCCTCTTCAAGAGCATTAAGTGTTGGGGTTTTTTTTTTTTTTTTTTTGTGTGTGTGTGTGTTTTTTAAAAGATCTATTTATTATTGTATCTAGGCACACCATAGCTGTCTTCAGATGCACCAGAAGTCATCAGATATCTTTAAGGGTGGTTGTGAGCCACCATGTGGTTGCTGGGATTTAAACTCAGGACCTTCGAAAGAGTGGTCATTGCTCTTAACAACCGAGCCATCTCTCCATCCCCCATTAAGTATTTTGTTTTATAAAGATTTATTTATTTTATGCATGTAAATATACTGTCACTCTCTTTAGTCATGGGATTCCATTACAGATGGTTGTGAGTGCTGGAAATTGAACTCAGGACCTCTGGAAGAGCAGTCAGTGCTCTTAACTGCTGAGCCATTTCTCCAGCCCTTGCATTAAGTGTTTTTTACAACTGAATTATTCCTCCAATTACTCGGAGTTTTTTTTTTTTTTTTTTTTTTTTTT
>NC_034597.1:94162905-94166852 GCF_900095145.1 Mus pahari
TATATATATATATATATATATATATATATATATGCAGTGTAAGACAGGTATGAATTTAGCTTTATCCAATGATATAATTAATGTAGAGTTGTAGAAGAGATCTGACTTGGAAAAAGTCTTATTAAAAGAAAGTTACTATTGTATTTATCATCATTGCTGATAGTCATCACAGGGATCTATGGATCACTGAAAATAAGAATTGACAACAGAGGAGAAAGAAAACAAAGTGTAAGTAGGTGGGAGTGGGTGCTAACCTAGGCCCATGCCTGCTTGATAGATTACCCAGGTGTCTTCTGCTTTCCTTGGTTGTAAAATCAGGTACAGTGAGTACTAATAACACTGGCAACATTAAATGCTTACATCAGCCCTGCCCTGCCCCCCTCCAAGAGCCAGTCAGCAGCCTTTATCAGTACACGAGAGCTTATGGGTGTGTGTGTGGGTGGGGTGGAGTTCTCAGAAACTTTGGAAAGCCACTCGAAACTGACTTTCATCAAGGTTGGCTGTTCTCGGCCAGTGGTAGTATCTAACTGTAGTAACTGACTTTCATGGGATTCTGGCCTGAGACTCCAGTTCCAAAGAGTCCTAGATGAAAGAGCATGCTATGCCTAACCTGTATTTGAACATAGAATCACAAGGATATGATTACTTTGTCAACCAATATTCAGTTAAAGTCTTGGGGAAAGTTATCTAATCCTTCTCTCAGAAACCCAGGGATGTATGAAGATATGGCACAAGAAGCTCCAAGGTAAACTTGGTCCATTGGACTTTATTTTGGCTCATGTACATGCTTGGCACAAACATCTGAGTGAATAAATAAATAAAATAATTAAATGTGGCATTCAACACTTAATTTGGATTTGTTCTAGAGCTTTCCAGGAATGTGTTCACATGCCTATACCTTGAGTACTGAAGTGGAAATGAATAGAAAATACTAGAAAAGCTAGGTGTGGTGTGCCCTGCCTTGTCCTGTCAGTCGACATTTGGGATGTATAAGTCCCAGAGGATCAGGAGTTCTAGGTTATCCTCAGTGATGTAGCAAGTTTGAGGCCAGCCTGGACTACTTCAACAACCAACCAACCAACCAACCAACCAATCAACCAAGAAATGCCCATGTCCCACCCTCCGGGGTAACGAACAGCACCAAAAAAAAAAAAAAAAAAAAAAAAAAAGTACTGGAACATCTTATACCCTCAGTTTCCTCGCTGAGCAGAGCATAGTAGTCATGAGAATGACATGGAAACTGTTGTGTCTTATAAAAAGACAAGGAGAGAAGGAATATGTTGGTGGAGGCATGGTATGGTATGGGGGAAGGGGGTGCCTCTATGGGCCCATGCTGAGGCATCCCTTCCCCCTCTGAGGTATAGTATAGAATAGTTTATTCAGGGCATGGGGAGGGGAGGAGAGAGAGAGAGAGAGAGAGAGAGAGAGAGAGAGAGAGAGAGAGAGAGATATGAGAGAGGCTGGCCATGAGCATGTTGAGAGGGGGAGGGGTATGAAGAGAGAGAGGGTGAGTGGAGGGAACAAGAGGGCAAGAGGGAGGGGACAGGGGACAGGTGCCCCCTTTTATAGTGAGTCAGGCACACCTCACTATTGCCAGGTAACTGTGGGGCGGAGCCTAGACTAAATGCCATCAGAAACCAGGCGTGGTGGCACCTGCCTGCCAATGTTGGCACTCCAGAGACTGGCCAGGAAGATTGGAGTTCGAAGACACCATAGACTAGTTAATGAGATCTTGTCTCAAAAAGAATCGGATGAGATGACAGTCTTTAAAAACAATCATTGTAGCTGGCACCTGAATTTTAACAATTTTTTTTTCAGTTTGTATGACTTATAACTTTTAGAGAAATGTAAACATTCAACAGGAGACCTGAACTTTGACCTCTGGCTTCAGTCACTCCAAGTGTTCTTTAGAAACAGGCCTGGACATGGTGGCGCACATCCATCTGTTGCTCCCAGCACTTGGGAGGCGGAGGTGGAGGCAGGCCAATGTGGTCCGAAAGAGTTCTAGCACAGCCAGAGCTATAAAATAGAGCCCATTTCAAAACAACAACTGCCACCACTGTTCTATAAAGCAAATGATTAAGGTCCCATTTCTGCTAGTCATTACCAAAATTAACATTTCACGCGATTACACTGATTTTTTAAAAGAGTAGGTAACCAAGAGAATACATAAGGAGTCTTTCTTTCATAAAGGTCAATCGGAGGCATTCTTGTGGCTGCGAGAACTGACAGAGAGCCCCTGGTGCCAAGCAAGTACCCAAACATGGAACTATGCTTTCTCAGCCTGACAACTTGCCTCTCAACTTAGAAAACCCAAACTGCAGTTTTACTATGTCAACAATAAAGATAAATCCTGTAACTGTTCAATCAGAAAGTTACATTTATGAAAATTCTGTTCCTTGGGAACATGGCATAGGCAAGATTGCATACCATGACCGAAATAAGGCACACAAAAGTGACAACAGACCCCACACACATCAGCTTCTTGGAACTCAGAACTTGATGGACAAGCCAAGAACCCTGGAAGAATCCTCAAATATTTTCCAAATCTATGAAGGGTATCAAAGGAGAGGGAAAACTTTTCCAAAAAAAAAAAAAACAACAAAAAAAAAACCCAAACAAACAGAAAACAACAAACAAACGCTCAAAAAACAAAACAAAACTAAGAGCCCCCATTTCTTCAGGAGCATCAACAGTTGAAGAAAAGAGCGCTTCCTCTGAAGTTGACCACGGGGTTCATACTCTTGTCAGCTCCAGCAGGGACGGAAGCCCAAAGCAGGTGCAGTCCCGTTGGAGACCTTGTCTCTTCCTTCCTGCTTCTCTGTTTTTTGAGGTTCTCACCTTTTTCAGAACTCGATTTGTACTTGTATACATGTGTGATCCTCCGGCCATTGGCTTTTTACCCAGGCCCTCTCCTCACATCCTTCTTCCTTTTTGTCACCCGGTACACCTTCCTGCCTTGAATACCGCATTCCCTAGTTATTCAAGCTCAGTCATTAGCACCCCGTCCCCCGACAAAAATTATGAATGAAAAGCCTTGTTGTTCTTTACAAATAACTCGGGCTGCCTCAGTCAGTCAAATTCGAATGGAAAGTGACTGCCAGACAAAGGAGCTGGATGACGGACAGTCCTCACAGCAAGTCATCAAGGCTCACAGGAAGTTTTTAAAGCTACAATATAGGTAAGAGAAGCCTGGGCGTTGTGGCCGGACAAGCCCGCAGAAGGGGGTTGGGAGCCCCGGGGTGCTTTGTGTCTGTGTGGATCTCAGAAAAGGAAACCCTGGAAGTTCTGAGACAACAATGTCCAGAATCTGTTTGCCCTGGCGAGCACTTGAAACCGGTCCCTGGGAGAGATGCTCACACCTTACAGCAATTCTGGTTCGGACTGACACACACAGACAAAAGTGAAGGCACCAACCATTTACTGGGTTTTCAATGCTGAGCTGGGCAAGAGTGGGTTACAAACTCCGAGCTGCACAGCTCCCCGCTGAGAAGTTGCTTTGTCCTGGGCCCCTCTTTCACAACAGGGGAAAAGGTAATTGGCAGCCCGATTGTTCAGCCGGGACCCCTGCTGTTTTAGCCTCCTGGAAGGCCCCAGTCACACGTTGTCAATAATGGCCCTCAGAGGTGAGGAGTGAAGCAGGGCTGTTCAGGAAACAGTTTGAGCCCTTCAAGTGGACAGGCCTCAGTGACTTCTGCGCTCTGCCTGCCACGGGCAGCTCATTCAAAAATAACCTTAAAGTAATAAATCAAACTTGTTTCCTGAACTATACAAGGAACAGCTGCTTATTTTTTCCTCACTTTTTTTTTTCCAAAGGGGGGGGGGTGGCAGGGGGTGACTATGTATCAGCTTCCTGTTCAAGGTACTAAGAAGCAAGAGGCCACACATAACTCTTATTACTGGCTTATCACAGTAAAAAAAAAAAAAAAAAAAAAAAAAAAAAAAAA
>NC_034597.1:94166893-94182002 GCF_900095145.1 Mus pahari
AGAGAGAGAGAGAGAGAGAGAGAGAGAGAGAGAGAGAGAGAGAGAGAGAGAGAGAGATATTTAATTTTTTTTAACTACAGGAAACCAAGCATGTCAAAATTTGGCGAAGCAGATTGGATGATTTAACAGCTAAACACTTCTCTTTATAATGCTAGATGTCCATCGGCCTCCCCCCACCCTTATTTAAACGTTTATTTTTGCAATCCGTTTGTTGCAGCAAATGGCCCTTATCCGGTTCTCCCTGTTTTTGAAAGGAAGATGACTTTAGCGGGGGGGGGGGGGCAGTTTCTAAAGTATCGGTCCATTGGCTCAGTCGGTTTTACAGGTACCAGTTCTTTTCTTCCGTTCTGCAGCGATTTGATGGGGGCTTCGGATGGTACAAGCGTTTGTCTCTTCTAAGAGCCCCAAACTTTGGAGTTTTGACGAGACAGTAGTTTTTCTTCAGTCTCTTGATTTAGGAACTCCATGCTAGAGTCTTTGCCACCATAGACGTGATTTGTTCTCTTTAGAAAGAACAATTTGCAACTTTTCAGTCTCTTTGGGGGTCCTTGAGTGTCTGTCTTCCTCCTTGGATATATTTGCTCTGCAGATAAGATCAGCTAGCCTCTGATTTCTTTGCCAATGATTAAATGTCTATAGGGGGACACAGGATATATATGTAAAAAAAATTCTCTTCTGTCATGATTATTGTGTTTCTTTGTTCTATAAATAGCTAATATTGAGAAAAGGATCCATTTTCAATGAAAAACATAATTCTAAATTTTTAAAGATATGACAAGATATTTTCTAATAAATCATAGAATGCCTTCCTAGAAATTAGGGTTTTCATATCTTGTGTACAATAAGAGTTAAGAAAGAAACATATTTTAGGGCCTCTGATTTTTAATATATATATATAATTTCAATTCATTTAAACATAAGCAGCTCATCTTAAAATTAATTCTAAGGTTATTAATATCCCACTGTACAACGTACCTTGATGACTATCATTCTTTAGAAGTATCATTTGTCATGATTCAGTAGTAGATGAGAAATGACAGATGGTGTAGTGGGATGTTTATTGTCTTATTACTGATGAATTTCTTTTTCTTCCTGATTTGGTTAGAGGTTATCCATGACTAGATATGTCTACAGGAAGACGGTGAAATTCCATTTGCAGTAGAATCACTGTTGTTGTATTTGCAGGGAAGTACACTGCTGTGGTAGCACAAATAAGTCAAAGTTTGTGCCACATGGTTAGGTCAGTGCACTTTGTCCACTCACAGTGTCCCTCCTGTTTCAACAGTGAGTTCAGCAGTGGGTGTGGTTTCCATGTGAATAGTTCTTCCTCCTATGGCTGTTGCTCACACTGAGACTGTTTGTATACCACTTTTCCTCGGGTTCAACATTTGAGGCTCAAATGTGATTTAGCTAGGCGGAATTTCTTGAGAATTGTATTAACATGTTTGAAAGAAATGGATTTACTGAACACACGACTGTGTCAGAAAGGATTCCTTGAACGCTTGGACGGTTTATAAACATAGTTTATAAATAAGGATATAAATTATATGTAAATTAGTACACAAATGACTTTGAAATGTCGAGGGCTCAGTCGTCTAGATGACTCATTTCACCCCCATTGAGTCGCAGCGTCCTCCTGCTAACAGATGCTTAGAAATGGACTGGTTCGGTGAATTTCAAAGCGGCTGGAACCTGCCTTAGCATCTCCTTTTCTGGATCTCTGCGGACTCTGGGCCGCATGAAGGGGTGAGACAGGGAGGAAGGAGCTATGCGCAGACTTGCCTCCTAGTCTCCTGCGCGGCTGCCACTCACACAGCTTGCCCCCAGAATGGACTTCCTGTGCTGTCAGTCTTACTCAGTGTCTCACCAAGCACTCTTTGTCACTCAGCCTGAGACAGAAAGGGGTGAGATAACAAATCTAGACTGCTTGTGTTGACTTTGTGGATAACCTAAGGGCTCTCCGGAGTCAAAAAAAAAAAAAAAAAAAAAAAAAAAAGACAAAAAACCTTCTACTTCGGCAATAGCCTTTCCTGTGACATTGAGTCAGGCTTTGCACATCCCGTTCCTGTTCCTTGGTTTGTGTCAATGAGGAATGGGGACCGCGGTGTTGTGTCCTCTTTATTACAAAGTACAAGTAACCAGAATACTTTTCTGAACATTGAAAGCCCTCAGCAAAGAAAACATAACGAAACGCAAGTAACAACTACCACCAGAGACAGACGGTCTTTTCTGTTCTCAGGAGATGGGAAGGAAATCATAGCTCACTAATTACATTCTTTACCTCCAAAAATAATATGTTGTAGTCTCGTAAATAAGGTCTTTCCTTCCGTCATCCTTCCAGTTTCCTCTATTATTATTGTTGTTGTTATTGTTATTATTTGCCCACATCATCATCCTCTTCGTGCAGTGTTTCCCTTCTTCTATGTGGGAGACCTTGATACTGATATGGGGTCAAGGTTCACAGCAACTGGCATTAGTCAAGAATATGTCTAGTAGGCACCAAGACAAATAAGGAGATCAACTGAGTGACGGGACTGCATAGTAAGTCATGGACAAGATGTGTTGGCTTCAGCAAATTCACTGGGTCAGAAATGAATCCACAGAGGTAGCATTGGCAAGCGGAGTCTCTAGACTTTGGTGTCTTTATATCCCAGGATGCATGTTTATATGGAGCTCTTTGCAAAGGGATTGGACAGGATGGAAACCATGGAGAAATTCAAAGATTCTTCCTGTTGTGCCGGAGAACATGTCATATCTATACCTGCAGCCTTTGCCTTCCTTTGGTTAAACAATGAAAGTAGGCTCAGTGCACCTGGGAGAGAAACACTAGATCATTCAGTTGCATTAGGATTTATAAAATATTCCAAAATTCCGAGAATGTATTTTAATTTCACGTAACAAAAAACCCCCTTTAAGCCGTTGAGTTTATCGTTGCTATCTTGCGTCATGAAGACACTAGCAATACAAACCGTGACTTAGAAATCAGTTTACCTAGTCTTCCTCATGACATCTCAGGAAGGGGCCTGCACACGGGTTCCCCATTCATCACGCGTGTGCACTGTTTCCACATGGATCGCAGCACCTGCACATCAGGGCTGTGCTCTTGACCTCTGCACATGAAGTACTTATACTACGTGCCCTAACTTTGTGCTTATTTCATTTTTCCTCCCAAAGGCATTATTAAATATTGGGTAGGAAACACGCAGAGATGACCTACATAGGACATATATTCACACATACATATACTTTTTTTTAGAAAATAAGAAGTTATAAGACACATACCAGTCTGTTCATAATATGGATCAGAATAGAAGATAGATTATTAACTTTGTAAACATTTTTTCCCGGGTTTGTTTTGCTTTTATACCAGATATACATTACTTTTTTTTACCTAAAATGTGAATAATGAAAATGTTTTGACACTTGTTCAATAAAAGCTACTTTTGAGACACTTTACCAGTGGCAAATAATATTTGTAATTTATCATTTTTGTCAATCAAGATAAAGGATTTATTTTTAAAGGCACACATTCAAACCCACAATGGCTGTGCTCCTGTGCTCCCTCTGCTGGCTCTACTGGGACAGCTTGGGAGGATAGAATAATAGAAAAGGAAATTCGGATTTTTGTGTGTTTTACATATTGTTTTGACACAGAAGTTTCTCCTGGCAGAAAGTGTTAGGATAGTTGGTAACATTTCCCCTAATATTTAATAGTGATGCTGAAGCAGGCCTAGATTACGGTAATGTTTTAAGTGCATTTCCTTTCTTATATTAAGTAGAGTATAAAATGTACCAATTATTTCTCCCCCCCATATTTTCCTCTCTTTAGGTACAGTCTCACTATATAGGCCATGCTGGTCTCGTCTCGGCCTCCTAAGAACTGGGATTACAGGTGTGCATCGCCATGCCCAGTTCAAAATACAACAATTTTATTTTGTTGAAAAAAAATTTTTTTTGTCAAAGATAACCTTGTATAAATAGTTGTTGATAATTAAAGATAATCTTGTATAACTAGTTGTTGATAATTTGGTGTTTTCGTCATTCATTCCAGTGTGTGTGTATGTGTGTGTGTGTATGTGGTATATGAATATGTGTGTGTGCATGAGTATGTGTATGTAGTATATGAATATGGTGTGTGTATGTGTGTGCATATGGTATATGAATATGTGTGTGTGTGTGCATGAGTGTGTGTATTTGTGTGTATGTGTTTGTATGTGGTATATGAATATGTGTGTATGTGTGCGTGTGTGTGTGTATGTGTGTGTGTGTGTGCTTATGTGTGTGCCTGTGTGAGTCTGTGTTCATGTATGTGGCATATATGTGTGTGTGTATATGGGGTATGTGTACAGGGACATGTAAAGTACAGCCCAGGTGTGATTGATTAGTGACTGCTTGTGAGAATACAGCTTCTTTTCTACCATGGCTTCCAGTGAATTTCAGGAAGTAAACTCAGGTCATCAGGGGTGGAAGCAAGCACCCTTAGCTTCTGATCAGTCTCGCTGGTTCTGTAACTGAGTCTAATGGTTAATTTGTTTACCTGTCCATCAGGTTCACACCAGAAAATCACCAGCTGGCTGGTGGGGATGACATCAACATAGGCTATTGCATTAAAAAAAAATCAGTGGGGCGTGGTGGCACATGCCTTTAATCTCAGCACTCGGGAGGCAGAGGCAGGCCGATTTCTGAGTTTGAGGCCAGCCTGGTCTACAGAGTGAGTTCCAGGACAGCCAGGGCTATACAGAGAAACCCTGTCTCGAAAAACCAAACAAAAAACAAAAAACAAACAAAAAAACAACAACAAAACACTTTGTTAGATAACGTTAGTCTATATCTTCCTGTAGTATAGATATTTGAAATTGCTCAGGTAATATAACTTTTCATGATCTAGAAATTAGAACTAAAGTTTCTCAGAATTATCCATTTTCTTTCTGGAATGTTGATGTTCACATCTCAGTGATGATGGCCCATAGATACTGACATTTAACAAATGCTTGCATTAAATCATTGAATTCTTTGCTGTATTCTGTTATAACATTCTATACCATGTCTTAAAAAGTGTTCGATGTGGGCTGGAGAGATATAGCTCAGCAGTTAAGAGCACTGACTGCTTTTCTAGAGGTCCTGAGTTCAATTCCCAGCAACCACATGGTGGCTCACAACCATCTGTAATGAGATGTCTTCCAGTGTGTCTGAAGACAGCGACAGTGTTCTTACATATATAAAATAAATAAATCTTTTTTTTTTTTTTAAAGTGTTTGATGTGAAGCTTCTCTGTATTGAATTCAGCTCTTTCTACCTGTCTCTGCCTTTAGGTGAACATCTGTCAAGTAGCAGACAATAAGTGAACTGGTTCCTAAAGGATGTGTGCCCTCAACGGGAGGTTTTGAGGAGGTTGAGAGGCTCTCTGGACTTTTAATAGAGTCAAAGAGAGAATCACTGCTTCTAGGAAAGGCCAGACTGCTAGGAAAAGGGGTGGGGAATAAGGAAAAGATGGGGGCGCTGTGTAGCAGGGGAGGATAGAAACAGTATTTCCTTACCTGAGAACACCCTCCTCCTAAATATTTATCTTTGTGAGGAAATGACGTAACAAGTAATGACGTAAACAAGTTACTATCCGTAGTTCATTTTCAGACCTTGCAAATCACCAAGGAGAAGGTGTGGGTCAGAGACAGCTGATGTCAGAGAGAAGCGGTTTCAAAAGAAGCAATTCAGTTGTTCTGGCATGGCATGGTAAGGCTCTGGAATGACTGAAGACAGTGGAGGACATTAGGGATGGAGAGACGGACTGAGCAGAAACAGATCCTTGGGTTCTAGTGCTGAGGAAAAGGACCATCAGGCAGTGGGTCAAGGCAAAGGTAAAATGTGTTCGTATGGCTGGGTAATGATGTCAGGAGTCAGGCTCTGGAAGTTGGGATGTGAGTTGTCATGGCCAAGACTGATTTGATGCTGACCACACTGTGTTGCTAAATTCTTTCAACTCTCATATGTAAAACACATATGAGAAACACATACGTTTACGTACACAACTGAAGTTAGGACCTAGAGGTCTCCCAGAGAACTGCATCAAAACAGCAGATGTTAGGAAATATCATTAGACAGAGATGCGCCATGCCCCTTGCTTCTTAAACCATGTTGTATGGGCTGGTGTTTATCGAACCTGCTTACGGAGTCATTCTGCATTAGAGACTTGAGAGTAAAGAGATGACATAATCTCATTTTCAAACAGCTTTTATGTGCACGGCCAGTGCCATAGAACTGCTTTCCAGCCGGGAAGTTGTGGCACATGCCTTTAATCCCAGCACTTGGGAGACAGAGGCAGGCAGATTTCTGAGTTCGAGGCCAGCCTGGTCTACAGAGTGAGTTCCAGGACAGCCAGGACTACACAGAGAAACCCTGTCTTGAAAAACAAAAACAAAAACAAACAAACAAACAAAAACAAACAAACAAAAAGAACTGCTTTCCAATTATTTATTTATTTGTTTTTAGTTCTGTCTCTTCAGGTGGTATGTTTTAAGTTTCTTAAATGTAGGATATTTTTCAGATTTTAAATTATTGTTTATTGTTATTATTATCATTATTATTTTGCATTTTCTGTCCAGATTATTCTAAGTGACAGATCTGGAAGAGGAGTCTATTTTGCAATTGTTTTCCACAAAGCTGTTGGAATCCACTAGACTGAGCATAAGGATGGGCATCAGGGGAAGGAAGGGATCCTTGATTCTGTGGACTTGCTTCTGTATAATATACTTCTTTAGGGGGGGAAAGAAAACCTAAAACTTTCAGAAAAGCATGATACCATCTTGTTGCTTGTTTTTAAGTTGATTCTTAGGAGCCATTTTACCATGGCCCAAAGGGTGATTGCTGGCAAACTGACTGGACCCCATACAGTGGAAGGAGAGAACTGACTCGCATATATTGCCTGATCTTCACGTTCATGCACTGGTAATCACGTATACCCACACATTAAATCAATCAATCAATCAATCAATCAATCAATCAATGTAATATAGAGATATTTTATAATATATAAGAGGAATTCCATATACTGGTGCATGCCTGTGATTCCAGCACTAGGGAGATCGAGATAGGAAAATGGAAAGTTTAAGACCAACCTGAGTTGCATCACAAAACTTCCATCTCAAAGACACACACACACACACACACACACACACACACACACACACACACACACACACACACGCGGACATGCCACTGGTTGTATGCAAATATGATGTTTCCACAAACAACGTAAATGCCTTTAGATTAGGCAACACTCTTTGCTTGTACAGTTGAAGCAAATTCTCCCCTTGGAATTCAAATTTTGCTCAGATAGGCTGGAAGTCAGCCAGCTCCTGTCTGTAACTCTTTGGGAGCTGGGGTAATAGGTATGCGTTGGACTTGTTACATGGGTGTTGGAGTCTAATCTCTGATTCTCATCATTGTGTAGCAAATGGTCCCAACGCTGAACTGTCTCTGTAGCCCAAAGAAATATGCTTTAGGACCATAGCAGATTAACTCATCTCCCCTTTAATTTCTAGCTTTAGACATTACATGGTTTAGGTACATCTTTTTGTAATCTTTCCTCTGTTGCGTGAAGGGAAATGAGAAAGACACTTGCAAATGCGACTTATCAAAGGTTGTTTTGTTTTGAGAATTCCAGGCATAGTGTTTATTGGGTAATAAATCCCCAGTGAATACTCTCTTCCTCTCCTGCCTGTTTAGATTTTCATAGAGAAGAAACATGAACCTGGTTTGCTCTTGGGGGTTCCCTTTCCTGACTCCCCAAACATGTTTGGTTGCATTTTCCAGGGGGATAGAGGATCCAGAGGAAGATGAAATTGCTCTTCAAGCCCTGGCTGCCCTTCATCTCCCCTGAAGGAAATGGTCCCACATGGCTTCTCACATGAAAGAACAGAGCTGTGTGGCCAGGAGGCTGAGCCAGGACCAACAGAGAGAAAGAAAGAGAGGTGGAGAGTCTGACTAGCTAAGGTCTTTCTGCCTGGAGGACCCCCACAGTATTTTGGATGTAGAGTAAGAGTGAAGGAGTCTTACATTTCAGAGAAGTAGGATGCTAATAATCTGTGACCAAGGCTTGACTTCCTGTAGAGCAGATGTCCATGTCTTTAAGACTGACCAGCAAGAGGATATTGAGCTGCTCCTTCCGAGACGCAGAAAGTGCTGGCATTTCTGGAAGAGGCTGAGTCACCTTCCCAAGACCGACAAGGACAAGTTCATTTGCTGGCTTGGCACTGTCACTTTGTGACAGGGAAATGGTATATACTGCTTAAAGTGGAAAGGAAAGCTGATAGTTGAGTTGCAGAAATGTTTTTTTCTATTATATTTGCTGTGTGTATGCGTCCAAGTGAGTGTTGTGTGCAAGGTCAGAGGTCCACTATTCGAGGGTAGGTTCTCTCTTTCTACCGTGTGAGTCCCCGAGTTCAAACCTAAGCCTTCTGGCTTCACTGCAATCACCTTCCCCTGCTGTACTATCTTGCTAGCCCAAGGACTAATTTTTCATCTCTGGTTTTTCCTTGCCCCCGCCTGCCTTTTGGCCTGTACACAGGAGTCAGTACACACTCACATTAACACAGTGAGTGAACCTAGCATTGGCAGCTGTTGAGCAAGGCCTTTGTGTGTGGCAGAATGACATCCTATGACTCCTAACATGCGTTCTTAGGGGCAGCTCACTGCCCCTGATGAGTTGGTAGGGAAGGGTCTGAGGTTTGTTCCTCCAGGATCTAAGTTTCATCCAGTCTTTTGGAAACAAAACTTCAAGCCACAGTAACCCCAGAGTAACCTCTTTACCCCCAACCCTGAAGATTTTAATGAATGAATAGATTATGAGAGGGATGGCTGTCCAGCCTGTCTTCTATGCACACTAGAGAAAATAAAAAAATTCTCATCCTTATCCAAAGTCATTGGGTGGGTGTGTTATTTATTTGAGGGCAAGTGATAGAATAAATTTGTTAACAATTTCAGCTTAGGTATTACCTGACAATGATCCCATCTCCCAGATAAAGCAGAGCCCAAGCTTCCGAGGCTCACACTACTTTAAGGTAAGGCAGCACACTGGCTTCAATCATTCTTGAGATTTTCCTAAAACGTTTGACCCCCCCTGAGGTGACCTGTAGTCCCGAATACTCCTGCAACTCAACTAAATTGAATATATGCTGTTGTTTCATGTATTTATTTCTTTGTGGTACTGGGACTACTACCAGGGTCTGCTGCATGCTTTGAGTGTGTTCTGCTGGTACTTGGGAGTCTGAGCCTAGGGAACCACTGCCAGTTCAAGGCCACCCTGAGCTACATTGAGAGCTCTGGGCTGGCTAAGGCTATAGTGTGATATAGAGGGGGTTAGGGAGAGAGAGTGGGGGTGGGAGAGAGAGAGAGAAGAGGGAAGAGAGAGAAAAGAAGAGAGAGAACGCATACCCTCTCTTTGTGTGTATGTTTTGTGATCAGATTTCAGGCTTAGAAAAACATACATTTTATTTAAAAATAGTAAAAAGATAAATCAGCCTGTAAGTGTGGGTGGAAGACCAGCATATGTATCATGAAACTAGAAAACTATTAGAAACCCTATGGTGGTTAATCATGATTGTTGACATGATTACACTAAGAAATGCCCAAGAACTTAATAAAGCACAGATATGGGATTTCTGTGAGGATATTTCTACAGAGGATTAAGAAGGGCTACTTGCGGGGCTGGTGAGATGGCTCAGTGGGTAAGGGCACCTGACTGTTCTTCCGAAGGTCCTGAGTTCAAATCCCAGCAACCGCATGGTGGCTCACAACCATTTGTAACAGAGATCTGACTCCCTCTTCTGGAGTGTCTGATGCCTAGCTGTAGGTAGATATATCCCACATACTGAGAAGCCGGATAGAATAAAAGGCAGAATGAGAAATCCAGCTAGCGTAGGCACCCGTCTCCTGGCCACCCTTGTGTCAGCCACTCTGCTCTACCACGAGGTCATTGTCTGAAACAATGAGACAAGTAAATACATCTTTTTTTTCCAGATATTTTTCTTAGGCATTTGTCACAGTGACAGAAAGTAGGACTAACACAAAAATGTCACAAATTGGGTGGCTTAAATAACAGAAGCTTATTCTCATAATCTGGAAGCCATTTGTCTAGGATGAAGGTGGTTTGGTCCAAGGCTCTTGCTTAGCTTAGAGACTGCAGCCTCCTCACCCTGTCGTTGCATGGTGTTTTCTCCACACTCGTGTACCCTGGATCTCTAATCTCCTCTCATTAGGCTAGACTTCATCTTAGTGGCATCACCTTAACTGAAGAGTTCTTTTTAAAAAAGAAGCCCTTTCTCCAAAGAATCATATTTTACTGTAACTAGAGGTCAGAGCTCCAACATGTGGAGCAGAAGAAGGGCTTAGTTTATCCCACAGCAAGAACAGTTTTCCTGTTCCCCAATCAATAGAATGTCTGGAGTTCAGGCTTTTCTTTGGAGAGAGAGGATGGACCAGTATGGTGGTTCCATCAGAATTTCCAGAACGTGAGAGGCTGGTCCTGCAGTCAGACTGCTAATGCTATAGATCCCAATTTGGACACTCATTTCATTTTCTGCTTTCTGTTCTGTGGATCTTTAATTTTCTGTTTGTAAAATCGGCATAATCTCTGCTTGAGAACTAGATGTAGCCCCAGTTGCTCAGTTTCCAGGATGGCGGTTAAAAGTTTGTTTCTGTCAAGGAAAGACATTCTTGTGGTTTTTCTTATAAAGAAACGAATGGTTCCTTCAGAGAAAGACGTCAGTAAAGGAGGTGCGGGCAGCACTACTTTCAGATGTGCTCTGGATTACTTAGGCTTTTGTAGATGTGATGGGGCAACTGGTCATTTAGAGCTCTTCCTTTTGCAGAATGTGAAACAAAGTAAATAGAATAGAGTATTAGAGAACTGAGTTGAGCGCAAGGGATCACAGGACAGAACTTAAAGCCTCCAACTAAGTGGCTGCCAAGTAAATAGAGGAACGTATTCACTGGGATGGAGTGTAGAATTTTTTAAACAAAGATTTATTTATTTCTTTTATGCTAGTACACTGTAGCTGTCTTCAGACACACCAGAAGAGGGCATCAGATCTCGTTACAGATGGCCATGAGCTACCATGTGGTTGTTGGGAACTGAACTCAGGACCTCTGGAAGAGCAAGTCAGTGCTCTTAACCACTGAGCCATCTCTCCAGTCCAGAGTGTAGAATTTTGAAGATACAATGTATCTAACCAGGCTCCAAGGAAAACCCCTCTTGGGGCTACAAAACAGCTTTCTCTTTGAATCTACTGGTGAACTTACACCATTGCTGTCCAGTGAGTCTTTTCTTGTAGCACCAGCTGGGCTAATGTTTTACTGCAGAGCTATATCTCCAGCAGATACATTGTCATAAACTAAGGGATACTTAATGATGTAAACTTCCAGAGTTCCTTAATGTAACTCCTGGAAGGGAGAGAAAAATCTGACAGCCACCTGCCTTAGGACAAGTCATGAACAAATCTGAACATCGTTCAGATACTTTCCTGTTTTATTTCATATAACTAATAGCCTGAAGAATAATGTACAATTGAGAGTACATTATTCTATTAGTGAATCGTGTTCTTTAGTCTTTCAGGTCACTTCTAGAAACACTTTTTTTTTATTTCTTCATCTTTTTCTGAAACTCTAGGTACAAAACCCCTCCATCATTAACTGCTTGCCTAATCCGTAGAAAGCATCTACATACGTTTTTTAAAAAAATGTCTAGTGATTGTGAGAGGAGCTGCATAAATGAAACATTTAATCCTAATGTTGAGAAAACCCAGGGTTGGGAAGATAGCCAGTGGTTAAGAGCACTTGTCGCTTTCTCAGAGAATCCAGGTTCGATTCCCAGAACCTATATGGTGGTCCACAACTATCTGTCATTCCAGTTCCCTGGATCCAGTGCCCTCTCCTGACCTCCGAGGGCTCCCACTGTGCATGCAGTGCACATATGACGTGCAGGTAAAACACTCTCACATAAGATAAAATGTATGAATCTCATAAAATGTTTTTTGCCAAGAAAACACCAGCGTACGATCTACTGGTAATTTTCCACTCCCTAAAATAAAAATGTGAGTTTCCTCCCAAACAAGTCAGTGCTTACTCTTATCTCCAACGTGCAGAACCTGAGTGATAGTGCATACCTGCCACGTAAACATTGCTTTAGTATTTTTCACTACTTTTGCCCAAATGACCCTGAGTAAATGTAGTATCTGGCACAAGGTGCTGGAGTGGTGGCAGTGTTTCAAAGCCAGTGGCTTTGTTGCACAACGCAGAACCTTCAGAACCTTGGCAGAGCTACGTTTTCTTTTTTCTTTTTTCTCCCCCTAAGTTTTATTTTTTTTTTATTTTTTATTTGTTTATTTTTTTTTTTTTACTGGCAATTTCACCTTTATAATTCACAGAGCTCTCTTACCTAGCCAAACGCCACAGGCTAAAGGGAACTAGACAAAAGAGGATCCTTTAACCTTCTTATAGGTAACTTAAAAGCACCACATATCTGAATATCATTAGGGAGCTGGCATAATATTTTCTTTTAAGCATTCTCTCTCTCTCTCTCTCTCTCTCTCTCTCTCCCCTCTCCCGCTCTCCCCCTCTTTCTCTCTTTCTCTTTCACACACATATTCACACACAGACTCACGTACACTCACACATACACACTCACCCGCACATATACACACTCTCAAACACACATATGCACACAGATGCATACATACACTTAAACACGCACACACAAACGCACATTCACATACACGCTTGTATACATATACACACATTTTCTCAAACACTCACAAGTACACATATGCATACTCTTTCATACACATACACACTATCACACGCAAGTCTAGTTTGTTTCATTGTCACAAATGAAATTAAACAAAGCAAGCAAGAATCTGACTAAGGGGTAACTCACAGACTTAAACTGTAAAAAACAAAACAAAACAAAACAAAACAAACAAAAAAAAAACGGTAGCGAGAAGTGGTTCGAACTATAAAGCTACATGCAGAGGTTAAATCCATTTGCAGAAAGCTCCTGCAGTTCCTAGATGATGAACTCTTGGGAAGAGAGAGCTGAAATCAGTGTCTCGAGAGGAAGCAAATATTCATATTCCTTATCAGGCAGTGGTAGAGAGAGCACCGGACAGAAAACAACCAGAGTGATTAGCGGAGCTTAACTACATTAACTAGACTGATGGTTAGTTTTAGTTGTCTGAAAGACCTGGATCACCTAGGCGACAAGCCTCCAGGTATTCCTGTGTGGGACTATTTAGATTTTGGGCTTGTCTATGACAGATTATGTTGCCTAGGTGATTGAACTGGAAAGGCCCACACTGAGAATGGGCAGTACCCTTTCCTAAGCATGGGTTAGCTTGGGTAAAAGAAAAACTGTGTTGGGCACAAGCATCTCTTCATCCCGGCTTTTTGGTCCTGGATGCGCTGGACCAGTTGCTTCAAGGTCTTGTTACCTTGACTTCTCTATCATGATGAAACTGTGAACCTCAACAAACCTTTCCCCCTTAACTTGCTTTTGTCAGCATATTTCATCACAGCAGCAGGGGAAGGAACCAGACACTAGTCACCATGTCTCTCTGGCAATGTCTTTGGGAACCTCTCTTGAAAGCCAGGCAGAGGAATCTAGAAATTTCTTTGTAGGAAAGAATGAGACCAATTAAGAGGTGATATTAAAAATAATGAAAACCTAGTCTCATTTCTTTGGAATAATGCAGATTTTTAAAGAACTAAATAAAAGTAACCGGTAAGATAGTGCTTGTGGTGTTTAAGACCTATTGACACTTTTGCTTCCACACTCAATGACTGGAAAATCCATTGCAATTTATTTTCTACTGCTTTTGGTGCTTCTTGTGCATTGCCAGGGACTGAACCTAAGGCTTTGTACATGCTAGTCATAATGTACCGTAATGTCACTGTGTATATGGAACGACACAGAGCGATGGTGAGCCAGCCTCCTGTCCCCGAGCCCCATTTACCCGTATGGCTTAGAGTGCAGTGCCAAGACAGCCGCTTACCAGGCGCTTTCGGTTCCCTCCTACGGCAACTCTGCCAGCTCTCCCATTCTGGAACGTGTACACTTTTGACCCTTTCACTAAGTTCTTATAGTAAGTTAGTACCACCTACCTGCCTACTTGGCCTTCGGTACATGTTAAAACGTGGTATGTACTGTTTACCAATAGAAAGCAGCTGAAGGCTTACACTCAGTTAGTCTTTTTAGACTAACCAAGCTCCCAGCCCCACCTTCTTTTTGTGTTGTTTGCTAAAAATCACTTAGACCCTAAGAGACTTAAAAGAAGATCCATTGTTGAGACTTAATTGAGAGTAGAAAGAATGTACTCTAGTGTGGCAGTCATAGCTAATCTCTCTGCCCTCTTCATCATTCACCCTGTGCAGTGTCCTTGGTGCATTTACTATGCTCCTGGGGAAAGATTATCTGTCTGTCCATCCTCTCTCTCTTTCCCCCTCTCTATCTATCTATCTATCTATCTATCTATCTATCTATCTATCTATCTATCTATCTACCTATCTATCATCTGTCCATTTATTATCTATCTATCTATCTATCTATCTATCTATCTATCTATCGTCTGTCCATTTATTTTCTTTCTTTCTATCTATCAACCTGTCTGTCTGTCTGTCTGTCTATCTATCTATCATCTACCTAAAAGCATGGATCAGATATTACAGTGACCAAGAAGAACAAATACAGTGGCCCTTCTGTGTTCACAGAAATTCATCCCATGACTCTCCTCTGACACTAAAATGACAGATATTCTAACTCCTTATGCAAAAATGGTAGTGTCTGTGTCTTAGTCAGGGTTTGTATTCCTGCACAAACATCATGACCAAGAAGCAGCTGGGGAAGAAAGGGTTTATTTGGCTTACATTTCCACATTGCTGTTCATCACTGAAAGAAGTCAAGACTGGAACTCAAGCAGGTCAGGGAGCAGGAGCTGATGCAGAGGCCATGGAAGGATGTTCTTTACTGGCTTGTTTCCCCTGGCTTGCTCAGCCTTCTCTCTTATAGAACCAAGACTATCAGCCCAGAGATGGCACCACCCACGAGGGGACCTCCCACCTT
>NC_034597.1:94184182-94193153 GCF_900095145.1 Mus pahari
GGGTTTATTCGGCTTACACTTCCACATTGCTGTTCATCACTGAAAGAAGTCAAGACTGGAACTCAAGCAGGTCAGGGAGCAGGAGCTGATGCAGAGGCCATGGAAGGATGTTCTTTACTGGCTTGTTTCCCCTGGCTTGCTCAGCCTTCTCTCTTATAGAACCAAGACTATCAGCCCAGAGATGGCACCACCCACGAGGGGACTTCCCACCTTGATTACTAACTGAGAAAATGCCTTGCAGCTGGATCTCATGGAGGCATTTCCCCTACTTAAGCCCCCTTCTCTGTGATAACTCCAGCTGTGTCAAGTTCACACAAAATTAACCAGTTCAGTCTGCCAATGGCGTATACCCATTCTAATGTGTAGTTTAAGTAGCCCCTAGATAACTTGGAATATCTGATACAGAATAAGAATCATAGCTCACAGTTTTCATACTGCATTATTTAGGGAATAATGATAAGGAAAGTTTATATATGTTATTTTTTTCTCCCAAATATATTTGATTCATAGTTGGCAAATATATGTAAACTGAACTCAAGGGCCAACTGTACCTCTTAATTTTATAGTGCATTCTGCTTTCTCAATACTAATGATTAAAATGAATAAAGAAACAATGCCAAATGTCAGCACTAAGTTAATTTCTGAAGATGTTTTCAAGTCTGTCATTAGTTGAGGAAAGTTGATCAGCAGTGAAGCTTGCACAACACCCCTCCCCTTCCCTTTATGGTCACTGGAACTTTGAAGGAACTTTCCTTCCTATCCATCCATGGACAAGTGGTACTGATGCTCTGTTGGAGTTTGTTTGAATGCTAGCCAATCAGAACATTTCATTCCCATGGCTAAGGGATTATTGCACAAGTGTTCACACAAATCAAGTCACAATGATGACACTAACACCAGAGGTTCTTTAGACTATCAGGAAGAACTCTTTGAAAAACTGGCAGGACATGAACCTGGCGCTGCGGGATGTGTCCTGTAGAGAGACCCGGTATGATTTGTTACCTCAGAAGAAGGTGAAGCAGGAGAAAACGACTTACTTCTGAGCCCTGGACCTGAGTGCATCAGAAATGACACCAGTGTGAAGTTTGCAGCTGTCTGATTGGACAAATGCCCTTCCGTTCTTCGCTTTAGCCAGTTTTAAAGACACACCCACTCTCTGCAAACACTTTCGTAGTTTGGAAACTTCTTTGTGTGGTTTCTACAGTTTAAGATTATCTCTTGGTCAAATTCTTTCTTACTTTATTTAATTTTTGTCTGTGACAAACAAAGGAATACACGCCCCAGGTGAGGTAGTTGGAAGGGAGAACAGAATATGGAGAGTTATTTACTTTCAGGGATGGGGTGGGGCTGATGTGTGTGCCACAGTGAACATGTGGCGGTCAGAAGACAACTGTGGGGGGAGGGGAAGGGTCACTTCTGTCCTCCTACTGTGTGGGTTCCAAGGAGACAACTCAGGTGTTTGGCTTGGCAGTGTTCCTGTGGAGCCATATCTGTGGCCCAGCTGTCGCGTGCAGTCATCATTGAAGAGTCACACTGCTTTTCTGAGTTGGGCAGCATTTTCCTTCTCACTAGTGCCTCAGGGTTTCAGCACGTCATGTCTTTCTCCTCACACAGCGTTATATTTGGGTTTAAGCAAATTATTAAATTTGACCAAACTTAGGGGTTTCGTAGTGACTTTGGTCTTAATTACATGTCTATAATGACTATTGATATCAAGTACTTTTCAAGTATCTTATTTTACTATTTATTTATCTTTGCTGTTTGTTTGTTGAGATGGGGGTTTCAATATGAGTCCCTATCTGGCCTGAAACCTGCTGGGTAGAGCAGGCTGGCCTTGAACTCATAAACATCCACCTGCCTCTGCCTTCCTAGTATTGTGATCGCAGGGGTATGGTGACACACCCATCTACTATAATTATTTTCTGTATAAAAGTAAATGACGGCTGGGCATGGTAGTGCACGCCTTTAATCCCAGCACTCTGGAGGCAGAGGCAGGCGGATTTCTGAATTCGAGGCCAGCCTGGTCTACAGAGTGAGTTCCAGGATAGCTAGGGCTACACAGAGAAACCAACCCTGTCTCGAAAAATCAAAACCAAAACCAACCAACCAAAAAAAAAAAAACCCAAAAGGTATATCTTTTATTTTAGTCACTGTTCTATTGCTGTGAAGAGATACCATGACCAAGACAAGTCTCATACAGGAAAACATTTACTTGGGGACTTGCCTACAGTTTCAGGGCCTTAGTTCATTATCACTTTAGCAGGGAGCACAGCATTAGGGAACACGGAGGCAGGCAGGTGTGGTGCTGGAGCAGTAACTCAGTGCTACATCCTGATCAAAGGTGCAACTCCATAAAGAATAGGCATTCAAATACTTGAGCAGATTGAGTTTTGTTTGTTTGTTTATTTGTTTGTTTTTTTGAGACAAGGTTTCTCTGTGTAACCAAGCTGGCTTTCCTGGAACTGGTGAACCAGGCAGGCCTTGAACTTACATAGATTCAACTACCTCCTTCTTCAAATCATGAGATGAGAAAAATAAAGAATTTTGATACGTCTACAGGAGTTCTACTTTATTATCAAGCAAAGTAGTAGCAAAATAAAAACTTAAAGAAAATTAGTGAGCTGGGCAGGGGTGGCGCTTGCCTTTAATCCCAGCACTTGGGAGGCAGAGGCCGGCGTATTTTTGAGATGGAGGCCAGCATGGTCTACAAAGTGAGTTCCAGGACAGCTAGGGCTACACAGAGAAACCTAGTCTCAAGGAAAAAAAAGAAAAAGAAACAAAACAAAACAAAATAGGAATGAATCCCTAACTAAGCCAAAGCCACATAGCTGGCTAGGTCAGAGTCCCCAGTTTCTGTTTCTGTTGTGTTGTTGTTTGTTTGTTTCTTCCAAGACAGTGTCAAACTATGTAGCCTTCGAAGGCCTTGAACTCAGTATGTAGACCAAGATGGATTTCAGACTCACAGAGATCTGTCTGAAATTCATGGATCATTTTATAAAGGAGTATTTTATTACAGGGATCTTCAGGGAAAGAACCAAAGGTGGAGCTCTTTTACCAAGAGGTGTCCCCGGGTATGGGGAGGGAATAAGCTGTGAGCCCAGGTGGCCTGAGCGGGCATCCAGGTGCCTCCTCTTGATTTTAGGTGCAGAAATGTTCTGCCTAGTTGTGGACATTTGATTTTAACACGTGGGAAGGTGTTTTGACACTTGCTAAGCATGACGATTGCTCTAACTTTCTCATGCTTCTGGCTTCAACGATGTGCTCTTTGACCTTGGTTTGTGATTGCAGCCGGTCGGCGTGTTGATGCATAAGTGAGTCATAGCTTTTATAGATTCAAGGAAAAATTTCAGGATTAAAAAAAATAAAAAGCCCATGGGTTGTTTGGTTGTTTGCATTTTTTATCAGGAGCGTGAAGACATGGCCGTACTTACATACAAGTGCTTCGAGATTATTGAGAAAATCTTATGGGAGCCAGCAGGAGTATACTGAGGCAAAGAAGACCTTGAGAAAATTTCATCAATTCCAGTAGATAAGGTAAAAACTATCTTCCTCATAGACAGCCATAAAGATGGGCCAGAAACACAAGAGCATCTTAGATTACAGGCTACAGAGTTGATATGTTTTGGTTGTCGCTGCTTTGTTCTTGTTTTTATTTTTCTTCCGTGTAAACCTAGCTTGCCCTGTGCACTTCGCTAGAGGGCCATACTGTTTCTGTGGCTAGTGCCTCCTGCCACCCGCATCCACGCTCTTTGGTAATGTCATCACAACGAGGTCCTCTAGATGCTGAAACAATAGTGGACCTGAATCACTTCGAGGTCTGAGAGCATGCTTGAGAGATTCTGCCTCCTCCCATGAAGCCCTTGCTTGTGTGGACTGACAGATGAAGCGGTGTGAAGTGGGGACAGTACCCTAGAGAAGCTGGCCGGAGTCACTTTCCCAATAGGGGTTCTGCTGACTGACCACATAGAGAGCAATCTAAGCATAGAGCTGCTGAATCAAGTTCAGATGAGGAAGATGGTTTAGCTCCTATGCAGATATCCATGAGAAATAATAAACAGTTCAACCCCAAGTCTCTCCGTTTTAAGTTGTTAAACAGAAATAATTACCTGTTACATGGACAGAGTTTCAAAAATAGAGAAGAAAAAAATGTGCTCTTTGGAGGTATAGATTTCTTCTCACCACCCTCCTCCATCTGTACAAGTAGTTAGCGCTAGGTTGGCACACATTCAACTCAGTTCTTCTGGGAGGAGATGGAATCAAACATCCTTGAGCAAAACCCACTTGAGAAGTAAGTGGTTTTCCACATTGCGTGGCTACGTTTTTTTTTGATAGGCCTCTGAGGGCTCAGGCATAAGAAATATCAGCAGCTACTACAGATTAGAAATCACTCAAGGATGGTTTCTTTAGTTAAATGCGGAAGGAAGCTGGAAATTGACTTGGAAATTCTGTAATAAGAGACACATGGTGGGATATAATGCTGAAAGTGCCGATAGATAAGGAGCTGTGAAGACATTGAGGCAGGAAGATTGCTTCAGGTTCAAAGTCAGCCTGGGCCTACTTTGTGAGACTGTGTCTTAAACAACAGGAAGGATGGAGGGACGAAGGAAGAAGGAGGGGAAGAAATTAGTAAATAATATTTCACAAGACAGAAGCTAAATCAAGTTTAGTACTGAGGTGGTTGAAAATAAAACCTCTTTATAGTTGAAAGGAAAAAAATGGCACATCAACTAGAAACAAGAACTTGGCACTGTCACCCTGCTAATTTCTATCTTTGCAGGAAGCTGCACATACCTCATCAGGCCCCCGGCTTCTGCGACAGTAACACCGGAAGATCTCAGAGGTATTTAACACTAGATGGCTTCCTGCCCTTTGCTGACTACATGTCCCCGGGGGTTTGCAGGACCCCTGCTCACAGCAGTCTTCCAGGGACATAGCTAGACAGATGCTGCTTCCGTCATCACCAAAGCAAAAGAACACTGGGAGAAAAGAAGGGATGTGATGAAGAACTGCATCCTGGCGCTGGAAGCTACCACGTGGAAGAAACATGTGGCACCTCCATTATCATTTTACTGGCTTAAGAAAGCGACACGGAGGAGACAAATCCAATCCTGCTGCTTTCTTGGAAGGAGAGGGACAGAGAACATAACCTAATAACTTTCACAGTTATTCCATGCAACATAGTATTTGGTTCAGGCTTCTTTTCATGTATAAAATACACTTATTCCATCCCAAGGCCGAAAGCCCCGAAGCCCCATAGAACCATGAGAGCAAATGTGAAGTCTGGGAGACTGGCTAATATGCTGGCGTCTAAAGCAGGTCTCCATAGCCTGCTTCTTGGTCCAGACAGATTTTTAGGACCAGAATGGTAAGTATTCTTGTCCTCATCCTTCTAATATATAACGATGGTGTTGTTTTTTGATTTTTGAGACATTTTTTCAATTTTCTATGTGTATGCATATATGCACCTGTGAGGGTGTGTACATCTGAGTGCGGGTGCCCTTGAAGACCAGATTTGTGAGCCCCTGGAGTTGGAGTTAAAGGTGGTCATGAGTTTCCAGATGTGGGAGCTGAACTTAGGTCCTCTGTAAAAGCAATATGGACTTTTTACAGTGGAGCAATAGTGATGGTTTGGGGATAGAGTAATTTCAAGAATCTTTCCAATTTGGAGAAGAGAGGACTGGGAAATTCAGTAGAGGAGCTGTACACGACAGCGTTAGAGTCCTTCTGGTGAAAGTGAGCACTGCGTCTCTTGCTCTGTGTGCTTACTTAGGGTTCAGAGCCCCATCTGTCACCCACCCAAATTCAATGAGGTTTATCATCAAATAAATGGAAATGCTTAAGTCAGCCCCTTTCCTCTTCCTTATAGGTGAGTCGGCATTAGGGACTAGACGTGCACACAAGCTACATCTTCCTTCTCTGGTTAATCATTTCACTTCTGCCTCCTTAGAGAAGGCTCCACCTTGATTCAGCAATGCATGATGGGAAAGTGGAGGCATCCAATCCTGTGAGTCAGAGGGCAGGTCTGTGTAGCTGTCCAACTAAACACCGTTATCGATGGTAGACAGGCACTTTCTGACTCTTGATCCCTGACCTACTTTCTTTCTCATTTTTCTTGCAGTTGGGAATGATCGAGCAGGTCTGTCTTCCGAGTGGGGCTTTCTGTTTGAGAATTTCCGGTTAGCCTCTCCCGGAACATCTTTGTCATTGCTGTTTATGTTCTTTTCTCAAGAACATTCTTTTCTTTGATCTGTTTACTTTACTGTGTTCAAGAGTGAGTTCTTAGGACTTATCTTAAGGCTGGAAATGATGTTTTTAGCCTGCTTAGTCTATTTCTGTTTTCATTTATTTTAGTTCTACAAGTGTGCAACTAAAACACTTTCAGTACGGACCTCTTTTTTAAAAAAAATTATTTTGCTGATCTTTGAATCACAGTTTGGATATCTTCATGGTTTCAGAGCAGAGTCGGCTGTATCTTTTGCTTTGGTCTTGAGACAAAGCAGAATAGTGTGGAGACGAGGAAGGAGAGTGTCAGCTCAGAGTTCACCCCATGGAAGTTAGAAAACAAGAGTCAGGAAATGCCCCACTTCCTCCAGTGAGGTACTGCCTCCTAAAGCTTCTGCCATTCCCCCCAAAACTAGTATGAGCTTGGCATTGAGCTTTCAGCATCTAAGCTTGTGGGGACAGTGACAGTCCTCTAAAGAACATCCTCTCTTCGTCAGATGCAAAGCTCTCTTTAGTTATGCTAAAAAAAAAAAAAAAAAAAAAAAAAAAAGCCTATAACCCCTTCCCATCGCAGTGAACACTGTTGTGCTTGGTCCAACGGAGGAAAGGAACTTTAGCATCAGAGGACTTTGGAGCCACACTGTAGCACATCTCTTTGTGGGATTCCAAAGCACACCATCGCAAAACATTCTAGGAAACTACTCTACTATTAGAAGAATCTATATCAACAAAAGCAACTTCCATTTGTGAGCCTTCCTACCACTGAGCGGCTCACCCTAAGCCCCAGAGACTCGTAATCAATAGAGAAAGCTTTGACTTAAATCTGCACAACAAATTTTACTTTTGATTAACCTGCATGCTCTTAATGGCCATTCTATCTTCTCTCTCATCTTTCCCCCCTCCCTGTCTCCTGTCTGTTTGACTGTCTTCTTCTCTCCCTCTCCCTGTCCCTGTCCCTGTCCCTCTCCCTCCCCCTCCTCTCTCACTCTGTGTGTCTCCCTCCCTTTTCTTCCTTTCTCCCTCTCTCCTGCCTTCCTCCTCTCCACCTTCCTTTTTCCCTATTTCTTTTTTACTCTGGGGAATCAACTCAGATCCTGGCGCACACACTCTAGGCACACCTTTTATTTACCACGCTACTAATCTTTATCCTACCTATCTTAGTAACACAGCTGTATTAAAGATCCATTAAGTGAAAAATTCCTCCTGGTCCAGCAAATACAATCTCTGGCCTAGGTGGAGACCTAACATTCTAGTTGTGTAGGTAAGAGGCCCTGGCTAAGGAAGGGACCACTCCTAGGAAGCCACACTAAAGAGATAGGCAGAAGAGTTCCATCTTGAATGAGATAATGTACTTTTCCTTTCCAGAATTCCTGCCCCTAGCACACAATAGGTTACACAGCTGCAGCCAAGCAGTTCAGCGAGTCTGCACATGCTCCCGAGTTACTCTGAAAGCAGAACGTCCCTTTGCTTTCTTCTCATTCGGTCCTGCGCATGCTTTCTCTACCGTGCTAGGCACCGTTATCTTTCTCTAAAGTTCCCCTTTGTCTTATGCAGGGCTTTGCCTCATAGCTTCCATTTTCATTGTCTCCTCCTCCAGGCAGCCCCTGAGATTTACAGCTTGCTTGCCTTGGGGGGTTTTCCTTAAATTCTACTAAAATTGTCCGTCAGCTTCCACATGAGTCTGTTCTTAGAGTCTGAGAACCACAGAGGGGACCTTGATTTCCCCACTATCATCTGACAACCACAAAGGGACACTCCTTAATTTCTGAGCGCTCTCTCTCTCTCTCTCTCTCTCTCTCTGCCCCTGTACTATTTAAGCATGAAATTTTTAAACAATTATCCTTGGCCACAAGAATTATTAAAAGGATGTCACTGATGTGAGGCTGAACAGGCAAATGAGAGGCAGACTTCCTTGCAGATGTGCTTTTTTATCAGACATATGATGGTAGGCAGACCTCACTGCAGACATATCCTCATGTAAGGTTGTGGTGGCCTGTGGAGAGTGAATGAAACCCCCAGTGACTGTGTATCATCGACAAGGACACTGATGCCCCAGAAACATTAGTCATGGCAAACGCTCCCTCTGTTCTGTGTGCTAGTGTTGGCAGAGTGGACAGAAAGCATCACACAGCTCTCTGATGTCTGTCTGAGGCTGTTCTCCAGCAGAGGCCTCCTACAGACACTTGCTAACTTTTGCTGTGTTACATGATTAATGCGTTGAGGGTCCAAGATGCTGTTTACAGATGTTGATGCTGCTTACAGATGTTGCTTGTTGCATACTAGACCCACTCCATCAGAGCAAGCATAGCCCATCCAATCCCAGGTTTTCTGTATGTACATCTGTCCTATTTTCATTTCCTTGTTGCCCAGATCAGGGTTCTAGGACCAACCTGTGCAGGATGTGGCAACGGTCTTCCTACAGGATTATTATTTTTGAATATAGTTTTGTGGTAGTCACTATCTGTATTAGTTGATTTTCTATTGCTGTGACAAGACAACATGACCGAGGCAACTTATAAAAGAAGGCATTTAACTGGCCTTACGGTTTCAGAGGGTTAGAGTCCACAATGGCACAGCGGAAGCACAGAGGCAGGAACAGCTAAGAGCTTGCATCTGATTCTGTGAGTAGGAGGCAGAGGTACTCTGGGAACAGCTCTAGACTTTTGAACCCTCTAGGCCTGCCCCCCCCCTCCCCCCCCCCCCCCCCCCCGTCCTTCCCCCCCCCCCCCCCCCCCCCCCCCCCGCTATG
>NC_034597.1:94193189-94200168 GCF_900095145.1 Mus pahari
CCCCCAGTGACACCCCTCCTTCATCAAGGCCACATCTTTTTATCCTTCCCAAACAGTTTCCTCAACTGGGGACCAGATATTCCAACATAAGCTCATGGCCAACCATTCTCCTGCAAACCTCCACATCCAGTTGGATTCTGAGAACTCTCACAGTTCTTACCCACTTCCTGCATTAAATCTCCCGTTGAACTTGTGTGACTCCATTATGAAGGAGGAATACTATCAGTTCACTTTGTGAGGAGCTGACCCGTTGGCATATGAGGCCATAAAGTACTTATAGTTCGTGCTTGCAGCCATATTGTATAAATGATATAGGTGTTAAATTAGGATTTATTCTTGGCTGCTTCAAAGAGATATAAAGAAACCTAACACAGATGTGGTGATACAGTGTATGACAGAGAGTTAGAAGAAGGCCAGTCCTGCTGATTAGTGTGCTTGTTTACAAAGGACACAAGGTCACAGAAACCCCCTAGTCAGCTGAAAGACATAAGCCAATACTATGTTATTCATTTGACAATGAAGTAGAATATAGACAATTGTTTTGGTGATGTCTGTCGCTTTTTTTTTTTTTTTTTTTTTAACCTGTATCCAGTTGTTGCAACCATGAAGTCTCATCTCATTTAAGTATACTTAGAAAAGGAGCAATGAGTTTCTGGCACTTATCTTTTGTATCTATTATTTTGAATTTCCTAGTTCCTTCTTAAAGTGAAAAATCTAAGACATTGTGCTAAAAATCATTGAAAATGTCAGCTTTCTTTGAAATTTCTAATTTGTAGCTTATTTTGACTTAAAGGGGGAAAAAAAAAACGTTAAAGAAAACCAAACACCATTTAAAATGTCAGGGCTGGTCAGGGCTGGTCAGGGCTGGTCAGGGCTGGTCAGGGCTGGTCAGGGCTGGTCAGGGCCCAGGCCTGGTGAGAGAGATTGGCAGTCATGGCTGCTGGGGGAGGGAAGTCACTTCCTTGGGCTGTGCCCAGGCTCCCACATCCATGTGCATTTGGGAGCGCTGATTGGACTCAGTGGGACCTATATAGAAAAGAGTGGGTAAGAGGGAGAAAATCGGGGTGAGATGTGATAAAAACACACTATAAACACGCATGAAAGCTGAAGAAATAAACTTGAAAACGTCAAAGTCTGTAACAAAGTGTTTTGTGTTGCTTTCGGTACCCCCTTTCCTCACAGTACAGGGTTCAAGTCCCCCGATAATGAGCTCAAGCCCTTCCCTGAGCAGGACGCCGCCGAGCCCTTCCCTGAGCGGGATGCCTAGCTACTTGTCTACGAGAGCAGCCACATATGGTTTTCCTCTTCCAGTTTTTAATATTTTGGTCTCCAGCGAATCCACATACAAAGGCTTCCTTCCCCTCGCTGCGGAGCGCAAATGGAAGGCCTTCCTTTCTCTGATTGTAGATTAGCCTGCCAAGAAACAAACACGAGCTAGAGAACATCATTTTAATTTATTGATGGGATACAGATGACGAGGAAGTCTGTCCTCTCCTAGGCTTTTGGGAAAGCTTCAAGCTGACCCAGCACAGCTGAGTTCATAGAGCCAAGGCAGCCTTTGCCAAAAACCAAAGCCAACAGTCATTGCAAGCCTCTGAACCAAAACATTCCTTCAGTGCTTGAATTTCCCTATAATTTGTGTAGATTCCCATTTTGTCAATGAAGCTAGCAGTGGATAACTAGCTCAGTGCAATCAGACAAAACAACCGTACCATTCATTCGGTAATTAGATGATAGCTGGGCTGCATGCTTTATGGTTTCCGTTCCTCATTCTTTCCTTTCTTTTTAAGTCCTTAGAGACAAACCCTGGGATGTTTGGCAAAGCTCAGGCCCTTGTTGAAAAATATCCTGTCCTTTTTACTTCAGGATTGCTAATAAGTTCTATTCTCAGAGGCACAACCTTAGATGCACACAGCAGGACAGGATCAGCTAAGTTAAAAAAAAAAAGAAAAGAAAAGAAAAAAAAAAGAGCTGGGTTCTTATGTGTATTACTCTCTGCATCATTTTACAGTTTTTCCTTACACAAAATGAAAGAAAGGTTAAACCCTTCCATATCTGACTGCAAGGAAATGAATTTGATACTCAAACTAATGTTTAGAGCAGGTCTTATAAATTACTTTTTAAACTTTCAGACATAAAAATTTCAGAAGAAGTGAGGCTGAGACAGAAAGATCAGAAAAATGAGCGGACAGGAGGGCTGTGTGATTGGTCTGCTGTGAAGAGCAGGAGATCCGATCACGGTTTGTTAAATGGAGCTAAATTGTTGTGCTGGGACTTCTTCTGGATGCCTCCCCCTCCCCCCTCCAATTGTTTGTTCCTTCCACTGCTGGAAAAGAAGAAAGAGAAAGCTGCTCTAAGGAAACTGTAATTTCAGGCCTTGCCTCCTGCCCATCCCCATTACTCCCTCTGACCTGTCCTGGGATCACTTCTGCCAAGTGGCTGCTATTGGCTGCCTTCACCGAAGTGGGTTTGTCCCGATTATGAGAAATCTTGGTTCCAAGTGATGTCATCTCCATCCTTAGGAAGGGTGAGAGGAAAGGCGTCTTCATGGATGTCGAGAGTTATTTGTTTGGCTTCAGACCCCAGGGAAAGGGACTGAGGTGCATATTATACATATCAAAGTAGAACTGGCCTCTAGATTCTCCCAGCATCCCTTAGTCCCTACCTGGCATACCCTGCCCCCAACCCTGACCTGGGCTGCCCTTCCCCCAGAGGCTCCTCCCGACAGAATCTAGACATTTTGGTCTCCTCCCCCTCCTCTATCTGCATGAGGGCCCTTTCCCTCTTTCTCTCCCTCCCTTCCCCCCTCCCCACGGTGATTCCCCTGGCCTCAACCCTTGGGACCAGTGAATTCACCAGAGAGCAGCTTCCCAATAAACCTGCCTTTAATATAGTCGAATCTGGTTTGAATTGGCTTATTCCACTGGTGGAGAAATAACCTATCATTAGAGACACTCGTCCTTGTCACTGTCTTCTTGCTCTTCTTCTGTCTCTTCCTTTTCTTCTTCTTTTTCTTCTTCATCCTCCACCTAACCCTCCATCCCTGGGTAGATATATGGTTATGACATTTTTGGTCTCAATTATAGCTCTGATACAAAAAGGAAAGGATTCCTTGCTGTTCTAACTCCACTGTTCAGGACAGTACTGTGTTTGGCTGTGGGCATTCACCACATTGGGGATCCTTACTCTGGGCCTTGCAGTCACTGTAATGAGCCCAGTCTGTTTTGTAATCCCATCCCTGGCCCGGAGGCCAAAGTCATGGTCCATCGAGTGAAACCAGTTGGATAGAGTAGATAAAAACAAGATGCATTTAAAAAGTCTCTCTTTTTCTCAGATTCCCACTAGAAAAGAGGGCATGATGCTGGAAAATGCCACCAGCTGAGGTAGAGCTGAATATACCAAGTGGATTTTAGTGGTATTATTGGGAGGAAGATTTAGTTGTGAATGTAATTACAAGGAAGTGGTATTTATAGTTTTTGAGCTGATATATGAGAAAACTATAATTTTGACATTAAGCTCCCCTTCTACTGTGAGGAACATTTAAAGTTTATTTTTTCTGTATATTACCTCATGATATTTTATATATATATATATATATATATATATATATATATATATATATATATATATATTACTATTTAGTGGCTGCCTAACTTTTCTCTTTACTAGAATGAAAATATATTGTCTTGATGGTGAACTATTATGTGCAAGTAGAGGAAGAGATGAATAAAACCACCAACTTGTTCCAGAACAGAGGTTGGCTATTTGTTTGTTTGTTTTTTTTTTCCTCATTAAATAGTTAGTTAATAAATATTTTGATACCTAGTTGGGTTTACAATCTCAACTGAAACTTAACACTACTCTTGAAGTGGCAAAGTGGCTCCCAAAATATGTAAACAACTGGGTGAGGCCACATTCCTATAAAGCTCTTATTTATAAACACAGGGTGCTGGTAGTGGTTTGCCAACCAGGACATATGTGAGGTATTTTTGCTTTTGATGTCAAAGAGGCATGCAAAATGAGTTACAAAATGAATCATATTTGCCACTAGCACTTAAAAGTGTTCTCAAGTGACTTTAGAGTGAATTTAGAGAAATAACTTGATCAGAAAATTGGCATTAAATGTGGTAAATAAAAGTTTAAAATGATAATTCTTGGGTAAAAATCTAACCACAATTAAAGTATTTTCATTATTGAAAAGTGCTTGCAGATGTTCTGCTTCTTATATGTGAAAAAGATCTTCAAGAACGAACATATCATTCATAGCTCCAGTCTAATCTACTCCTTTGGAATCAAGTGCAAGTTTCATAGACTATGGTTTACCTATCTTTCTCTCTGTGTTTTCACTTCTGGGACCATGTGGTTACTGACAGCACAGGCAAGGAAGTTTTATTTTTTTTTCAAGAGTCATAGTCATGTGATTATACCATTAGGACTTGACATTTAAAGTATGTCTTGATTGAAACATGAAACTTTTTATGAACTGAAAATGTTGGAAATCCTTCAGGCAGAGGATTAAATTTACAATATAACATTTAATATTTCCATTTTATCCCTTTATTTTAAGCATTTACTAGGTAGCAATAAAAAACAATCACTTTTGGAACAGTCATCATGCGCTTCCTACACGTGATGACTATACCAAGTAAGAAAATGTATTTTCCACATTTCCTTAGTTATGAGGATGCACATCCCTTGATGTTATAATGTCCCTGAGGCTATGGCTTTCCTAATGATGCTACTTTATAAATTGCTAACTGCCAAGTCATTGTGTAGTTTTAATTACCCAAACAGGATGGTCTGAAAACTTTCCTGAAACTTTGTGGTGAGATCTGCAAAGTGGACCTGTAAATTTTTGGTATTGGGGATCGATGCCATGGAGAAATTGTGTAGGACAATGGTGGAGAACTTATTTAAGGAGTGTGTGGGAAGTGGTGGGAAGTAGTGCTTTGAACGTGAGTACACGACAGGGTCTTCCCTGTCTTGTTGGACTTTCTTACCTTGTCTGGCTTTGAAGAAGCAGGTTGACAAAAGTCTTACAGCTGCAATCTTCCAACAATGGAGGCTGCTCAGAAGTGATTTTTTTTTTTCTTTAAAAATGTAGAGATTGATTTATTGTATGTGTATGAATGTTTTCATGTACATGCACCATGTGAGTGTGTGGTGCCTAGGGAGCTCAAAAGAGAGTCAGAGTCCCTGAAACTGGAGTTAAGGGTGATTGTGAGCCACTGCGTGGGTGCTGGGAGTTTAACCTGGGTTCTTTTTGCAAGAACAGCAAGTGTTCTTAACCTTTGAGCCATCACTACTACCCAGTTTGCTCTCTTTTGAGGTCCTGAAAGGCACTTGCTTTTGAGGAAAAAAGATTTAAGGTCAACAATTCGCTGCAACTGAAAGTCTTTTTCAGCTTTTTCCAGAGCTGAACTTTATAGTTTACCTATGTAACGTGAGTTATGTGTTAGACTCTTAGGCCCACATGCCATATGTTAGGAGGTGAGACAGGTAAGAATTGATGGGTGGGCTGATGCTGTCCTTGTAGGAGAGGATTTGTCTTGGTGTCCATATGAAAAATGAGCTTGGGTTCAGTGGTTAAGAGCCCAGTCTGCTCTTCCAGAGGTGGCTCACAGCCATCTGTAATGAGGTCTGATGCCTTCTTCTGGGATGCAGGTGTACAGGCAGATACAGTAAATAAATACATTAAATAAATAAATCAATCAATCTTTTTTTTTTTTTTTTTTTTTTTAAAGAGTTCCACCATCTGTCATTTTCTCACAACAATTTGGAGATTTCCATCATGACATAAAATGAAAGGTTGTCTCCACAGAAACCCATGGAGCCTGGACTTCCAGTCTGTAGAACTATAAGATAAATAAATTTCTGCTCATAATAAATTTCTCAGTCTGTCTGTGGTACCCTGTATGTTAACAGAGGACTTATAGCAACTTGCTTTTCCAAAGCCCATAGCTCCACAGACCAAATGGCCACCTAAACCAGAACTTGTGTGAAGGAAACAGCAGTTCATATTCCATTGTGATAGAGACAATCTCACAAAGCCCTTCCCTTAGGTGCAGAGCTACAGGCAATGAATGGACACTAAGAGCAGGAGAATCAGTCTTCTTATGGAACCAAGTAGTCAGTCCCAAGCACATATACATGCAGGCAACACTAAATGGACTCAGCATATTGTATACAAATGTTTAAATACACACACACACACATTTATATGTATAATTAAAGAAGAGGTCGTGAGTTCAAGAGGAAATAAGGAGGACGTGGGAAGAGTTGGAACAGGGACTGGGTCGGGTGGAAATGATGTAAATAGAGTACTCCCTCGTGAAGTTCTAAAAATAAAATAAAGAAACAGACCCTTCTGTACAAATACACATTTTGAGTACTAAGAATATTAATGGTGATCTTTCTAAAGTTGAAACTAATGTCATAGATCTTTTTTTAATGTTTGAGTTCAGTTTTAATAAGTTGATTAAGCCATGAAGTAAACATTCTGTAGAAGGGAAGGAGTGTGAGAGCATTGATGCCTTTGCTTGTGGAGTCCACTATGTCCGCATCACTATGTCTGCCGAACGCGGTGCTGGTGACTTTCAGACACACTGAGTTCCCTGACTCTTCAAGGAAGCTATGGTGGCATTCCCATCTGAAGGTCAGAGAGGCCAGTGGCTTCACCATCAACAGAGCCTAACTCAGCTCACGGCAAGGGTGCAAGCTTGCTAAATAGCTGGAGAGCATTCTGGTCCTAGGAAACCGTAATGGTCTCTGCTTCCCCTAAAGCCCACAGTCCCCTTATCTTCACAGAGTAGATGATTTTAAAGAACATTTCACATGATGCGGTGCTGCCTATTCATTTTATGACTTATGTTCTTCCTACAGCCAAGCTATAATTTCTATTGATGAATGGAAAAGCCATTTGCTTTCAAATACTGTCTTTCTGGACATCCTGTGAGCCACCCCAATTTTTTTTTTTTTT
>NC_034597.1:94201558-94219363 GCF_900095145.1 Mus pahari
AATTCTATTCCATTGATCTACTTGTCTGTCACTGTGCCAGTACCATGCAGTTTTTATCACAATTGCTCTGTAGTACAGCTTAAGGTCAGGCATGGCCACCCCAATTTTTAATGTTGCTTTTGAATAAGTTTTGTGAGACCAATCTGCTCTTTTCCTCTTTTATATTTGTGCAATTTTTGGATTGAGGTGTTTGTGAGGTTCATCTTTACTCTTTAGACTATCTTTACTCTTTTTTAATTCTTTTGAGAATTCCTACATTATTGCCATGTGTACGTCATTTCCACTCTTACCTCCACCCACCTGCCTGTTACCCCTCAATAACTTCTCTGGTGCCTCCTACTCCCTCTCAGCTTTATGACTCCTTCTATAATTATCAATGTTTTACACACACACACACACACACACACACACACACACACATACCCCTCATTATATGCATGTAGACTTTCAAAATAATATGACTTTCGCTCTCTGCTCTTCCCTGTTCCAGGAACAGTCGCATCTTCTTGCTAGTGCCAGCCTGGTCCAGTAGACAAAATGGTGAAGGTCGGTGTGATTGGATTTGGTCGTATTGGGTGCCTGGCTACCAGGGCAGCCTTCTGCTCTACACTTGGCAAAATGGAGATTGTTGCCATCAACAACCCCTTCATTGATATCAACTACATGGTCTACATGTTCCAGGAGGACTCCACCCATGACAAGTTCAACTACACAGTCAAGGCCGAGAATGGCAAGCTTGTCATCAATGGGAAGCCCATCACCATCTTCCAGGAGCGAGATCCTGCTAACCTCAAATGGAGTGATGCTGGTGCTGAGTACATTGTGGAGTCTACTGGCGTCTTCACTACCATGGAGAAGGCCCGGGCCCACTTGAAGGGTGGAGCCAAAAGTGTCATCATCTTCGCCGTCCCTTCTGCTGATGCCTCCTGCTTGTGATGGGTGTGAACCATGAGAAATATGACAACTCACTCAAGATTGTCAGCAATGCATCCTGCACCACCAACTGCTGAGCCCCCTGGCCAAGGCCATCCATGACAACTTTGGCATCGTAGAAGAGCTCATGACCACGGTCCATGCCACAACTGCCACTCAGAAGACTGTGGATGGCCCCTGTGGAAAGTTGAGGCATGATGGCCATGGGGCTGCCCAGAACATCATCCCTGCATCCACTGGTGCTGTGAAGGCTGTGGGCAAGGTCATCCTAGAACTGAACGGGAAGCTCACTGGCATGGCCTTCCGTGTTCCTAACACCAACGTGTCCATTGTGGATCTCACATACCACCTGGAGAAACCTCTGCACATCTTGAAGACAGGATAAATCGTGGGTCAAAGGTTTTGTGGCTGGATTGGTGTCCCAGTCCCTCCATTGGAAGTCTTTTCTGGTTACTGGAGATGGCATTTTCAGGTTCTATATCTCCCATTTCTAGGAGTATTAGCTAGGGTCACCTTATAGATTATGCGAGTTTCCATTGTCCTACATTTCTAGCTCCTCCCAGAGATGCCCACCCTCACGGACTCCAGTTTTCTCTCCTAGTACCCTTGACTTCCATCCCCTCCTAATGTCACAGATCTTATGCTTTAAGACAATAAAATGTACCTACTTTGGTTTGGAATCTAGATTTACATAATATAAATATAAAATATTAAATGTGCCAAGAGGCTAACTTCTGATCTATTTTCAGTTCTTTCTGAGAGAAGGTGTTTTGTTTAATCTCCTTTGCTTCTGCCCTGTTTCCTAATGTCTGTAATAAAACATGGGCTTCCACCTGCTTCACCCAGAGGTAAGTCAAAATGGGTATTTTCATATTTATTTCAAAAGTATAATGAAAATTCCTCAGGATACAATAATGAGAAAAAATGATTTTAGTTAAGAGTGTTAAGAGGATGCTGTATTTTTGCTAAATTTGGATACTGAAAAGGTCAAATTTAGAAAGAGGTTAAATGAGAATATAAGTGACACAGGAACCATGTGGAAAGGACTGGTAAGCAGGAGAAAGGGAGGTGAAGGGCAGACTTGGATTGGGGTGCAGTCTGGGATTGGGGTTAAGGATGACAGCTATTAAGATTTCCAAATGACTTTTAAATGGTACGGATGCCAAGTTTAGTTTGTGTGGATGCTTTGCGTTGATGTCAAACCTCTTCTGGGTCTTTTCCATCTTCAGTTAAGTTTGCTACATCTTTCTCCTGACCATTCATTTAACTTCACCTTTTACTCTCATACCTTGATGGAGAAAGGAGCCGCAAGTTAGAAAGTCACCCTATTCTATTGTATTTTCCGACAGAAAAGAACAGTAATGCTAAGTGTCTTTACTGAGGACCTGGGGTGGGCTAGGGGTCATAGGAGGTTGACTACTGCTGGTGTTGGAGATGTAGGTCTCCTGAGACAGTGGCAGAATGTAGGTGTGCAACTGCTCTTGGAGGGCTCAGATCCAGGCGCCAGAGGATATGTACGCCACAGGACACTCTACAACCATTGCCCAAGAAGACATCTATGGAGCTTCTTAGTGGGTAGAAATGCCAAACACTTGGGCAGGCACTGCAGGTCAGCTGCAGCATGATCGAGAGGAACATGGCGGTCATGGTCCTCACTTATGAACCTGGGATCCTATGAAGAATCTCTCCATAGGTATAAAATAAGGGCTTATTTAACCCCTGGTGTCTTGTTAGCTGGAGGGATTTTCTAGTTCCTTACTTTTCATACCTAGGTGTTTCTCAAACTTGTAATTTGACCTACAGATTTCTATATTTCATTCCTCAGTGGGATCATAACCCTATACATTCTCTGTTCTGATGGAATCCAGCAGAGTGCGGAGAGTATACTGGAGGGTGGGTTAGGCTTGCTCTCCTCAGAGTTTGGCCCTTTCTTCAATCTGTTATCTTTGGAAATATATATATTCATGTTATATATAATATTGCATATTTATATATACATATATAAATATGTATATATGCACTATATAAATGTTTTATTACATACTATATATGGTATATAATAAAACATATATATAGTATTATATATAATAAAAGATGTTTTATTACATACTACATATATGGTATGTAATAAAACATTTATATATAGTACATATATATGTGAACATATAAAAATATACATACATACTATCTTAGTTAGGGTGTTGTTGCTGTGAACAGACACCATGACCATGGCAACTCTTGTAAGGACAACATCTAATTGGGACTGGCTTACAGGTTCAGAGGTTCAGTCCATTATCATCCAGGCAGGCAGGATGCAGGAAAAGCTGAGAATTCTACATCTTCATCTGAAGACTGCTAGCAGAATACTGGCTTCCAGGCAGCTAGGATGAGGTTATTAAAGCCCACTTCAACAAGGCCACACCTACTCCAACAAGGCCACACCTACTCCAACAAGGCCACACCTCCAAATAGTGCCACTCCCTGGGACAAGCATATATAAACTATCACACATGCATGCATGCATACATACATACATACATACATAGTTTTATACATACATACAACCTTTGGTACATGAAATGGTTATTGTCCTTACAAACAGCAGCTGTGGTTATCCTAACAATACTGACACACAAACAATCAGGCCAGCTAAAATCATGCCATACAAGGAGTAGATGCTCTTCAGGCCCCACCCACACTGAGGAGATTTTGAAAGTGAATAGTTCCTGGAGGAGGAAAAATCATTCTTTTATGAGCCTATGGCCACTGGTTGACTCCCATGTCCCAAAAGATGGCTCCACAGTCATGTGCATATGATGGCAGCTCTGACTAGACTTTCTGGGCTATCTGGTAGTATTTTTGGAAAAGGATTGCAGGATCATTCTGGTAGTTACTGTGGTTTAACACCATAGGTGCTGGAGAAGCAGAGTGGCCCTGTGAATTCAGTTTATCTGATTTTTAGCACTATCGTCTTGGGCTTCCTGGAACTTTAGGAAATGCTGTGTGGTGGGGGTGGAGATAATAATACAGACTACAGCACTCACACGGCATATGTGACCCAGAGAAGAACAATGGAATGAAAATACTAAATTAAAATAAACAAATTAAAATGGGACGTTCCTGACCTCGAAGATAGCAGATTGGAGAGAGGAGGCTGAAGAAAGCAAGAAAATTTACTCAAGCTTTATAATTTACAAAATTTGGGGAAAATAATTTTTCCTTAAACCCTTTTTCCCCCTTCTATGCATAATACATGTGTGCTGGGGAGAAAGTGTCTATTTTAAAATAGTTACAGCCTTCAAGTAGATCTCAACAAATACTCTTTGGCCAAATAAAACTAATTTCGAAATGACCTCTAAGCATATGAAGTTGGGGAATCACACAATCTGATAGGCACTATTGACTTCTTTTGCTCCACCTGTGTTCAGCTGTGAAGAGAGACCACGGTCAAGGCAACTCTTATAAAATACAGCATTTAACTGGAACTTGCTAACAGTTTTGAGGGTTTAGTCCATGATCATTTTGGTGGGAAGCAGACAGTCACAGTGCTGGAACAGTAGCTGAGAGCTTTACTTCCTGGTTCAGAGGCAATAGGGGAGGGAGGGAGTTGTAGGCGTGTGTGTGTGTGTGTGGGGGGGGGNGGGGGGGGGGCTTGGGGGTTGGTGGCTGGGCCAGATGTGAGCTTTTGAAACTTCCAAGCACATTCCCAGTGACATACCTCCTCTAACAAGGCCTCTTCTCCTAATCTTTCCAAATAGTTGGGCTCCATGGTGACCAAGCATTCAAATATATGAGACTGTGGGGGTAATTCTCAGAAGCTTATAGCCATATCATAATGCAAAATACATTTAGTTTAACTTCAGAAGTCTCCATTGTCTTTCACAGTCTCAACATTGAAAGTCCACAGTCTCACCAGGCAGTGGTGGTGCATACCTTTGAGCCCAGCACTCAAGAGACAGAGTTTGAGTTCAAAGACAGCCAGACCAACACAGAGAAACCCTGTCTCAAAAACAAAACTAAAGAAAGCAAACACTCCAAAACAACAGCAATAGCAAAACAAACATTCAAAGTCTCTTCTGAGACTCAAGGCCACGTCTTAACTGTAACCCTTTGTAAAATAAGAACAAAACAAACAACAAACAAAAACGCAACAACAACAACAACAAAACAAAGGTCACACACTTCCAACATACAAAGGCAGAGAATACACTTTACCATTCCAAAAGGGAGGAAAGGGGATATAGTGAGGAAATGCTAGACGAAAGTAAGAAGAAAAAAATCATCAGTGCAAACTCCCAGTTTGGCATCACCATGTGTGATGATGTCAAAGTGTTCTTTAGACTAACAACTCCTGTCCATTTTGTTGATTGCAGCACACTTTCTTCCTCCTCTTCCCCCTCCCTCTCTCCCCCCTCTCCCTTTTCCCCCTCCCCCTCTCCTCCCCTCTCTCCCTCCCCACCTTCTCTGGCTGGTTCCATACCTTGTTAGCAGCTTGGCAGTATCCCCTTGACAGGTAGTCTACAACTCTGGCATCTCCAGCATTTTGAGGTCTCCAACAAACCTGACTTTACCTTCATAGCATCATACATGCACATACACGGCCTCTTCAGGTCTCCATGCAGGAGGAACTTCCTGTCTTAATCATGGAGTTAGATTTCATAGCCCCTTGCCTATAACCTCAAATCTAAAGCCAGAACCAGAAGCTGAAGCTGCCAAGTTCTTCTGCCGGCCGGGACTGGAACACGGTGTCCTCATATGCTCTCTGTTGTTGATGGTTTCCTTTACTGCTTAACAGTCCTTTCACAAGTTGGAAGCTTAGCTGGGTGTGGTCTTGCCCTGAGGGCACCACTCCCTTTATCACACGTACCAACAGGCTTTTCTTTAAGCATTTCATGTCCTTGAGCACTACACTTAGCTCCACTATACTTCAGGATGCTCCCCTCTTCCCTCAAACTGTGCCTTTTGTATTTCTTTGTGCTCTGTTTCCGTTTTTTTTTTTTTTTTTTTTTTTGTTGTTGTTGTTTTCATTGTACATATGCATTACAGAGACCACTAATAACCATAAGACACAGTGAATACTAGGCTGTCTTGAAATCTCCTCTGCCGACCAGATTAATATAAAGCTTTTTAATTTACTCTCAGGCAGATTCTTAGGGCAAGAGCAAAATGCAGCCATATTCTTTGTCAAATTATCACAAGATTCGTCTCTAAACCAGCTGTCATTATTAATATTGCTGTACTCGGAAGCATGTCGAATAGGGCCTCCATATTTCAAATTACTATCACTACTCTCTTCCAGTAAGATGGACCATTAAACCCCACTTAAAGTTCTTAGTTCCTGGTCTTTGGTGTGAAGAGACACCCTGACCAAGACAACTCGTATTTTTTTTTAAAAAGCATATAATTGTTATTAAAAATTTATAGTTTTTTTTTTTACAATTTCATAGCGCTATCCTACCATTTTAAAGGGTCAGTTCATGATCATTATGGTAGGTAGCAAATTGGCATGGTGCTAGAGAAGTAGCCGCAGCTTTACATCCTGATCCATAAGCAAGAAGCAGAGAGAGAGGAGGTGTGTGTGTGTGTGTGTGTGTGTGTGTGTGGGAGAGAGAGAGAGAGAGAGAGAGAGAGAGAGAGAGCGAGCAGACTGGCCTTTGAAACCTACAACCATCCTTTTGAGACACACTTCCTCTGACAAGGCCACACCCCCAATCCTCCCCAACAGTTCAGTTCTCTGATGACAGAGCATTCCAATACATGAGCCTATGGGACAGTTTTCCTTGAAATCACCATAACACGATGCTTTAAAAATAATGTTTTATTGAAATTTGGGGATCTTGAATGAATAGTTCTACAAATATAACTAGATGCTTTGATGAGGAAATACAAAATTGTTTATAATTTCCCAATACTGTATCAGAGAAAGGTGCTATTCGTTAGTTGTTAAAAGCAAACAAAAACCTAATAATTACATTGGCAACATCGTTCATGGCAGTGTTTGTTTCTTACCCTTTGTCTTTGTTTTGATGCTAAAATAAAGTATCATTTTTAATGGAATGGGAATAAATGATTAAACAGCTTTTAACAGGCAGAGGAAAATTCAGAGTAGGTACTTATAAGCAGCCATCATTTCCTTTTATGATCATAGTCATTTCTCCAGCTTATTTCCAGAAGAGCACAGTGGGAACACATGTTTAAATAAAAGCTGATGAGTATCTTAATGTGAACTACCATGTGAAAAAGTACTTTATTGAAAAATATTTACCCATGGAAGGAATTACAAATTTGGAGTAGAGACTGAAGGCATGACCACCCAGAAACTGCCCTACCTGGGGATCCATCCTATGAACAACCACCAAACCCAGACACTATTGCAGATGCCAACAAGAGCTTGCTGACAGGAGTCTGATATAGCTGTCTCCTGAGAGGCTCTACCAGTGCCTGACTAATACAGAAGTGGATGCTCACAATCATCCATTAGATGGAACACAGGGTCCCCAATAAAAGAGCTAGAGAAAGTACCCCAAGGAGCTGAAGGGGTTTGCAGCCCTATAGGAGGACAAACAATATGAGCTAAACAGTACCCCAGAGCTCCCTGGGACTAAACCACCAACAAAAGAAAACACATGATGGAACTCATATGCATATGTAGCTGAGCATGGCCTAGTCGGTCATCAATAGAGAGGCCCTTGGTCTTGTGAAGGTTCTATGCCCCAGTATAGGGGAATGCCTGAGCCAGGAAGTAGGAGTGGGTGGGTTGGGGAGCAGGGGGAGTGGGGAGAGAATAGGGGATTTTCGGAGGGGAAACTAGGAAAGGGGATAACATTTGAAATGTAAATAAAGAAAATATCTAATTAAAGAAAAGTAAAAATAAATAAATTAAAAAGACAAAAAAGAAAAATATTGATGGGGGCTAGAGAGATGGCTCAGTAGTTAAGAGCACTGGCTACTCTTCCAGGGGTTCTGAGTTCAATTCCCAGCAACTACTTGGTAGCTCACAACTATCTGTAATGGGATCTGACTCTACAGTGTATTCATATAAATAAATAAATCTTAAAAAAATTGGTGTTACTGCTTTTTTGTTTGTTTGTTTGTTTTTTGTTTCTTTCTTTCTTTCTTTCTTTTTTTTTTTTGGTTTGTTAGAGATCCTGAGTCAATCAATCAGTTAATCAATAGGAAAAAAATGGAAAGGGAGATAACAGTGTTATGATGTAGCCTTTATTGCTCACCTAGTACCATGGCACTGCTGACCTGTTCAGTATCGATTCTTACTAGTACCCAGAAATGCCCGTGCTATTTAGGCTGGTCCGGAGATGGGTGGGAACAGTATGATGATTTATGGTATTGAACATCAAGAACAATTTGAGCCTAGGATGCTCTCTTTTCTTTGAAAATGGAATGTGTGAGTCCAAAGGTTGACCTCTGGCTTCCACATATACCTGCACGCACATTCACATACGTGTACCAAGACAAAGCATGCTACGTGTTCAACTATGGTGAGGACTGATCATGGTGGAGGAGTCAGTGCAGTGGGTCCCAGGAATAGTTGTCACCTCCAGTCATGAGCAAGCACCTGACCACCAACCGTGCTTGCCCATCACTTGACATGGTGACAGACGCTTCTGACTGTTTGAATTCCAGAGGTAGGCTTTTCTTATAGCTGGCTCATGGGCAAATCGTTCTTTGTGTCTCTAGGCATGTCTCAGATGAAAGACAATTGGATGTCTGCACATTCCTAGTGGTAGTTTATACCCATGGTTAGCTGGGGACACTTGGCTCCTGAAAAGAAAAGCCATTCATAGCAGGCTGTGGTGTAAATATTTTGGCCAACATCAATTTCTACAATACAACTGAGTGTGGGCTGGGAAGAGAAGCACACAATTGGCTCTCAGCTGCAGCTGATTCAGCACTGACAATATGCCGATGCACTCGTTTAAAACCTCAGATGCAGATAAATGCAGACAGAGAGGAGGACAGGAGTGTCACTGTAGAAATGACAGGCATTAAACAAATTCCATATTCAAAGATATTTCTTGTCTCACGACAGTGTCTTTTTCCAAATATTTTCTTCTTATACTTCTTGACCTAAAAATGGCATTTTTCCTCAAAAAAAAAAAAAAAAAGATACTGCCAGTCAAAAACTTGCGCTTAACTGAACTTTTATCCTTTTACCTTCTAATGTATGGTTAGAATGTGTCAATTCTTCTGTGTTTAAATTTTTGACATCCAAAAGAAGTGGTGATTACATGAATGTTTGTTTATATCTTGATCACTATATTCTAGAAGAATAAACCAAAATAAATGAAATAAAATGTTAGTAATAGTAATACTGAGTAAAGCACAGATAGAATTCATCTCCCTGGGTTATTAATTTTCTTTTTTGTATATATTCTGTCTGTCTGTCTCTCTCTTTCTCTCTCTCTCTCTCTGTGTTTGTCACTGAGTACTTTGTGGAAGATGGTCAGATAAAAACTTGTGTGAGTCACTTCTTTCTTTCCACTATGTGAGTTCTTAAACTCTGGTTATCAGCCTTTGCAACAAGTGTCATTACTACTGAGCAATCATGCTGGCCCCTGGATTTTTTTTTTTTAAATGCTTACAAACTTGCCAGTTATTGCAAAAATAGTTTTTCTTAAAAGAAAATTCAAGTGAGGTCTATTTCTCAATAGAGTTCTGTTTGGAAAGGCAGACAGTAGTGATATATATGATTATTAATAGGTTATAGCGTGATACATCCTCCTACTTAAAGAGAAGCCTCAATTACAGAGCCTTCTTTCTTTCAATAACTTCTGTGTTAGTTTTCACAAAACAATAGTGTGCCATTGGCAATTATTCCTCAAATTTATTGTTTCATTACAACTTCCCACAGCTTCTGGTTTTTCATTTTGAGAGTCCAGGTGGCTTTCGCAAGGATGAACTTAGCTCTGAGGAATGTTGATGAAGTGTGCTCTCTGAGCTCCTGCTCTCTGACCTGGAGATTGGCCCAGTTGTAGATCTGTAACCATCACCGATCCAACTGAATTCCAGCAAATATTGGGGGAATTCAAGGTCTCTGCAATTTACAGACATAAAAACTCCACAGAAGAGCCATGGCAAAGGATGGAGTGTGTGTATGAGATGAGCAGTCCCATCTGGAACCCTGTCAAAACTTCACTACAGCTACACATGCAGGCTCTAAGGTTTTTTTCAACGTATGAGGTAAACATAAACCAACCCCAAAGATTTCCTACCTTTGTTAGCATAATATGAGAACCTTACTGAGCTGGTCTGCTGGTGAGTTTAGCAACAGAGATGATGTTAAGAGTGAAAATGTAGATTTGCCCGAGCCAAGGAAAAAGTAAAGAGTGCCCAGAACTGCTCTGTCCTTTCCTGGAAATTAGATCTTGTTAACTTTAGTTATGAGGAGCTTCGTCAACTTTGTCCCATTGAGCTCTGTAAGCTGGATAGTATGAGAAACTTCAGAAGACTTTTTTCTTAATATTCACTAATGCCCCGTGATAATGGGATAGGTTTCATTTGACATTAAGCACACTTCAGGATATATAGTTTGTTAAAAAAGGCTATTTTGCCTCTAGATCATTATCACAAATAACTTGAAATATAGCTATTTGCTTTTTATATAGGCTTAGAAATGTGAAATTCGTGCTGGGCAGTGGTGATGCACTCCTTTAATCCCAGTATATGGGAGGCAGAGGCAGAGGCAGAGGCAGAGGCAGAGGCAGAGGCAGAGGCAGAGGCAGAGGCAGAGGCAGAGGCAGAGGCAGGTGGGGCCAATCTTGTCTACAGAGTGAGTTCTAGTTCCTGACCACAAGCTGAAGTTAACAGAAGTAAAATTAAGGAGAGCAGAGACTTAGTGAAAGATAAGAGTTAGCATGCAAGAAGGTCCCAAGTTTCAAATCCGATTCTTCTTTCTGTAAAAAGATATTCTCATCTTGCTGAAACACCAAATTCAGCCTACAGACAAGATGCATGCTGTATTTGCAAATCATATGGTTTTGTGTGGAAGCCATGGTACATGGGCTGGAAGTACGGGTAGAACACTAAAGCTGAGATGCTAAGAAATTCAAAAATTTCAGGTTAAGTTTTGTTGTCAAGTCATAGAAGACTTTATTAAGGCTTATACCTTTTGTTACTAGCTCGATATAGGGTGGAACCAAAAGCTTTCATAATTAAAAAAATACTTTTATGGGTATTCAGTGCATTAATATATGCTACGTGTGTCTAGGATCCCTCAGGGGCCAGAAGACGGTGTCAGGACCCTGGAACTGGAGTTACAGGCTGTGTTAAGCTGCCCAACATGGGTCCTGGGAACCAAACTCAGTTTTCTAGCAAAGTCACAAGAGCTTTTAGCAGCCAAACTGACTCTCTAGTATGCATTTTACATTTTTAAGTAAGGAGTATTGCCAACAAAACCCAACCATGCCTGGCTAAAATTAGCTTATTTCTTCAAATCTTTGATCTATCTTATTCTACACTGTCAGAAAACTGACTACTAAAATAGTCGGCAACTGGACAATGAAGCCAGACCTTGCCTCATCTCAGATATGCAATGGAGTGGGACAGACCATTGAAATCCTTCATTGAAAGTTTCCCCAGGAACAGTTTCACTGGAAATGATTAGAGAACTCTTCTGTATTCAATTCTGTTTTTGTCTCACCTCTGGGGATTCATGGCGATTATGCTGTTTTCTCCCACCCAAGTACACTGGCTGATGGAGAGAGTGATAGTTAAAGACTATACGGACTGTAAAGGGCAGTACACTGGGCTTATCTTCCAAGCAGACATCATTAAGGATGGTGAGACCAAGGCATCTGGGAGGGAGGGACTGATGCTTAGGAAGTGGATACTGAAGACAACTTTGTGAAATCACCTGTTAATGGTTTCCTCCTCTACCACAGCTGTTTCCTTTATCCAACCATCAGTTGCCACGTGAAGAACATGTGAGTTCTTTAGGAAGTCTACCTTACCACTAACCTGTGAATAAGTCTCATTGGGAGAACACAACTTTTATAGCATTCCTAAAATGCCTAGATAAATTGGCCTTCTAGACTCAACACCTTCTCCCATTTATTTTGGCAACTCAAGGAGAGTTTTTACACCAGCCACATAGATATAATGCTCAGTTCTCTTCCTGAAAACAAAACAAACAAAACCCTTCACATTTTGTCTTGTAAGCAAAGGATTTGATTAATCCCTATAATTTATCTTCTCTTATTATTTGAACAACACAGCGTACCTTGCTGTCCTCCCTCATCACTGTGTAGGAACAGCTATTGCCATGGACTTAAATAGCTAGATGATAACCCCACCAGCTGCTATACTGCAGTTCTCTTCTGACTCCATCTCCATTGGGGTCAGTTGACACAAACGTCCTCTTCCCTGGCTCTTCTACCTTGGCCTTCGAGACTGTCTTAGTCAGGGTTTGTATTCCTGCACAAAACATCATACTCAAGAAGCAAGTGGGGAGGAAAGGGTTTATTCAGCTTACACTTCCACATTGCTGTTCATCACCAAAGGAAGTCAGGACAGGAACTCAAGCAGGTCACGATGCAGGAGCTGATGCAGAGGCCATGGAGGGATGTTACTGGCTTGCTTCCCCTGGACTTCTCAGCTTGCTTTCTTATAGAACCCAGGGAGGGTACCACCCACAAAGGGCTGGGCCCTCCTCCCTTGATCACTAACTGAGAAAATGCCTTACAGCTGGATCTCATGGAGGCATCTCCTCAAGAGAGGCTCCTTTCAAGCTGAAGGGGACTGCAGCCCTGTAGGTGGAACAACAATATGAACTAACCAGTACCCCCTGAGCTCCTGTCTCTAGCTGCATATGTAGCAGAAGATGGCCTAATCGGCCATCACTGGGAAGAGAGGCCCCTTGGTCTTGCAAACTTTATATGACCCAGCACAAGGGAAGGCCAGGGCCAAGTAGTGGGAGTGGGTGGGTAGGGGAGCAGGGGCGGGGGGGGGTATAGGGAACTTTCGGGATAGCATTTGAAATGTAAATAAATAATAAAATATTTAAAAAAAAAGAGAGGCTCCCTTCTTTATAACTCTAGCTTGTGTCAAGTTGACACACAAACCGGCCAGTACACAGACCTTTTTTCAGCTATGCTTAAATGATTCTTAAATGCTTCTATCTGGTCTCATTGTTCCTTTATGTTCCCCCTAGTTTCACCCATGCCATTTCCCTTTACCTTTGACTTTAAGGGAAGCAATCCTTACTGTAAAATGTTCTGTAAATTGTAAAGAGCTCTTCTGTTACTGATAATCCCAAGAAATTGTCCCCCTTTTCCATTAGTATTTTTTAAATATTATTTCTTTATGTTTATGGGTGTTTTATCTATATGTATGTCATTGCACTACATGAATGTTTGTCTGGTATTTGTGGAGGTCAGAGAAGGGCATTGGATTCCCTGGAACTGGAGTTACAGATGGTGATGAGCTGCCCTGTGGGTGCTGGGGACCAAGCCTGGGTCCCCAGTATTAGTGCTCTAACTGTTGACCCATTTCTCCAGTCCCAACAAGCTTGTCTTGAGTAGAACTTTGCGGCAATATATGACTCTCATCTCTGGTTGAAAATTTTCTTTCCCAGGTGTGTTCTTTTCTGACTGTCCATCAGCATTGCCCTTCTTTTCCTTCCTTGCTGCCTTCATGAAGAATTGTCTGTTTTATTTTGGCACTGTGGAATATATAATCTCTCCTTGATCCTTCTCCAACCCCAACATACATTTTTTTAAAAAAGCCATTTCTTATTTGTCAACTGGAGATGCATATTCTAAAGCAACAATTAATTCTAGAAAGCAGATGAAAAAGTTTTGCCTCAACACAATGCCCATTTTTAACTAACAATATTTGTTTGATATAAGACAACAAACAAAAATATAATGCTAGAGCCAGGTGGTGGTGGCGGCGGTGCATACCTTTAATCCCAGCACTTGTGAGGCAGAGGCAGGTGGATTTCTGAGTTCAAGGCCAGCCTGGTCTACAAAGTGAGTTCCAGGTCAGCCAGGGCTATGCAGAGAAACCCTGTCTCGAAAAACCAATACACATACACACACACACACACACACACACACACACACACATATATATATATATATATATATATATATATATATGGGGTTATGCAGAGAAACCCTGTCTCAAAAAACCTATATATATATATATATATATCCTTTGCAACTCAAACCATACTTACACTTACTTGGTTCTGAATTAAGACTGCACTTCTCAAAACCTGTGTTTTGCATGGCCTCAGGGAAAGTAGAGAATCTAGAAACACAAGGTTTCGTGGGGGGTCTTAGACTCAGGCAAGTCTTTTCATTATTTTGCCTTTGGAGATTTCCTCTCTGACAGGATTGCCTAAATGGAAGAGAAATTTATTATTCATAGAGGTATCAAAAAAGAATGTGGGGTTTGAATCTTAGGTAGATAATAATCATTCAGAATCATTACCCAAAGGGAAGGAGATTCTGAAGAAAGGAAAATGATTTTCAAATAGCACAGCATGTCTGCAGGAGCGAGACAGAATAATTAAAGTCAAGCCATCTCATCAGGAAAGAAACTGGTCCAGAACGATGTGATTTATTTTCTAGACCTTGCTTCCTTAACTCATCTCTTAAATTATGGCATCCTCCAGATGTCCATTCCCGACCCACTGTTCTCACACTGTGGACTCTCTGAGAGTGACCTCATTTCCTCTCATGATTTTAGTTCCTGATGATTCAGTTCTCTATCTTTATCCTTGACATTTCATACAGAGTCATCCATCTGTCTACTCCACGGCTCTCATAGCATTATCTTAAAGCCCCCAGTCAACTCCTATAAAGCAGAAATTATTCTCACGACCACAAATCTCACCCAGGCCAGCCTTCTGCCTAACACTTTATTCATATTATTCCTCTTTGTTTATTGTGTTTGCATGTCCTAAAACCAGGCTATAAAACATCATCTTAGATATTTTAAAATCCTAATTAACAACAAATCTTTATGAACTTTAACCCTTCCCCAAGAAATAACCCTTTCCTTTCTGTCACGTTTTTGGTTTTTGGTTACAACCCTTACTATTTTGCTCTAAATGATGATAATGATCTCTTTAATGACCTGTATTCATTAGCATTTGCAATGTCACCAGTACAACATGACATTAACTAACTTAATATGATTTCCCACATATTTAGAAATATTTCTATAAGCAGGAAGGTAGAAACAGAATCAGAATATCTGTGAGAAGCAATAGCATGCAGTCAGCTAGCCAAGGTGGTGGATCAGGACAATATGCAGAGTACGCCACCATTACAGCATGTGTCACAGTCATCTCGGGCCTGAGGGGGACCCTGGGCTGTGTTTTTGCTGAGCAGCATAACTAGAAGTCCTTCTATACTACTCCCTCAAGCTCGAAAGTCCTGAGTGAAAGTATCAAACTGATAGTTTGATACAATATGGTAATATCATAGATATTAGTAGATAGGGAATAAAATCCTCATTTTGGGGGGGGGGTTATCACAATTGTACCGGCTAGTTTTGTGTCAACTTGACACAGCTGGAGTTATCACAGAGAAAGGAGCTTCAGCTGGGGAAATGCCTCCATGAGATCCAGCTGTTAAGGCATTTTCTCAATTAGTGATCAAGGAGGGGTGGTGCCATCTCTGGGCTGGTAGTCTTGGACCTGAGTTTGGTTTCTTAGATGCAGGTTAAAAAAGAAAAGCTAGGTGCATTTAAAACAAAACAGTGTTGCGATGTGCATGTTTAATGCCAGATCCCTATGGTGATGTGGGAGGTGGGGACCAGAGCACTAGTAGGGTAGGAAGCACTCAGGCCAGCTAACTTGGAGCATGTTGGACAACAGAAGCAACAGCTGTGCCTAAAAATTGTACCTGGCCATTTTCAGACACACCGAAGTTCACATGCACCCAAAATTATTCACACTCCCTCCCCCACAGTGAATGAATGAATAAATAAATGCATGCATATAGACATACCTACATAAATGCATGTATACATATATAAATATATAATACAAACATACACATATATATATATACATACATATATAATACATACATAAATGCAATTTGAAAACAGAAAGTAGAGACAACATATGTTCAACTTATAGAAGCATGGGATGAGATAGCACAACTGAAAGCGGTGTTGACACTTCTTTATCCAGCAATATACTGTGAGAAAAATTTAATATTTGGATGAAGACGTATAAGTAGGAAACTGTGTGGCTCTGGGATTCGGAGGGCACTGCATCATTGGAAATGTGTTTTTGTTACTCGTGGGGGTGGTTAGCTGTCTTTAGATTGACAGGTATCACGGAGATCCGGCATGAGGAGGTATGCAAAGTCTGAATGTCCAGTTAAAATGACATCAGAAAAGTAGGCTCTCATGCTTCTAGGGGTCGCCTCAGACCTAGGGACAGTAGACCATGTCACATCAATTAGTAAAGACTTAACAATGGGTTCTCTTGTGGTAACATTAATCCTGCCAAATTGTAAGTGATTTCAGCCTGCTTCTACGAAGGTATTTCTACTCTCCTGACCCATGAAATTCCAGACCTTCTTATTTCAAAGATCTTTTTCTCATGCAATATACCTACTTGCTGTTGTCACACCCCGGACTTTTGTCTTTCCTAATGACCTTTTAACATATTATGAAACAATGAAGCTACTACAAGCAGCATTTATTTGCTATGTAATATGTAGTAAACCCCAGGAAGCTTAGCATATGCTTCAGGTACAAACGGGGTCATTGATCATGTCTGATTGTATAAAGTACTTATTACTTACAAATGTAGTAAAGAAAAAGGTGATTAAAAAGTAGAAAGTTTTGAAATTTTAGTTTGTTATTAAATCAGTGACCTTCAAAAATGGTATAGGAACAAGAATCAAGGATGATATCTTTAAGTTAGCAAAAAGGAATGGAATCCAGTACTCAAGTATGCATGTGTATGTATGCATAGATATATATGTATTATATATGTTACTATTACATTTTTGTGCATGATAAATTTTCCTTACTCTCATCATTTCTCTCAGTCACCCACAAAGATGAAGATGGTGCTATTTCTTTTTTTTTCTTTTTTTTAAAAAAATTTATTAGATATTTTCTTCATTTACATTTCAAATGCTATCCCCAAAGTCCCCTATACCTTCCCCCGCCCTGCTCCCCTACCCACCCACTCCCACTTCTTGGCCCTGGCATTCCCCTATACTGGGGCATATAAAGTTTGCAAGACCAAGGGACCTCTCTTCCCAATGATGGCCGACTAGGCCATCTTCTGCTACATATGTAGCTAGAGACAGGAGCTCTGGGGGTACTGGTTAGTTCATATTGTTGTTCCACCTATAGGGTTGCAGACCCCTTCAGCTCCTTGGGTACTTTTTCCTCTATTAGAGGTCCTGTGTTCCATCCGATAGATGACTGTGAGCCTTTACTTCTGTATTTGCCAGGCACTGGCATAGCCTCATAGGAGACAGCTATATCAGGGTGATGGTGCTATTTCTTGTGTTGGAAAAACAGACGTCCTCAGCAGCTGGCAGAGATGACTCAGTATGGCAGAGTGCTGGCCAGGCCGACCTGGTTACCTGAGTTCAATCCTGGACTCTGTGGAGGAAGGAGAAAAGGATTTCTGAACATTGCCCACATTCATCCTGCAGGACGTATGCCTACACACTCTCCTTTCTTTCCTTGTAGTTTCTTGTGTTTACTGCAGTACTGTTCTCATTGCTAACACTGCACAGAAACTACTGTTTAAAATCTTTGTTTTAAAAACTTGGCTGCCTTATTTATAATAGCCAGAAGCTGGAAAGAACCCAGATGTCCCTCAATAGAGGAATGGATACAGAAAATGTGGTACATTTACACAATGGA
>NC_034597.1:94219963-94226848 GCF_900095145.1 Mus pahari
CCTATCCGGCCATCATTGGGAAGAGAGGCCCCTTGGTCTTGCAAACTTTATATGACCCAGCACAGGGGAAGGCCAGGGCCAAGAAGTGGGAGTGGGTTGGTAGGGGAGCAGGGGCGTGGGGGGTATATAGGGAACTTTCTGGATAGCATTTGAAATGTAAATAAAGAAAGTAATAATAATAATGATAATAATAATAATAATAATAATAATAATAATAAAAACCCTATGTTAAGAAAAAAAAAAACAAACTCAGCTGCCATTCGCTCTTAGTGGACTCCTCTAGCGTCTGACGTTGTGCTCAGCACATCAGCTCACTGGACCAGGATTCTTCAACGTTCTGTCCTCTCACATTTTGCTGGCCTCTCTTCGGTAGCATTTTGCAGTGTTAACCACTTGGCTTAAGATAGTTGCTTCCTTTGGGCTCTGTGATGCTAGCTCTTATTGTTTTAATTGCGTTGGTTTTAAAGGCTACTCAGAAGTTTTTTCAAGCTTCTCTGAATTTCACTTTCTAAATTCTCAAGTTTTATGATTTTTACATTTATCTACTTTCTGGGTTCTTCCTTCCCTCCTTCCTTTCTTTTCTTCCATCACTCTGAGAAAGGTCTTAATGTACGACGACATAGTGTAGCCTAATAAACAGAAGTGGTTTAAATGAAGTATAGTCAAATTGGAGTCAACAGAATTAAGAAACAAACAAACAAAAAGCAGAAGAATGGCAAGAAGAAAAATAAAGATGGGTAGAAAGTAAGTCAACGAGGAAGGAATTTGATGTAGACATCATTGGGGGTCTTGATAGAAGAGAAGGTCATAGGTTCTGGCTGAAAGTAGAACATTAGCAGGGATATATAAGACAGAGCAAAGGGGGCAGTGTAGCTCAACGGGAAGGAAATGGAAGGGAGATCCTTGCTAAGGTTATGATTGGATGCTCTGTAAAGTCATGGAACTAGACCGAGGATGAGCACATGAGGCCTATGTGAACGAACATGTCATAGCCCTGTTGCTGTTCACGCATCCTGCCCCATGTAATGCAGTTACTCCAGGTTTGCTCTGGTTCCTGCCAGGATCTCCAGCGATGCCAGGTTATCCACAGTGATAGTGGTGTTAGAAGCAGAAACTGACAGACTATCAGAAACTTTCTAGTTCTCGAGAAAAATGCAATTGATTTGGTGCACAGAGTGAGGTCTTCTTTCGAAGAGTGGAGACTTTGCCATGGAGTATTGCCAAGTCATTTTAACGGTCGTCCCGCTGAGCAGGGGGCAGGAGAATGAAGTGATCAGCAAAGAAAGGTCATGCTGGAGGCAGCCTGACCTATCACACACATTCACAGGATTCCCAGGCAAGGCTGCACTGGTTTTACAGATGAGTCAATCTTCCTCAGTGATCGATGTTTGGATCACATCAAAAGAGGAGTTCTATCACATGAGGAACACTTAGGTGTTGGCATTTGGAATTATGCAATTTTACTTCTACAGTTTGAGTTGTGGTAATATTTAGTTTTCACCCTTATTACTGATGTTAGCCAACCTTCCATTGCTCTAACAAAATACCAGAGGTAAGTCAATATAAGTAAGGTTCATGTTGGCTTACAGTTTAGAAATTCAGAGTTTCCATGACCAGGTAGACCCATCACTTGGGCCTCTGGAGGAAGTACCAACAGCAATAGCAGAAAATACAAAGGAGAGGTAACTCGTTGCTTTGTGGCCAGGAAGTAAAAAGTTTGCTGACAGGGTGAGAGGGAGGGAAGGAAGGGTCCAAAGATCATCTCTGGGATCATCCTTCAGACATCTGAAGGCTTCCCTTAAGGCTTCACTTCTAATAATGCCACCCTGAGATCTAGGCCTTTAACCCAGATACTTTGGGGACTCTTACACATAAACCACAGCATCCTTATTGGGTTGCCCTTGATGTGTATCCTTCCAGATATCCTGCTCTGTTCTGGCAAATGTAACAGGGTCCAGTTTCTGTGTCATCTTGTGTGAAAGGTAGCATGCCTGTTGGCACGGATGTCATGGAGATGCTTGCTCAAAGAATCACAGAGAATATTGGAGTTTGAAGTCACAACTCTACTCATCATTGACAACAACAGCACATGTGTATTTTGGCAAAAAAAAAAAAAAAAAAAAGCCATGGCATCTGAACGAAGATAATTGGTTTCCTAAGAAAGGCAACTATCTCAACTACATAAAATACAGAGAAGCAAATTGCTACATCTGCTAAGTATACTTTAGAATGTTCTTCAGTTCTTTAAATTCTTTAATGAAAAAATGTTAAATATTATATGATGGAGATTTGTAACTATGTAGAGATGTTATATAACAATGATTTATATGAAAAAAAGGTACTTGAGTGCCAATTATATAAATTATAAATTTGACTATATTGTACCAATGATATGAACTTTGGACTAGCTTCTTCACAGAGAACATCCATAAAGTTGTGTATGAAGTTGCTAAACTTCAGGGAGAAATCTGTACATTGATTAATAACCTCAGTATGAACTATTAAACAACACTTTGAATTGGGTAGATAGCTCAGGGGTTGAGTGCTTGCCTAGCATGTACGAGAGGCTATACGTTCAAGTTCCAGGACTTGAAACATAAAAAAAAGTTCTGCTTGGTACATTAAAAAAAAAAAAAGCTAAAAATTGGCAGAGAAAAGGATTGACATTTTGATACTGCTAATAATTTAATGACTTAGTCTTACAGGGTGAATAAGATCAGCCTGGTGTTGTGGAAATTACATTATGAAAGGCTCCATCAACTGCTGTCAAGTTTCAAAATAATTTGAAAAGTTTTTCCTAACAGAAACAATGTACTTGGACACCATCCCTCAAAGATCTTTTCAGCCTAAGAAATGTGGTTATCAGAAAGGGAATGGTTGCCATTCTTCGCCTCTTCCTCTAGATTCTAATCAGAAATTTGACATCTTTAGTTGCCTGTACTTCGCAGAGAGAGGCCCTAGATTTAGATGTCTTTCATGGTTTTGACATTCCAATAGTATCAATCATCTTTGTGATTTAAAACTTCCTTACCGGCTAAATTCTTGGCATTGTTTGCTGTCTTGATTAGCTTAGGTATGCATATGGGCCAGCAACTGTTTAGGATTGGTCCTATCTATATTATACAAAGACAACTCTTATCTTTTGAACAACATCCCTTCCTTACACACAAGAAGAATAGTTTTCTTTGAGACAAAGAGAAAGCTGCAGTCCCCCACATGTGGTCCTGATTGTGTCCTATCTTGCTGACTTTGCCTAAAAGATACCCCGGGTCTGCCTCCCACCTTTGCTTGGCTTGACACACAACATTACTAACATTCCCCAACTGGCTCATCTTTTCTTGCTGAAATATAGTGGTATTGTCAAAGCCTTTCAGTTTAGAGGCTATATGCATATGTAGAAATCAATTCAAAGGATGCTCTAAAATTATGGAGAAGGCATGACAGAGAGTCTTGATGTGGCAAGAATCAAAGCCCAAACAGATCCTATCACTGATCTGGAGAAAACACAATTGCCACAAGTGAAGAGCATGCCACAAGTGAAGAACTGCATCCCATAGCAGTTCGGGTGATGGCTGGGTTTGGCTGCCTCTGCTGTAGGCTCTGCTGATCCCCAAAGTGGATGCCAGTGCCAAGTTAGCACTGAAGTGCAATTTTGACTGTCATCTTACACACACACACACACACACACACACACACACATCACTAAGTGCTGATTTGTAATATAAACTGCATACATCTAGTTGATTCAGCCTTAGAAATGTACTTTTTCACTCTCTACAGAATGGTGTAAAAAAATTTAATTAAGAAAAAGAAACTCCTCACAGGTGTACTTAGCCAATTGAGTTTTAGTTAATTCCACACAGTCAAGTTGACAACCAACAATAGCCACAAGAACCAAATGAGTAGGAAGTCTGAACTGTAGATTAATGTATGTATGTACTATGTATATACATTTATAATAGAAATAACTATTATATATGTGAATATATAATATATATAAATGAAGAGTTTTTTTAAATCTTGAGATTATAAAAATTTGTTTTGAAAATGTATATATAGTTGCATTCTAATTACTTTTGATCCATAGATTCCTATTCTCTGTCCTCCCTTCCATCCATCTGTGGCACACTTATCTGGAAACAGCCTCTGACTTATTGGTACGCCATTTACAATTCATCCCAACCTGCTCTGCATTCCGTTTCCCCATAGCTCCCAAGTTAAATCAACATGGAAGAGAGTATGAATAGCTTCAAGACATTTTTTTTTCTCTTTTTCTTCGTGTCAAATTCTTTCTGTATGAGTTATGACAACACTTTTCCTGGGGAGACACAACACACACAGCCACTCACCCAGATAGGAGTTCACAGCAGACAATACAGATACCATCAATCTTCAACTTGGTGAGTCAGTGAGTTTTATTGGGGTTATAGCCCCTCACTTATAAGAATATGAATGAGGGGTTACCTACAGGAGGAGAAATAGAAATGCCTCAAAGGCAACGGATTCACCAAAGCTCATCCCAGCAAAATCCATCTCCCAAAGCTGAGAAGCTGGACAAAGCTCTGCAGCCTGCTGGTAGCTAAACAGAAGGCAGGATGGACTTTCCAGGTACCTCCACTAATCTAGACCCCTTCTGGGCAGGTCCCCTGCTTTCTCTCCTGCCTTGGAGTTTGCTTCCTTGCATCTGAGAAGGACTTGGTTTTTACTACTCTGCCAGGGAGGAGCCTAGTGATTCTGGTCAGTTTCAGGAACTTTCTGAAGCTATTCTGAGTTGTTTACCTTCCTGCTTAAGGAGCTTCCTACAGGGTGTACCGTTTAAATCTGGAAAGAAACTGTTACACAACACCGTCAGAGTTTTTGTTAAAAACATCTATCCAGTTATACCTTGCTCTGGCTCACAGTGATTAAATAATATTTTAATTTAATAATAATTGGAGAAGACCCGTATTATCCAGGATGGCTTCTCTACAGATCTGTATCGGCTATGCTTTTCTCTCATTCTCAGTGCTCCAATTGTGTTTCTTGGCCAGCTTCCCAGAAACCCTGTTCTCCTTCTAGCCCTACTCCTTGCAACCATGGTCCCTTCGCTCGAATGATTTTTGCCACTGCCTTCTTGTCCTGCCACTTCTTGGTATCATCTGAACTTCAAATCTTCCCTGTCACCTCAGACAAGAATGACTCCTGCCTCTGCTGAACTCCATGCCCTGCGTTGTAATAGACATTATTTATCATCTGCTACATGCTGTCAGGCTTTAGTCAGTTAATGAGTACCAGCCCATTATATCAGGGTACGGATGGGGTTAGCTGTGTGCCCTGCCACTTCCTTAGTGCACAAGACATTTACACACAAATGTCCAACTGGTGAAAGCTCGACAGATAATTGACTGTGAGTGACCAGTCTTCCCATGGTAATTATCAGACTAAGAATTTATGTGGCTTGTTATAGGTTTCAACTTTCTCAAGGATAAAACCCCACAACTATTTCATTCTCTAATTTCTTAGGTCACTAGGGTGGTGTTAAGAAGGCATGAAAAGAAGAGTTTTCAGAGTGTGGTGGCTCTGGGGATGCTAAGACAGAAGGATAACCATGCACTCAAGGCCAGCCTCTGCTACACAGCAAGACCCCGGCTCCAAACAATAATACAATTTTAAAAAGGAAGGATTTTGTTTGCATGTAGGTACAAAGCTCATATTTGCCACAAAGCTGGGCTAACTGAACAAGAGACTGAATACCATTTGTTTCTTAACACTAAAATTCAGCAAGAATAGTTTTATGCTAATTCCAGTGACCAAGAATGTATGCAATTTCCTCTGAAGAAAACTGTCCAATTGAGAGCAGGAAGAAATATTTTATCCCTTTCCCCTAAACTTAATCGCTTTACCAGGATCCATTTCTTCTTACATCAGATTTTTTTTCCTTTACAGAAAGAAAACAACTGTGTCTGCTATGTATAAACCCCTCACATTTAAAAATTTGCCTTTCAGACACGTGATGTCCTTGGATGTGTGTATTGAACCACCAGAAATAACTCGGTGACATATTCTTGCTTACTTCATACATATTTCCAATGTGTGACTCACTGGTTTAAAGAGCACAAATGTGAACTGAGAGCAAAACAGAGAGGTCTTGGCGTCCTTGTGCCTGAGCGGAAGATGAATCACCACTGCTGGCGAAGTGTCCTGGGTCAGCACTGCCTGTCTCATAGTTTGAATGACCCTCACTGTTCCCGTTCTCACCCCACTCACAAGCGCACACTCATCCTCACAAGAACACCCCCTTCCCCCAAACTCCACACACATCTTAACTTTAGAAGCTCTATGGAATGATTTTTGGCTAGGAGGTGTGTGTGTAAGAGAGGAAGGAGGTGCTGTGGAGGCTACGACCTCGTATAGGAGGGCATTAGAGGGACACACAATGTCACTGGCATTTCATTCTCAGTTTTAGTTCTAAAGGTTTTATTTTCTGTCTTCTTTCACCATCTGTTTTCCTCAGTGACAAATGTCACTTCCCATGGAATTTAGTAGGATGGTGAATTTTGATGTAATGTCTTGATTTTCCTGAAAGTTATCTATTTTCTTCTTCCTCCCATTTATTCATTGATTGAGACAAAGTTTCATGCAGCTCAGGCTAGTCTCAATCCCACCATGTAGCCAAGAGTGACTTTCTGGTCTTCCTGCCTCTATCTCCCATGTGCTGAGACTATGGGTGTGAATGAACCTATTTTATGTGGTGGACAGACTCATTCTAGGGAAGAGCTACACTGGCTTGGCTACATCTGCAGACTCTCTTTGCTCCTTCCTTCCTTCCTTCCTTCCTTCCTTCCTTCCTTCCTTCCTTCCTTCCTTCCTTCCTTCCTTCCCTCCCTCCCTCCCTCCCTCCCTCCC
>NC_034597.1:94227548-94238455 GCF_900095145.1 Mus pahari
GAGAGAGAGAGAGAGAGAGAGAGAGAGAGAGAGAGAGAGAGAGAGACAGCGAGCAAGTCACTGTAGTAAAGAAGGAAAGAGAGTTCCAGAAAGGAGCAGCATGATCCATCCCAAATGACTATGCAGCAGAATCCAGCTCTATAGAGTTGGCCCAAGGGAGAGCTCTGGATGTCTGCGGAGTAAGATGCCCGCCCTGGGGATCCATTGACGGTGCACACTGCCTGGAAGGTTCAAGACTACCATGTCTGCGTTGACTTGATGAAGATTTGCTTTCTCCCAGAGAGAATGGAGGTAGAAGTGGACTTCTCTTGTCTGTGGAGCTGCTCTAAGAGAGATGCCATTGGGAAGACGATTTACAGCCCCAGAGAAGGGAAGATAGGCGGAAATGGATCCATGGTTTTGAGACGCGTTTTAGAGTCAACTACCCAGTTTTGTCCAAGTTAAATAAACAGGTGAAACTTCCCACTACAATGAACCTCCTTTTCCTAACAAAGGCTTCTGTGCTTACATGTAGTTAACTATGGCGTTACTTTCTTGAATTAAACACCCCACCGCTCCCCGTTGCTTCTTTCCTATGTGCGTCTGCCCTCTGCACTCTGGGGCGCCCTCTGCACCAAACCAGACTGAGGAAGGCAAAGCGGAGCCTGGGACAAATAGATTCCACGGGGTTTTGATCTGGATGGCTGAATGGCCATGGTGGGGCAGGCAGCCGGAGTTCCGGTCTCTTGTCAGGTACTGGCATCTGCAGAGGCAATGGAGGCAGCAACAGCAGGAGCCTGGCCAGCCAGGTGGGCCTAAGATCCAGCAATGAATGCTTCAGGAGAGCTCTTCCCCAAGTATTAAAGCTCAGTAAAGACTGCCACTCTCGGATGATCCTCCGTCAAATAATTTGTGTGTTTTATGCCTTGTAGACACGGACTATATAAATATTGAGGGGTGGGTGGGATTTAGGGGGTAGGTGTTTCCTATTGGCTGAGTTTGAGATGTTAATGATGCCCTATTTGCACGGGAAAGGACTCCAGTGCGACTTAATGTGACTGACTGCCTGTGGACCTCTCGGTGGGGTGTTTTGGTCATAGTCTTCCAGAGCAGGGCAGGTAGGGATCCGGCTCCGTTCATGCTGGTCTCAGATCTCAGAGATGCCCAGGGTCTGTGCTCATTCAGCCTTGTCAGTTCTTAGGTCTATCTGGTGCCACAGCCGGCTTGTCCTACAGTGTGTTATACGCAGGGGCTCTGTTTTGGACAACTTATTTTACATCAGGCCAACAAAAGTAGTAATTTGGAATTCCTCATTGATCTGGAGTTTATAATTTTCACCACGAAGGTTCAGAGGAACTTAACAAGCGCACTCTGCCAGCTGCCTTCAGTATAAGTTGTTCAATTCGATGAGACATTGACAACGACTTAAACCTTTTGATTCACCGGACACTCTCACACATTGGTTTGCCATCTATTTGGGGTTCTCTATTGGCAAATCCTTACTAGTATTTGAAATATTTGGGAGGGGAAAATAAAGGTATTATTTCCTTCTCTTGACTTCAAATACAATACGAAAAGATGGAATTTGATGAGATATTATTATTTAATCACATGCATTAAAAACTTCTGTTTTCTTTTCCCAAATCAGAGTATAATGGATTCATGATGTCAAATACTTCCAAATCTGTAGATAAAGATGATGAGATAGGAATGCCCAAACATTGTCCTTCTAAATGGAACTGGACAGGTGCAGTTAACTCCAGCAATTCCTTAAATGAACATAGATCACCATCCCTCCCACTTAAACACCCCAAGTTTAAAAAAAAAAAAAAAGGCAACAAACCTCCTAAAATGTAGTGGACTGAACATACTTTGAACTCCTGTGGCATGCTATCCTGTCTGTGTGATTTAGACTCGATTAACCAAAACAAGAGTGCTCTCTGTCTTCTGGTTTGAAAGGTCTACCCAGGGCAATTCACAGGAAAAAATGCTGCTGGAATTAGGGGCCTAGGGTGTCTCTCAGAAATAAAGTGGTTGCCCACTATGTGTAATAACCTAGGTTTGATTTCAGTACTGCATCAGATACTCATAAATGTGTGTGTGCCTGTGTGTGTGTGTGTTTGTGAGTGTGTGTGTATGTCTCTCTCTGTGTATATATGTGTGTATGTGTTCTCCATGGAAAACCCTCACAGCAGGGACTTTTATCACCTTCCCTCTATAGCACTCCCTCTCTGCCCTTTCAGAATACCCTTTCCTTTCTCTAATATGCTTTTTCAAAATTGCAAGGGAAATTGGAAAAAGAATTTCTCTCCCTGAGTTTATGTAGCAATCCTGGGTAACCCTTTGATTAGTTTGTTTCATTGACATATCCACTCCTGGAATGAAGTTTCATGGAGTTCAGTTAGCCGAACATTGAAGGTCTGTTATGAATAGATCAATCTGTGGTTTACAAAACAATGCCCTAGTACACACTGAGCTTAAATGAGTATTTCATTAATAAAACTTATCTACTTTTCTCACATTCATGTAATTTTAATTGTAAAAAAAAATCTGCTTTATATTTGTGGAAGTCTTACAGAGGTGTTAAATCTGTGTTTCACAGGACTAAGGTCCTTTTTTTTGGTTCCTCAGAGTTTAGGGGATTTAAATTTTTAGCCGAAATATGAAATTTGTAAGGGGCTAATGCTGTGGAATTAGCAACGTGGCATTTGACATTAGGGTTGCTCTTCTTCCAGATCTTCATCAGCACACTGCCATGAACAAAAGAAGTCATAACTCGAGACCTTCTTAAGACACACCGATTGTCTAAGGAAACATATGCATGGCACCAGAACTACCGGGAATCGCTAAGTGAGCTATTTCAGCTTTCCAAATGGCCAGAGACTGATGCAGGCAAAGTGACTGTTCACTCCCGAGAGTGCCAGCCTGCAGGTAGTAGGACAGATGGAGAGAAGCCTGTGCAGGGATCACTTCGGGCAGGAGAGCAGTGACTGAGAGAGCAAATAAACATGCCTTGCACAGCCACAGAGGACAGAGGTGCAGTATTCACAATTTGTCTATGCTGTGTGGGCTACTGTTTTAGTTTAATACAGCATCTTAAACACTTTGGAAGATTGAAAAAAAAAAAAAAAGAGTTCCAGTTGTGTTGTATTTCATTTACTAACGAATAAACAGCCCTCCGAATGGTCTCTTGTTGAGAGCAGAATTTCCATGTCACAGATGTGAAGAGGTACCTACCTTTTTATTTCTCCACATATTGTTCCTTTACACGCGATGACATCACCTCAGAACTCCTCTCCAGCTTTACCGAAGTGGAGTTGGAAGTTTAACAGAATCCACCAGTGACTAAAACCCTCCCTAGGATGGGGATAAACAAGAGAATGAGCAAGGTCTTTCCAGAAAGGCTCAGCCACAGGCCCAGAGGGGAGCCTTCAGTGTCACTGGTGACTGGTCTGGAGATAGCAGAGTTTTTAAAACCAGGTCTAATGTAAACCAGATGACACCGAAGGAAGAACAAGGCTACCCCTCCATGCACGGAAGTGCAGAGAGGAGGCAAAAAAAACGGTCTCACTGAAGCGGAGCAATGGCCTCCGGGCCCTGTAGGACTTGGATACTGTCGAAATTACTCTAAGTAAGCTGTCTCATGCAGTTATAAAGAAGAGAAGAGAAATTCTATGTTAACCTATCATGGAGAAAAAAAAAAAAAACCCTAGTTTTTTTGTGTCAGTTTTCCCCACATTCAGTTAAATATATCACACCCTCTATCCCACCACTGCCTCAATAGAGGAAAATATATCTTAAAAATGGAGGAGGGAGGCATTCCTATGGCCTTCAAAAAACCATATTACCCTTACATGATTTTCATAACGGGAGGAGTGCTTCTCATTCCTGTGTTACAAGGTGGTATTCCAATGTTGCCTATTTTATAAACAGCCAGATATCTTTAATATCTGTAAATAATTCATAGGTATTGTGAAAACAAATTTGAAAATGTGTATAGTTGACAATTATTATCTTTAATATGTTTCTGTATGAACAGCATCAAAATACACTTCAGTATTGGACATGTAGCTATGTGGTAACATGTTTTTTTTTTTTTTTTGCATCTGCCAAGTATACACACACACACACACACACACACACACATATATATATATATATATATATATATATATATATATATACACATGTACATACCACATATATACATATACATGAATGACTGCTTTTACGGTAAGGATGAGCCTAAGATTAAATACATTGGGTAAGAGACCTTATACACTCCTTACTTGTTATTTTATTTCAGCTGTATATGGAGGAGTGGAAAACAGGATCTTGGCTATGGAGTCCTACTGGCCTGATACTGTATAGCTTAGGTTGGCCATTAAACAATTGAAATCTTCTGTTTTAGCTAAAGTATGTACTACATATAGTATGTGCTAGGCTGCTGAGGAATTCAAAGACAAAACCCAACAAAGCAAAGCAACCAACCAAACCCAATAGCTACCAGGATCTTCCCGACCGGGCTCTGTGAAGCCTCAATAACTTTGAAAAGCTTGGCCCAGTAAGTACTTCTGACATTTGTTGTTAATTAATGCTATTTGCATTCTTCCAGGCACAGGACAGGATCCAAACCAAGGAATGCCCTCTTGCACAGCTCACCTCACCTTCCTGTTGCTTCCAGATTACTCCCATTCAGGCAAAGCAAGTGGAAGTTCCTGCCTTGTAGGAGTAACTGCAAACTGCAGTTACTTAGTCAAGTCTTAGAAGCAAGGTTTAATTTTGATGCTTATAAAAGAAGAGCCAATGAAAAATACTGAGCTACACTCTTGATCCCTGCTTCCAATTTTAAGGAGGAAGTCACACATTAATCAAACCCCAGCCTATAGCTCAGAGGCATGGTTTTGAGACATCCCCAAATAACACTCCGACATATTTTGCTACGTTTGACTACTTGCTATGCATAGCATGATGTATTTTGATATGTAGCATGTTGGGGTACAGTAGACTGAGTTTTGGTTACAACTAAAAATTTGCTAGACTAAGCATGTAGAACACAGGGTTAAGCGTGCATGCGCTAACACTGAAAACATGAGTATCCAAACACATGGTCAGAGTTGAGGAAAATGGGTGAGACGTCAGGTGATCTTCAGGGAGCAGAAAGTCATATTTTCAGCAGCCCTCATGTGTATGATGTGGTTTAAACATGTTGGCATCAATGCAACTTGTGGTTAAGAAACTTACCCTTTAAAAAGACTTGTCTTTGTGTCTAGCGAGGGGAGAAACATTTATTCCTGTTTCCTGCATAGCAACAAAATATGAGTAGTATATTCTCCAAAAGTACCTAGTAATTAATTCTCTAATATTTTATCCTGACTTGTATGAAGACAATAAGGAGCAGGGCTGGAGAGATGGCTCAATTTGTCTTAGTCAGGGTTTGTATTCCTGCACAAACATCATGACCAAGAAGCAAGTTGGGGAGGAAAGGGTTTATTCGCCTTACACTTCCACAAGGCTACCAGCTCAGAGATGGCACCACCCACAAGGGGCCCTCCCCTCTTGATCACTAATTGAGAAAATGCCTTGCAGCTGGATCTCATGGAGGCATTTCCCCAACTGAAGCTCCTTTCTCTGTGATAACTCCAGCCTGTGTCAAGTTGACACAAAATTAGCCAGTACAGGTAGTAATTTAAGTTCCTGTTCTTACCAGCTCTACCGATGCTTCTGGAAATCTCCTTTGAAGGAGCTGACATGGAACTGATGACACATCCTTGATCCCCCTTTGAGAAATTGTACCAATGACAGCACCTGTCTTTCTGGGTCTCCACTATTCTCTCACTGTTAGCAAGAGACAGGCTTAGTTTATGTCATCAATTTTAATCTTCATTCCGAAGGTATTAATGATTATGGTCTAGATTTTAATACAAATGTTTTAAATACTAGTTCTTTTTGAACCTAAAAAAAATGTTAAGAGGAGAGAGACCAAATAGAGTGTGCATAGAGTGTGCCTGTGCGAGTGTGCATGTGTGTTTGTGTGTTTATGTGCATTTGCATGTGAGTGTGCATGTGGGTGCTTGTGTATGCACATCTAGCAGTATATGTGTGTATGGATATATGTGAGTGTGTGTGTGTGTATGTGTGTGGGAGTATGCATGCATCTGTGAGTACGTGTGTTTGTGTGTGCATTTTGGTATACATGTATGTGTGCATATGAGTATGTACGTCTCTGTGTGTATGTATGCATGTGTCCATGTGAGTATGCATGCATGTGTGTGTTTGTGTACGTGTGTTCCTGAGTGTATGTGAATATGCATGTATGTATAAGTATGTGTTTGTGTGTGCATGTGTGTTAATGTAGATTTGTGTATGTGTGTGTGTATATGTGCATATATGTGACTGTATGTCTGTGTACTTCTCTAATTTCAAAAGCAAATGCAGTAGGTATACAGAACACAGCTCTTTAGGAAAAGTGTTAGTAGACAGAGCTTCAAGCAGTTGCAGGAACTGGGTAAATGAATTCTCCCACTAAATCTAAAGGGTAAGGTGAACCTTCTTTACTTCTCTGAACACTAGGCCACTGTTCTCAGGTTTCTTTGCTGACCTAGCACTTTATCTGAGGCACTTTCCCATCTCTGATACTTTTCTCAACTTCTCATACTTTGGAATAAAACCCCCAGCCCTCTTTTCTTTCTTAATCAAATATCATTTCCTTCTTTCCTGTTCTCCTTCCAATCCCTCATATGCACTTCCCTCTTACTCCATCTTGGAAACCTAGCCTCTTTTCTTCAGGTCTTGTTTAGGCAGACATATCCTGGCATCAGGTGTGAAGATTTTCTGTCATTTTTAGGAGACATCATCTTACGTCAGCTTTCCCGGTCTTCTCTCCATCTCTGACAACCTTCCATGACATCCCCGAGTCTTAGGTTTACGGGTTGTGTTATGGCTGTATTTTGACCTTGTTGATTGTGTTACAAAAGAGAAACTTCTCCGTAAGGGGTGATTGTGACACTTGCCTGTGGGTAGAAGAAAAGATAGAGAAAGCGGATATGAATTATGCAAGCTTTATAGTGTGCTGGTGGTAGCCTCCCCTCTCAGATCTGTGGTCTTACCAGTCCTAGCTTCTTCACTAGGCTTCAAGTTCCCAGCATGATCTCCTTCCTGGTGAGCTGGCTTTAGGGCTAATTTCATAGATTGGGAAGCCCGGGTTTTTCTATTGGCTCATCTCAGCCTCTCTTCCAAGCTAACCACCACCACTATAAATATTAAAAAACTAGAAAACACAACAGCAAAATTGCTTTTATCCTTGTATCACATTGGGACACAATTACCAAAACTTTCTCTCTCTCTCTTTTTTTTTTTTACCATAAAATTCCAGATTTTATAATTGTATTTTGACATGCATGGTAACGATCCCTTTTGTTTCTCCTTCTCTTTCCTTCTTATACACTTTTTTTATTCCTTTTTTATTTATTTTGTTGAAGAGAGATATTTCCACACAATAAGCTCTGATTACAATATATATGTGTGTATATACATACACACACACACACACACACACACACACACACACAGATCATTCCTGATTCCTCATCCATCCAAATCCACATTTCCTTTCTATTATTACAATACAACAAAAACATCTAAAATTAACTAAGTAATAAAAATAAATATGATTAAAAACAAAACCAAAAAACCAGAATATGACAATGCAGACAAACTACTAGAAGAAAAGGAGCCCAAGAAACTGACAAGAACACAGAGAGGGTTTTATTTACACACACAGAAATCTGACACCAAAGAACCTCAGAAAGCAAAATACATAGTTAAAAGAGAGAGGGGGGAGGGGGAGGAAGGGAGGGAGAGAGAGAGAGAGAGGGAGGGAAAGAAAGAGGGAGAAGGAGAGAGAGAGGGAGGGAGGGAGAGAGAGGAGAGAGGGAGGGAGGAAGGGAGGGATGGAGAGAGAGAGAGAGAGAGAGAGAGAGAGAGAGAGAGAGAGAGAGAGAAGCACAGATAAAACATTTTTTGATACAACTAACCTCCAAAAATGCCAATAGTTTGTTTAGTTTGTTTTGTGTTGGCCATCTACTTCTGGGCATAGGGTCTGTTCTTAAGAGTAGTTTGAATCAAAGTGAGAGTTTTGGAGAAAACTAATTTCTCCTTTGTGCAGTTTTCAATGGGAGCTAGCTTCTGGCTTAGTGATGGGGACTCGTGTCCACTTCTCTGAGTGGGGACATCCTCTGATTCAGACCCATGTAGAGACTGCATGCTCCCAGTCGGTGTGAGTTCACATGTGTGTCTGCCCTGCTGTTTTCGGAAGGCCTTGCTTCCTTGGTGACCTCCCTCCCCTTTGGTTGTTATAATCTTTCTGCCTCCTTTGCTGCATGGTCCCCTGAGCCCTGAAGGGTGAGATTTGATGAGGACCTCCCTTTTGGGACAATCTGAGGTCTTCCACTCTCCTGCACATCGGCTGGCTGTGGGTCTCTGTGTCTGTACTCCAGAAGGAAAGCTTCTGTGATGACGGCTGAGCAGGGCACGGGTCTATGGCTCAGCAGGATGTTGTCAACAGTCATTTTATAGTCATGCTCCTTTAGCACCACAGACCTGGGTTTTTCCCCTAGGTCCCTGGCCTATCTAGTCTCAGGTTTGTCGCTACCTGAGCAGTGCTGGGTATGGGGTCCATCTCATGGAATGGATATTAAATCCAACCAGATATTGGTTGATTTCTTCCATAAGCTTTGTGGTATTACATTGCACCAGCATATCTTTTTTTTCAATAATTTATTTTTTTGTTCACTTTACATCCCAATCACAGCCCCCCTACCTTCTCTCCTCCCAGTCCAGTCCTTACAAATCCCCCCCATTATCCCCTCTTTGTCTCCCCAGAGAAGGGGAGCCCCACTTTGGTCCCTACCCTGGGACATCAAGTCCTACCAGAACAGGCATATCCTCTCCTGCTGAGGCCCAAGCAGGCAAGGAAGGTAGGGAAAGGGGATCCAATGACAGGAAACAGAGTCAGAAATAGCCCCACTCCACTTAGGGGACTCACAGGAAGGCCAAACTGCATGTCTGCTAAAACTGTATTGGGGGCCTAGGTCCAACCCCTGCATGCCCTTTGGTTGGTGGTTTAGATTCTGGGAGTCCCCTGGCCTAGGCCCAGGCTAGTTGATTCTGGCAGATCACCTTTGTAGATCAAAGAGTTTGTAGTTGTGTTGGCATTACTTTTCTCCTTTGGTTGTGTGCGGGGTGCTTTCTAGTACCACGAAGGGTAAAGCGTTAAGTAGGAACCAGCTTGAATTCTCCATGTCCATTGGGTTGCATAGGTGCTTTCTTCAGCAGTAGGGAATTACCATAAGTTTGCAGAGGACAACCAGTAGCTTTGGCAATAGCCTGTATTGTTTAGGGGTTTCCATGGGGCACCCTTTGGCCAACAACTCAATTAGATATGTCCCATTCCTGGAACTGGAGGTTTCATTTGGTAGTGAGAAATGTCTAGTTGGGGCTTTTTCCTCCCCTGTTGTTTGGTCACCCCAATTTAGATTTCTTTCATATATGTATACATTTCAAGACGGTTCTCCTGTATTATTTTTTATATGATCCCTCAAATGGACCTTAGTTTCTGCTGTCCCTCCCCTTATTCCTTTTCTTATCTCCTTCTATCTCTGCATTTGGTCCTCTCATTTTATTCCCCAATCTCATCCATCCATAACTATCTATGCTCTTTTTGCCTTTCTAGAGAAATCTGTCACTACCCCACTGGCTCCTTCCTCTGTATCTAACTTTTGTGGTTATTTGAATTGTAGCTTGGTTATCATTGACTTAATAGGTAACATTCATACATAAGTGAATACATATCTTATTTGTCTTTCTTAGTATGGGTCACTTCACCCAGGGTGGTTTTGTCACCCAAGTTTCATCCATTTACCCATGAATTTCATGCTTTTTTTAAACAGCTGAGTAATATTCCATTGTATAAACATACCATATTTTCTTTATCCATTTTTCTGTTGAGGGACATCTATGTCATTTCCAATTTCTGGCTATTATCGATGCAGCAGCAATGAACACATGATTGAGCAAGTGTCACTGTGGTAGGATAAAGAATCCCTTGGGTACACATACATCCATGAGTGGTGTCTTAGGGTTTCTAGTCCTGCACAAACATCATGACCAAGAAGCAAGTTGGGGAGGAAAAGGTTTATTCAGCTTACACTTCCACACTGCTGTTCATCACCAAGGAAGTCAGGACTGGAACTCAAGCAGGTCAGGAAGCAGGAGCTGATGCAGAAGTCATGGAGGGATGTTCTTTACTGACTTGCTTTCCCTGGCTTGCTCAGCCTGCTCTCTTATAGAATCCAAGACTACCAGCCCAGAGATGGTCCCACCCACAAGGGGCCACTCCCCATGGATCACTAATTGAGAAAATGCCTTACAGCTGGATCTCATGGAGGCATTTCCCCAAATGAAAACTCCTTTCTCTGTGATAACTCCAGCTGTGTCAAGTTGACACAAAACTAGCCAGTACAATTGACCCATTGTCAACTTGACACACAAACACATCACTAGTAAGCCTCAACCCTTAGTTTCTTATTCATCCCCAAGACGTAAATAATTTTAAAAGTCCCACATTCTTGTATATTAAAGCTCAATCCATTTAAAATGTCCAATATCTTTTAAAATTAAAAGTCTCTTAACTGTGGGCTCCACTAAAATACTTTCTTTCTTCAAGAGGGAAAAATATCAGGGCACAATCACAATCAAAAGCAAAATCAGTCTCCAACTGTCCAATATCTGGGATCCAACTCATGATCTTCTGGGCTCCTCCAAGGGCTTGGGTCACTTCTCCAGCCATGCCCTTTGTAGCACACACGTTGTCTTCTAGGCTCCAGCTGCCTGTACTCCACTGCTGCTGCTGTTCTTGGTGGTCATCT
>NC_034597.1:94238986-94277496 GCF_900095145.1 Mus pahari
CCACAGAGTTCTTAACACTGAATGGATCTTCTGTCCCAAAGTTCCAAAGTCCTTCCACAGTCCTCCCCAAAACATGGTCAGGTTGTCACAGGAATACCCTACTATGCTGGTACCAATTTGTCTTAGTCAGGGTTTCTATTCCTGCACAACATCATGGCCAAGAAGCAAGTTGGGGAGGAAAGGGTTTATTCGGCTTATACTTTCATACTGCTGTTCATCACCAAGGGAATTCAGGGCTGGAACTCAAGCAGGTCAGGGAGCAGGAGCTGATGCAGAGGCCATGGAGGGATGTTCTTTACTGGCTTCCTTTCCCTGGCTTGCCCAGCTTGCTCTCTTATAGAATCCAAGACTACCAGCCCAGAGATGGTCCCACCCAAAAGAAGACCTCCCCTCTTGATCACTAATTGAGAAAATGCCCCACAGCTGGATCTCATGGAGGCATTTCCCCAACTGAAGCTCCTTTCTCTGCGATAACTCCAGCTGTGTCAAGTGGACACAAAACTACCCAGTACAAGTGGTGTATCAGGATTTTGGTGTCGATTGGTTCCCATCTTCCCGAGGAACCATCACACTGATTCCCACAGTTGCAGTACAAGTTTTTCTCTTACTGGTAATGGAACCAGTATTCCCCTTATTCTACTTCCTTGACAGTATGAACTGTCACTGTCTTAGTGATCTTAGCCATTTACCTTTGCTCTGCCTTTCCCTAATGACTGAGGATTTTGAGCATTAAGTGTTTCACAAGCACTCGTGTTTCCTCTTCGGAGAATTCTCAGTTTAAGTCTGTACCCCATTTTAAAATTGGATTATTTATTTTCTTGCTGTCCAGTTTCTTGAATTATTTTTATCGTGCTTTTATGCCTTTAACTCCTTGGCCATAATATCTGCTCAAAGGAAGGGCAATATAGCAGATAAGTGCTTTGGAAAACCACGCGACAGTAGAGGTAATAGAGCGTCCAGTAAAAGGCTTATAGATTAGTGAGAAAGAAATTACAAACAGAACCTGAGACCCAAAGGCAGCAAACAGTGTCACTGGCCTCCAAGGCAGTGGAGAAAGCCCTAGAGGTGTGGGCCAGTGACATCAGAAGCACCTCTGAGGTTTGTTCAGACCTCCTCTGGGTGCTTTCCAGTCTGCGTGTTTCTCAGACTGCTCTGCTGTATAGGGTGAAACCTTTTCCTTTCCTGTTTTCTATTTTCGCACTGTGTAAAAAGCAACCAACCTTCAGGTGGAAAATTAAATATTTTTAGTTGCCATGCAATAGGAGTTAGGAGTTTGTGGTTATCAGGGCTAGTGTGTGTGGGCGGGTGGAAGAGGTCTGTGGTCAGACAGAGACAGAGAGGCATAAAAAAAGTTCACAAGATTGAGGCTAAAAAAAAATGTCTTTAGAACAAAGCAAAACACTGTATACATTTCTTTAGCAAACAGGAAGGTCTTGGTGTGTGGTGACAACGAATGATAGCATGGTGACATCGGTGTTTCAAGCTGGTCTTTTTTCAGAGAAATGACCCTGCCATGGTGTATGATACATTTTTCTTTTGGCCTGAGTATTATTTCATTCAATAAAACACTTGTTCTCTCCTTACATACCAGGTTTAATGCTCAAAGCTTAGGGAGACAAAAAAAAAAAAAAAAGAATAGAACGTGATTTTTGACTTTGGAGAATTTAGAGGCTGGGTGTAACAAGAGCTATAAATAAGTACTATGTGGCAGGGTCTTTGGTGGCGTAATGGAAATAATTATTCTGATAGGATCTGATGATAATAGGGAATGTTAATGCAGCAAAGTCTGATAGAGGTTGAGACTGAGGTGGAAAATGAAGAGAGCATGGATTTTTGGTGACAAATTGAGGCAGGGTGTGGTCGCAGACATACAGATGTCACATCAGTGGACAAGGCTTTCGTGAAACCGCAGCTATGGCTCTCTCACTGCAGTTTCTGGGAATCACACAGAACATATCAGAATGCTAAGTCTGTACCCCATGGCAGACACCCTGGATCTCAGGTCGGTGGAGAAGCTGGGTTTACCAAAGCCTCCAAGTAAACAACTGTGACACATTCTGAAGGCTGGGGAGCATGAGCTTCTAGGCTTGTGTTTACGTTAGACTCATTTTGGAGTGTAAAATGTGTTAGTTGGATTCCATCCAAGAAGACATATGTTAATAAGTCAGCAGAAGTTCAGATGCTACTGTTTGCTTGCTTTTAATTTTAATTTTTATAGAATTTCACAGGAGTACAATGTATCATTGCCATCATTTGTATCATCGTATATTGATACCATTTCTGTATCTCCTTTGTGAAGCATGAGCTCATTGCTAATGAAAACTAAAGAGGAATTTTAATCCATCCACACTGATACACTGGCTGGAATATAGACATGCCCTTTGTGCACGGTTTTAATCCCAAACAATGTAGGTAAGGTTAGTTTATAGAAGGAAGCAGCCATGTTTGAACTGACATCTAGTTGAGGGGCAGACACAGTGACAAATCAGAAAAAGATTTGGCAGAATGAGTCAGAGATAGCATACGTATGCCCAATTCTCACAAGAAGATACAGTAAGAAGTAGTTTGAGAGAGAGTGCAGAGAGAGGGAGTGCAGGCAGTCAGCTCTGCTAAGTCAGGTGAGTTCCATTCAGTCAGTCAGTGCAGGAGGCAGTGCAGTGGATTTGAGTTCAGTTCCATTTAGTTAGTGCAGCAGAGGCAGTTGAAGTCAGAGGATAAGAAGGAGCCAGAAGATCAGAACAAATTGTCAGAGTTTGTTTGAGGCCAAGCAGAGCAATTCAGTCAGAAGCCAAGAGAAGCCAGATTGAATCAGTCATCTTGGAGAGAAGTTTAAGCCAGAACAACTGAATTGAACCAGCTAGCCAGCTCTTTTCTAGTTCAAAAGGAGCTAGAGAGGGTGAGCTTACTCAGCAGAAAGCCTCTGAGATGACAATCATGTCAGGTGAATAAAAGTTACTTTCACAGAAGATATGTTTTTTTCTTCTTTGGAAGACATCAATTATCAGTAGTTCTTTATCTAGAAGTAGGGACTTGGAATGTTTTCTCCCATAAAATTAGTATGGTCTTGTGAAGCATCCATATGGTCAAGAGTTCATGGGTCCCAGTCCTCTGGTCCTTACCATCTTTCTGTCCCTTCCTCTACAATGTTCTGTAACTCTTAAGTATAAAGGTTGCTTTTCAGATGTCCCAGCTGGGTCTGGGCACTCCGTGGTTGCGGAACTCTGTAATAGTCTCTGCTGCAAATAGGTTTTTCCTCCCTTGAGAACTGAGAGCTGCACTTATTTACAGGCATAAGGGTAGACATTAAGAAGGCAGTTGGAAACTATTTTACTTTAGCAAAATGGTAGGAATGGGTTCTCCTTTAGGATCTCTGACCCTTCTAGCCATGGATTCTTGGCTAGTTAGTCAAGTTGGCATTACATCATCTCATTGGGTAGACCCAAAGTCCAATTATTCAGCTCTTGGTTACCTCCAAGTTATAAGTGCTATTATTGTACCACAAGGGATGTTTTGCCAGGTTGGCCACCGCTGGGGTTTGCAAGCTTTTCATCCAGGTAGGGTTACTGGTTGTCTTCTCCCCGGGCAGCTTACATAGCACGTTCTGATGCCACGAGAGCCAGTCCTCAGAGAGGAGGACTTCTAGGTCAGTTCCAACTCAACTCCTCTTTCAAGTCGCATGGCCCAAGTGTATGGTGTCTTCAATAGCAGGGGCCTTTTGCAAGCCTTGTGAACCAATCAAGGGCAGTGTCCTATCCAGCTCTTTTACCCCCTGATTAATAACTTGAAGGGATTAACCCCTACCTGGTGCTAGCTTTTGCTTTTTGTTTGTTGAATAGTTCACGGTTCCTGGGGGAATATAATCACCCCATGTGAGGTAACTCCAACTCCATTAAAATATATGTGAGTGTGCATGTGCACACACACACACACACACAGCGAGCATATAAATGAATAGGCTTCTCTATGGCTTCCAGAAACACCCTTACCGTTACTTATTTCCTTTCTCTCTCTCCCCTTCTGCATTTCCCTCCTTAGTAATGCCCCTGCCCTCATCCTTTTCTTTTCCCACTTCTTCAGACTTTTTAACATGAAATAATTTCTTTAATGTTACATAATAATAGGTAGTGATGGAAACTCGTTCAGGGTGGCACCAAGGCCCATGCTGATCCACTTTGTTTATGGATCTCTTATGCGGTGTTGGAGCAGGGGCTAAGTAGCGTCTCCCTTGGACTCATAGACTCACATAAAGGTCTCTTATTTACTTGTGTTGCCCCAGAGGCAAGAGTCTCCAAGCACAACAAGCACCATTGGAAGATGTGACTTCCTACATGATGAACAGGTGTGAACAACCATGTGTATTCCATATCGCTTAAAAAAAAAAAAACAACAACAACCTTGGCTTATAAATCTATGAAGCACTTGAACTTACTACACTATACCCCTATTTTCAGTAAGTTCAGTAATTCTGAACAAGAATTCCATATAGAACCCCAAATAAACTCATCCTAAAATGGAGCAATGTTTCATTTAGCGAAAGGATTCACAAGGGTTTCAGGGTCATTATTTATAGTACTTCTACTGAGATAGTGAAAAGACATGGGGACAACTAGTGTATCGTGGTACTTCTATTTTTAATTTTTGATGATATCATGTATATGGTGTATTGTGATTATATTATCCTGCCATTACCTGTCTCACCCTCTTCTCACTCCCACTAACTCCCTTCTTTCTAATAGGCTCCCCTTTACCCTCCCTTCCTTCCTCTCTCTCTTTCCCTCCCTTTCTCCTTTTGTCCCTTCCTCTCTCTTTCCCTTCTTCTCTTCCTCCCTCCCTTCCCCTTTTCCTTCCTCTTGCTCCTTCTTCCCTCCTCCACCCCCATCCCCATGAAAACAGTCACAGTTGCTGTTTCATTATTTCAACGACTATGTCTCAGCCAGTAGGTCCTACCCAACTCGATTCCTTTTACACGTTGGTTCTCACAGCCTTTCACCATGTCTCCATGTCTCCTGAAATGTCCCATTTTGAACAGAACACTTAGAAAAAAAATTTTTTTCAACACTCTGACTAGTCCAAGGTCCCCACTTTTGGCCATCACTCATCACTAAAGAAAGGCTGACACCCGAGTTATTCTACCAGTGTAAAAGTAAATTTTCAGAAGGAAGTTTAGGTATATATCCACTTAGGAAAGCATCAATAGTGAATTTCTCCTGTGAGAGCCTATGACTTCCATAACTATAGTCTTTTGACCAGTTCCATACTGACAGACATGTATCTGCTTGCAGGAAGCCTCAAAATCCAATCAGGAAGCAAGTTAGTTAACCACCGAATATTCATGTTAACATTGTAACATTGGGCGGATCTTGCCAGGTAGTTCAATGTTGCAAAAGTCAGAATCTAGAATCAGTTGTGATTTTTTTTTTTTTTTTTTTTTTTGGTTTTTTGAGACAGGGTTTCTCTGTGTAGCCCTGGTTGTCCTGGAACTCACTTTGTAGACCAGGCTGGCCTTGAACTCAGAAATCTGCCTGCNTCTGCCTCCCAAGTGCTGGGATTAAAGGTGTGTGCCACCACCGCCCAGCCAGTTGTGATTTTTAATGATTATTTTCCCCAACAACTTGTATAACAACTTTCAGCAGGAGGGAAGCTTCCAGTGTGGGTTCAGTGAGGTTTGTGTGTGTGTGTGTCCTGTGTTTTGTGTATTTGATAATAGGGTCTTTGCATCTAGTTATGGTTGGCAACTATGATGGCTCATTTATTTCAGCTTGACACAAGCTAGAGTCATTGGGAAGGAGGGCCTCTCAATTGAGAAAAATGTTTCCATAAGATCCAGCTTTAGGCAAACCTGTAGAACATTTTCTTAGTGATTGATGTGGGAAGACTCAGCCCATTGTGGGTGATGCCATCCCTGGGCTGGTGGTCCTTGGTTCTGTAAAAAAGCAATGGGTGCCAATCTAGTAAGCAGCGCTCCTCCATGACCTCTGCATCAGCTCCTGCCTCTGGGTCCCAGCCTTGCTTGAGTTCCAGTCCTAACTTCCTCTGCTGATGAACATTGATCCGAAATTGTAAGCCAAATAACAACTTTCTTCATTAAGTTGCTTTTGGTCATGGTGCTTCATCATAACATTAGAAACCCTAACTAAGAAGTCACTAAGGGCAGAGGCAATGACTTGTTTTTTTTTTTTTTTTTTTTTTTTTCCCCTTTGGAAACCTTTCTGGTCTATTTGGCCCAGCATTCGTAGGGAAGTATCCCGAAGCTGGCAGTAGTATTTTGTTTTAAAAACCATAATGTCTGGGAGCAGAATTAACCACTATACATGGATATTCTGTTAAAGTTCATTTTTTTAAAAACCCAATTCTTTAAAGTCAGCTGTTTACTTTATTTCCTTTTATTTTACTTATAGAGACAGTTGGTTCAGGTACAGAGAGCTGCTCTATGTTCTGAAATGCCATTCATGTTTAACCCCCCTGTTGTCATCTTCTATCAGAGTAGTGTATTTCTAACTACTGAGACCGTGCATGACCCATCATGAACTTAAAGTTTACGTTAATGTTCATTCTTGATGTACAAGTTCAATGGTCTGCACATATGGATAATGACATGACTGCACTGATATCGCATCCTCCAAAGGATCATCACCATTCTACCACATCCTCTGCCTTCTGCTTATTCACCCTTTCTTTCCTGATCCATAACAAGTATGCTGTTCACCCTTTTGTTTCTCTTCAATTTATATTTATTTAATTTATAATGTCTTTTCTCATCCAGAACATTATATAATTAAGGTCATGCTTAGCTTTCCAAACCGAAGTCCTTTGTAGAAACAATAATTTGACTTTTTCTCTACAACTTTTTATGGTTTCTTAGCTCATTTCTTTTTACTTCTGAATAATATTCTGTCGGTGAGCTATACCACAGTTCAATTATCCACATATCTCATATACTTCTAATTTTTGCAATTATGAAGGAAGCTGCTATCTACGGTTAGGTTTTTGTGTGAAAATAAAGTTTCAACCCACTTGAATAAACAGTGAGGAGCTTACTGCCAGATCATGCAGAAAATACATGTTTAGTTTTGTGTACTCCTGGGATTTTTTTAATGGTATGCAAATGGTTATTCAGATGACTAATAGTCATGTACAATCTCATGACTTTAAAAGCAATCATACCATCTCATCTCGGGCTATGGACTCCGGTGGATTACATAACTTAATCTACACCACCAGATAGACATACATAATATACTGGGCTTCTTTGGTAGAGCCTCGGGGAGATCAAATAACTTTGACTAACTAACACTAGATGTAATAAATTCACAATTTAATTCAGACCACTTGAAAACAGGGTTCAAATTTAAAGTGACTTAGACTTTATGTCACAGTATTTGGGAATCAGGAGGCTCAATATTCTAGGCAATTATTTTCTTATTGGTTACCACAGAGTACCTGATGGTTTGGGGACTTGGAAGGTAGCATAGATCCAGATAGTTTCATGTAGTGAATGTACATGAGTGAGTTCTGCCTAATTGACCAAATCTGGCATTTTCTTTAAAAGAATTATGAACTATGTTAATCACATAGTGGCCTTCTTAGACACCTGAGGAGATTAATAGCAGTAGAAATCCATCGGAATGCTCAGAAGTTTTTGTTGTTGTTTTGACCTACTTTTGCATGTCTTCTTGTACAAACTCCCATCACTCAGTGAACATCTGTCATATCTCTGTTTCTTGTCATCTCCAAGAGCCTGATTAACATATTGTTAAGAGAAGCCAATGAGTTGTGTATGTATGGGTGTGGAAAATTAAAACTTAGTCTTGAACCTCTTGGTGAGTCAGAGACTACTTTGCAAGACTGGAATGTGACTCTGCCCATTATCTTCTAGTTTCTGTATGACACCTGGAATGGTTACAAGGAAGAGCTCCTGGCCCAGTTCTGCTACAAGGCCACAAAAGTTCTCCTCGGGTACTTGAACCTTTGTTTCTTAGGTGACTCTTGTGTTGTGTTTAATTCTTTAGAACACATTTGAGCAGTTGTGGAACTGCCATGGTGACACAAGTTCACACTTAAGCTGTTTCTATTAGAATTAAAATGTACAAATATACCTTTCCTGGATAGTTATTTAGGCTGAGTTATAATTTCATGTACATTGATATATAGAGAGAATTATGAATTATGATTTATTTTTAGGTAGCATAGATAATACCCATTCAATTTGAGCTCTACGTGGCAGTTTGCTTTGAGCATCTTATGTGTAAACACTTGGACTTCTCATCTGCTCACATGCATGGAATCATGATCACTCTCTCTAAAACTTGGCCACAGGCAAAAGTTTTGAATAATATATTCTGATTTGGCATGCAAACCATCACCGTACTACAAGAACTTCAAACTAGCAACTTACAAAGACATAAAAAACATGTGTTCTTTCACTATATTATTAACCTAACTATCCAAGACACTAGAGATTTATTATAACAATACTTAGAATAACTAATGGCCCATTTGCTTTTTTCCTTTCAATGCATTTTGCTTTGATAGTTCTCTGTCAACAACAGTACATTTTTTAGTATTTTTCTTTTATTAAGTTTTTTTGTTTGTTTGTTTTTTTGTTTTTTCGAGACAGGGTTTCTCTGTGTAGCCTTGGCTGTCCTGGAACTCTCTCTGTAGACCAGGCTGGCCTCGAACTCAGAAATCCGCCTGCCTCTGCCTCCCAAGTGCTAGGATTAAAGGCATGCGCCACCATGCCCGGCCTTTTATTAAGTTTTAACTTAGCATACAAATTAATGAGTTTCATTATAACATTTTTGTACAAATGTACATTTTGTACCATTATACTTTTTATATTATAGTTATCTGAGGAAATTGAAATATGATTTTTAGTAATGAGTTTAATTATTACATTTTCATAAAAATGCATTATTATACTTTTTAAGTTACAATTATCTGAAATATGGAAAAAGAAATACAATTTTTTAATAAAGTGTACTCACAAGGAATATTATGTTAAACAATATAGATTAAGTTCATAGTAACAGAGCATTTTCCCCTAAATATGATGATATCAAAGAGGCCAAAAAAGGCCAGTAAGACTCAAGAAAAGTAGTATTTTAAATAATTCTTAGACTATAAGTGTCTATTGTAAAGAACTCAAATTTTATTTTTTGATAAATCCCAGAATACATTTTGTAAGGATGTTTTGTTAAAAATTCGGTTTCTTACATTGCTGTTAGAATTTCTGGAGGATATGATAAGTGTGTTTGTTTTTATTTGTGTTTCTGTTTCTCTCTTCTGTCCCATCAAAGTTCTGTTTACTGCATGGAGCTGAGCAATCTTTGCTATCTGAGGTTTGCGTCCTTGGCTATGCCCATGAAGTAAAACATTTCTGGTTATGCCAGCAGAAAGCAATGCTTCTGTTTTAACAATGTGTGTGTGTGTGTGTGTGTGTGTGTGTGTGTGTATCAATCAGACTTCTGTTTTTAAGGCACAAGGATTTTCCAGATACATGTTTCTTGTTTGTGAAAATAATCTAATTCATAAAAGAAGCATCATGGTAGCCAAAGTGTTCTTTATTCTACATCCTGAGATCAATGAGGAATTTCACTGACCAGTTCTACATCAAAGGCAAACGACATCAATCTCTCCTGTTTCATAGTACAGTCTTACAGCAGACAGGCTATCTCACATCAGCCACACTTTGCACACCTGCCTTCTTCCTTTTGCTGCATATACCACACTACATTTTACACTTTGGTTTTGCAAACATTTCAGGGCCATTTATTGTATTGCCAACCCTAGCACTTCTTTAATAATCACAAAGACATTTTACTGTGGGTAGTACAAGTGAAATAGATGGAACAAGTATTTTGGAACTACATGGCTCAGTTTATGAATCCACTGCAAACCAGATGAGGGCCACTGGGCAATTACTAAAACTTGCTGAATGGGCACCCTCTTACATGCCATGTGGAAATTATGCCCATTTCACAGTTCTTGTTAAATTTGAAGAAATGAAATTTGCCCAGCAACTACATTTTAGATAGCCGTACTCTGTTTGTGATATTTTTCCTCTTAAGCAAATGGAAACTGATTCATATCAAGATTCTTCCTGTTCGTGGTTGAGGTATCCACATTATATATGCAAGTTTTGCTTGTGGCTCACTTTTTTTTTTAAAAAAAGAATTATTTTTGCTAACCCTCTTGCTGTGGGTGACCACTTTGAAGTTTTAAAGTATTAAAAAAATCTTTTAGCCATCTTAAAAAAAAAACAAACAAACCTCAAACCCTTCTTTTACAATTGGTCAGTATAGTGGCTTTAAGTTGATCTGGAAGATGAGAATAAAACTTGTTACCCACACCCTCTCCTCTCCTGCTCCATTCTCATAGCTACAAGCTAGTCTTTGTTAGATCAATATTTAGAATTTACATTACTCTGATTGTATAAACACGAAACGCAGAGGTGATACTCAAAATATTTTATAATTTTTTCTTTCCAATAGTGAATTTTTATTTTCTTTGGAGTTATCAAATATCTCATTTACTCATTTTGATGTAATTTTCTATGTATTTTTTACTAATAGGCAATCCAGATGATTATCAAATATCCAAAGGCATTTTCACGTTATATTCTTGCAGAAATCTTTTAAAGCATTCCTACCTACTGTAATTGGATGAGTGATTCTCTGTGCCCCATATCTAGCTATTCTCTTCTCACACGCACCATCACTATCAGATAAACATTTTCTTTATAATATATGTTGATCTTTTTTTGGGTAGAACATACATTTTAGTTTTATTTTCATAAAAGATATTTTATAGCAATTTTCTGAACATGAGTTCATAGATCTAACTTTGTTGATACTCATGTATCTGCTAAGTTTTGTGTTTAACCCTTAAACTAGTCGGAATTTTTGTAGGATAAAGAATTTTACATTGCAAATGATTTCTTGTTAGGAAGTGAATTTAGTGCTAATCTATGCCAAAAATATAGAGATGTCAGAAATTCTTTGATATGAAATGAAAATAAAAATTAGAAAAAGATAAGAATGTCAGAATATTTTATTATCTATAACTGTCAAGTTATCCGAAGACCAGACAACACTATTTTCATTCAGGTTTTAGACAAAGAATGCTGCACCCTGGTCAGGAGTCTCTGAAAAGCATGATACTAGCTGGGTGGGCGCATTCTGAAGCTATCATTGGAACAGACTATCTGAATTCAGGGAGGATGTTGAGGCACTGTAGGAGCAAAGCTATCAGCATCACACATATGCCAGAGACTATGTGAACAGACTTAACTATGCTGTGAAGCAGTCAGGGCCACTATTACCTTTGATAGCAACTTGGTGGTCATGGGGTCTTGAGATTAAAACTACCCCAGGGTTCCTGAAATCCCTTTAACCCCTGATGAACCATATACATTCTAGGCTTGCTAGAGAGAAGCTTGACATTCAACCTGGAGTCATCTCACAGAGCCAGACCTCCCTGAATAAGATGGACACACCTTTGGCCCCCTGATAAAGGATTTCACTGTGTAGCCCTGGCTGTCCTGGAACTTGCACTGTAGACCAGGCTGGCCTCAGACTCAGAGATTCACCTGCCTCTGCCCCTCGGGTGTTGGAATTAAAGCTATGCATCATCATGCTTGCCTAAGATGGACGCTCTTGCAAAATATACATTGCGTAAATATCACATGCTTATTTATTCTATTATTATTAAGAGCAATCATGTAAATGTGTATATTTCATGAAAAATTAGGGAATGGATCCTAATTTCTTTTTATTTATTTATTTATTTATTTATTTATTTATTTATTTATTTATACTCCAGATTTTATTCCCCCATCCCCCATCCCCCAGTCTACCCTCCGACTGTTCCACATCCCATAACTCCTCTCATCCTACCTGTCTCCACGTGGATGTCCCCACCTTCCACCCCCCACCCAGCCAGACTGCTAAACTCCCTGTGGCCTCCAGTCTCTTGAGGGTTAGGTCCATCTTCTCTGATTGAACCCAGACCCAGCAGTATTCTGTTGTATATGTGTTGGGGGGCTCATATCAGCTGGTATATGCTGCCTGTTTTGTGATCCAGTGTTTGAGAAATCTCCAGGGTCCAGGTTAACTGAGACTGCTGGTCCTCCTACAGGATTGCCCTCCTCCTCAGCTTCTTTCAGCCTTTCTCTAATTCAACCACAGGGGTCAGCAGTTTCTGTCTATTGATAGGTTGCAAATATCTGAATCTGATTCTTTCAGCTGCTTGTTGGTTCTTCCAGAGTGCAGTCATGATAGGTCCCTTTTTGTGAGTGCTCCATAGCCTAAGTAATAGTGTCAGGTCTTGGGACCTCCCCTTGAGTGGGATCCCACTTTGGGCCTGTCACTGAGCCTTCTTTTCCTCAGGCTCCTCTCCATTCCCATTCCTACAGTTTCAGACAGGAACCATTATGGGTCAGAGTTTTGACTGTAGGGTGGTAACCCCATCCCTCACTTGATGCCCTGACTTTCCGCTGGAGGTGGGCTCTATAAATTCCCTCTCCCTACTTTCACTACTTTCAGGCATTTCATCTAAAGTTCTTCCCTTTGAGTCCTGAGATTCTCTCACCTCCCAGGTCTCTGGTGCAGTCTGGAGGGTCCCCCCAACCTCCTACCTCCCCAGGTTGCCTTTTTCCATTCGTTCTGCTGGCCCTCAGAGTTTCAATCCTTTCCCCCCACCCAATACCTGATTATGTTCCCCTCTTCCCCTCCATGACCCCTTTTGCTCCCAGTTCCCCCCTCTCTCCCCCCTTGTTATTGCTTTCTTCTCCCTCCAAAGGCATCCTCACTTGGGTACTTCAGCTTGTTGACCTTTTTGAGTTCTGTGGACTCTATCTTGGGTATTCTGTACTATTTTTTTGGCGGGGGGGCTAATATCCACTTGTTAGTGAGTATATACCATACATGTCCTTTTGCGTCCATCCATTTGCCTGCAAAACTCAGGAGGATGTCCTCGTTCTTAATAGCTGAGTAGTATTCCATTGTGTAAATGAACCACATTTTCTGTATCCATTCTTCTGTTGTGGAACACCTAGGTTGTTTCCAGCTTCTGGCTATCACAAATAAGTCTTCTATGAACATAGTGGAGCTTGTGCCCCTGTGGCATGGTGGGGCATCTTTTGGGTATATTACCAAGAGTAGTATTGCTGGGTCTTCAGGTAGATATATTTCCAAATTTCTGAGGAACCTCCATATTGACTTTTAGAGTGGTCGTATCAGTTTGCAATCCCACCAGCAATGGAGGAGTGTTCCTTTTTCTCCACATCCTCTCCAACAAGTGTTGTCACCTGAGGTTTTGATCTTAGCCATTCTGATTGGTGTAAGGTGGAATCTCAGGGTTGTTTTGATTTGTATTTCTCTGATCACCAAGGACTTTGAACATTTCTTTAGGTGCTTCTTAGCCATTCTAGATTCCTCTGTTGTAAATTCTCAGTTTAGTTCTATACCCCATTTTTTGGGGGTGGGGTGGGGTTTTTTTTGGCGGCTAGCTTCTTGAGTTCTTTATATATTTTGGATATTAGCCCTCTATCAGATATGAATATTTTTTCTCAATCTTTAGGTTGACGATTTGTCTTTTCAACTATGTCCTTTCCTTTACAGAAGCTTTCCAGTTTCATGAGATCCCATTTTTCAATTCTTTTTTTTTTTTTTTTTTTTCCTTTTTGGTTTTTCAAGACAGAGTTTCTCTGTATAGCCCTGGCTGTTCTGGAACTCACTCTGTAGACCAGCCTGGCCTCGAACCGAACTCAGAAATCCACCTGCCTCTTCCCCCCAAGTGTTGGGATTAAAGGCATGCATCACAATTGCCCAGCTTCATTTATCAATTCTTGATCTTAGAGCATGAGCCATTGGAGTTCTGTTTAGGAAACTTTCCCCTGTGCCAATGAGTTCAAGGCTCTTTTCCACTTTCTCTTCTATTAGATTCAGTGTATCTGGTTTTGTGTTGAGGTCCTTGATCCACTTCGACTTGAGCTTTGTGCAAGGTGACAAATATGAGTCTATTGTCATTCTTCTCCATACGGATAGTCAGTTAGACAGCACCATTTGCTGAAAATGCTTTCTTTTTCCCATTGTGTATTTTTGGTGTCTTTGTCAAAGATCAAGTGTCTGTAGGTCTGTGGTTTTATTTCTGGGTCTTCAATTCTATCCAATTGATCAACATGTCTGTCTCTGTACCAATAAAAAATGATGTAGTTTTTATCACTATTGCTCTGTAGTAAAGCTTGAGGTCAGGGATGGTGATTCCCCCAGCTGTTCTTTTATTGTTAAGAATTGTTTTCACTATTCTGGGCTAATTTCTTTTTTAAGTAAAGTTTTCATACCAGGACTGGAGAGATGGCTCAGTGATTAAGAGCACTAACTGCTCTTCTAGAGGTCCTAATTTCAATCCCCAGCAACCACATGGTCGCCCACAACCATTTGTAATGAGATCCAATGTCCTCTTCTGGTGTGTCTAAAAACAGCTACAGTATACTCATATAAAATAAATAAATAAATAAATAAATAAATAAATAAATATTAAAAATTTCATACTATATATTTTTATAGTTTTCCTTCCTTTCCCCAACTTCTCCCAGTCCCCCCATACCACCTCCCTACCTACCCAACTTTATGTCCATTCTTTCTTTTTCTTGCAAAAAACAAAACCAAAAAAGAAAACCCATAAAAAAACAAAATTCAAAACAAACAAGAAAAAGACCAATTACACAAAAAACAGCAATATGAAAAAAAAAAGTATACACACTGAGACACACACAGACACACACACAGACACAGACACACACACACAATCCCCTTCAGTTTATTTTGTGTTAATCGATTACTCCTTGGCATGGAGCCTTCTCTGGAATATGGGGCAAACAACAGTTGAATAGCGAAAACTTACTTTCCCTTTGCTAGTGTGCATCAATACCAAATAGCTTCTTGGTTAGGGGTGGGAGCCCATGCCCACTTCCTCCTTCTCAGTGCTGGCACCCCACGTGGCTCAAAACGGTGCAAAGCTTCTGAGTGTTGCCTCGCACTTGCTTAAATCTTTCTTCTAGCTGTCCATAAAAAGATTGATGGATATTGCTTCCCGAAACCAAAGTGAAATATCTGGATGAGAATTACTGTATATAAATTGAGCCTGTGATTAGTCCTTGGGAACTAGAAGCCATTATGATTCACTGGTCAGGTGGATGCCAGAGGATTTAATAAATTTTGTTTCAAGACTATTTCAAGTTCAACTCAATTTGTCCCCATACCTCTATTACAGTTTCCTCCCTCAGTTGCTGTCTTAGGTTTTAGTTGTTGCGCTGAAATGCCATGATCTAAGTTACTTGGTGAGAAAAGGGTTTATTTGACTTATATGTCAACATCACTGCCATTATCAAAGGAAGTCAGGAAAGGAACTCAAACAGGGCAGGAATCCCAAGGCAAGAGCTGATGCAGAGGCCATGGAAGGGTGCTGCTTACTGGCTTGCTCCTCATGGATTTCTCAGCCTTCTTATAGAACCTATCAGGCTAGGGTTGGAACTACTCACAATGCATTTTGCTTCCCCCGCCTCCCCAAATCAATCATTAATTAAGAAAATGCTCTACAGCTGTGGTTTTCAGCCTGTAGGTTGCAACCTCTTTGGCAAACTTCTATCTCTGAAAATATTTATGTTACAATTCATAACAGTTGCAAAATTACAGTTATGAAGTAATAACAAAAATAATTTTATAGGTAGGGGTCACTACAACATGAGGAACTGTTTTGAAGGGACAAAGCATTAGGTAGGCTTAACCACTGCTTTATAGGCATCCTACTGCCCCATCTTTCTTTTTTTTTTTTATTAGATATTTTCTTTATTTACATTTCAAATGCCATCCCGAACATTCCCTATACCCTCCCCCTGCCCTGCTCCCCTACCCACCCACTCCCACTTCTTGGCCCTGGCGTTCCCCTGTACTGGGGCATATAAAGTTTTCAAGACCAAGGGGCCTCTCTTTCCAATGATGGCCGTCTCGGCCATCTTCTGCTACATATGCAGCTAGAGACACAAGCTCTGGGGGTACTGATTAGTTCATATTGTTGTTCCTCCTATAGGGTTGCAGCCCCCTTCAGCTCCTTGGGTACTTTCTCTACCTCCTCCATTGGGGCCCTGTGTCCCATCCAATAGATGACTGTGAGCATCCACTTCTGTGTTTGCCAGGCACTGGCATAGCCTCACAAGAGACAGCTATATCAGGGTCCTTTCAGCAAAATCTTGCCTACAGGCCCATCTTATAGAGGCATTTTTCAATGAGGTTCTCTCCTCATAGATATCTATATTTTGTGTCAAGTTGACATACATCTAGACAGCATGGTTGTGCTGTAGATAATTTGATTCATATATTCACATAGATAATATATTCAGAAAATGAGTGATTTTCAGATCTTGGACTGACACATGCAGTTAGAACTAAGGAAAAGCAAAAGGGGCATTTGGAAGCCTATGGAGCACCACCCTGCTAACAAATGAGAAGTCAAAGATGATACCACAGTGACAGGATGCCTTCATAATTTACAGCTGCCAGCAAGAACCCAGCAGGCGCAGCAGTGATGATTGCTAGGAGACACTCATCTAAATCACCCACTTCATCTGTTCAGAAGGCAGATCGGTAGGACTCATTGAATGATAGCTTCATGACTCTGGATGAGCTGCTGTTTCACGCACATCTCTGCATTGGGCCAAATCTCTTTTGTACCTTGAAGTTGATTTGCTGCATGGCAATCACCATAGAATTGGTATCTTATTTTGATTTTGATTGATATGATAAAACATTGAGCAAAATAACTTGGGCAAGAAAGGGTTTAGTTAGCTAGCATGTCCCTATCATAGTGCATCACTGAGGGAAGCCAACACAGGAACTCAAACAGAGCAGAGACCTGGAGGCTGGGACTAAAGCAGAGGTCATGAGGAGTGCTCACCTGTCCTCTAAGCTCACATTCAGCTACCTTTCTTTGTTTCTTTGTTTTCCTTCCTTCCTTCCTTCCTTCCTTCCTTCCAGACAGAGTTTCACTGTGTAGCCTTGACTGTTCTGAAACTCACTCTATAGACCAGGTTTGCCTTGATCTTGCAGACACCCACCTTCCTCTGCCTCCCGAGTGCTGGAATCAAAGTTATGTGCCACATTCAACCAGCTCATTGACCTTATAGATCCCAGGACACAGGAATGGTACTGCCCTCAAAGGGCTGGGCTCTCCTATGTTAATCTTCAATCAAGAAAATATCCCAGAGTCTTACCTGAAGGCCAATCTGACAGCACAATGTTCTCAAAAGACTTTCTATCTTCTCTGATTATTGTTAAGTTTGTGTCAAGTAGAAAAAATATTAACAAAAAATTTAAAGTTAAAAGAGTTTGCTTTAACAAAAAATATTGCTAATGTCTGACAATTTTTGTTGTAACTCATCTGTGAGGGATTACAATTGTCTTACTATCCCTGCTGTTACAATATTTACCTCAATCATGCTTCTAGGGTTATATAAACCTATGCGACAGTAATAGTAAAATAAATTTCTGCTAATACTTAATGTGTTAGAGGATGGAAAACATACTACTCAGAAACATAAACTCAGAAATACTGCATCTCTCTAAAACTTCTCCATGTAATGCTTATGAGCTTGTGCTTCACAACGAAATCCTCCTAATAGGTCTCTCTTAATAAGATGCATGTGAGTCTGTTGATCTAGCACACTTATAAAGTGAAGTGCTTATAGAACTTTTTAAAATAATGAAACTCAAAGAAGAAAATCTGCAGCAATACAACTGCAGTCCTTAATTTGGTACTTGTGAATCAATAGAGCCAACGGAGTTTGATATCTTTGTCAGATTGGCAAGTTGGGTAGAGCAGGGTGAAGTCAAGCTAAGAGAGCAATAGTGGACACCAGATGTTACTGCTAGCTCACGTCATCTTTGGTTTATTACTGGTCGTGAGTAAAACAATAGCAGGTGACTGTAACCAGAGCTCTGCATGTGTGGCTGTTTTCTAGCAGATAGTCAACTAGGTTGAGCGGTTCACCATCAGCAAAATTAAATTGGCCAAGGAGAATGCAGCTTTGTCAGATTCCAAAAGCACAGGGGAATTATGAAGAAGCAGCAGATTCAATACACCTACTCCTATGGTATGCACTGTAACCTCCACAGTGGCCTCAAGAGAGCATTCATGTAAAGAGATGACTCAGAGTGTGGCAGGGTATTTCGCTTTATTTTCAGGATAAAGCAGATGACAGAGGACCATTTTATTACAAATGAGTCTAAGGGATGTATTAGAAGGACTGAAAAGGTCTCTTCCTAAGAGGACATTCTAGTTTGCAATCATTCAAGAGCAATGCAGATGACTAGGTTAGATGCACAGAAGTCAGCAGGATGAATAACAGGTTTTTTCCTTTTTTTTTTATTGGTTATTTTATTTATTTACATTTCAAATGTTATTCTCCTTCCCAGCTTCCCCTCCACAAACCTCCTATCCCCTCCCTGCTCCCCCTGCCTCTATGGGGTTGATCCCCTACTTGCCCACCCACTCCTGCCTCAGGGCCCTAGCACTCCCAAGCCCTGGGTCATCAAGCCTCCACAGGACCAAGGACCTCCCCTCCAGTGACGGCCGCTAAGGCAATCCTCACCTACAAATCCAGCTGGAGTCATAGGTCCACCCGATGTGTACTCTTTGGTTGGTGGGTTAGTCCCTGGGAGCTTTGGGGGGGGGGTCTGGTTGGTTGATACTGTTGTTTTTTCTATGGGGTAGTAAACCCATTCAGCTCCTACAGTCTTTTGTCTAACTTCTCCATGAGGGTCCCCACGCTCAGTCCTATGTTTGGTTGTTCAGGAGCCTGACCAATACAGATGTGAATAAGCGTTTTAATGTGGGGAGAAGGATGCTTGCTCTCTTGAAGTGAATGGAGAGTATGACAGTGTCATGCCCTGAGGAGAGTATGACAGTGTCACGCCCTGATTGAGGACTGTTCCACAGGAGAGTGTTTCTACAGAAATAGTTTAGAAGAGATTATCTCTGTGGATGTCAACCATGCAATTCCTTACCCGATCCAGTTCTTGTTTAACAGCCTTATGAGTAAAGATGTCCCAACAGTTACTGAGGTCATTCTGGCCTTACCAATATCAAGTTTCCCATACTAAAGTTGAAACCTTATTTGTTAAAAGTCAGTAAGAAATTAAACTGCGACTCTTTCTATCTTATTTCCTGGACAGGCTAATATATCTTTGGAAACTGATTCTGAGGCATTTTCCATAACAGATGGACAGACTTTGGAGGTGGGCATTTGCCATTCTCGTGCTTTGCACTTCCAGAACCATTGTTATGGCCTTGTTGGATATCTTCTGCACTGTTATGATGTCGAGCATAACATTGCTTCTTCCTAAAGACATTTATATCCAGTGGAAACAATAGGCTATCAAAGAATCCCTTGTGTGACTATGCATCCCATCTCTCAGAAGTAGTTGGCCATATGGAAGAGACAGAACACATGCATGATAACCTATGTTTCTCTGAAAAAAAAATTTTTTTTATGTAGTAATGTTTCTTTGTGATTTGAAAAAAATAAAACAGAGACCTGGAAACTAAGGATCGTAAAATCGAGCTCATGCTCCTAACATTTGGATTTAATTGCCCACTTTGTATCCATCCCTTGATCTTTCAGTTTTGTTGGTTTAAACAGTTTAGTGCCAAAGGAGGGGTGCTTTGGTAGCCAATGAAGAATGCTGGCAGTAACTCTTCTGTTGGAACTACTCCCTTTCTGTTTTGAGTTCTCCATACTATAGAACACATGGTCAAACAAAGGAGCTAATTATTCTAGCTAGGAACGCATACACTGAGTCTAAAGGAGACAGGGCTGCTGTTGCCCAGTGGAGTGCAGGCTGATGATTGCACAGTCATGGACCTCCAGGCATGAGGTTTCCCGAGTATGATGCTTGTGATGCTGTGAGAGTCACCGAGGATTGAGACTTCTTATTTAATAGGAATTGGAAGCTGGGCATTGTGGCCCATGGGAGGCAGAGTCATGACTTTCAGGCCAGCCCAAAACTCAAGAGTTGGGAGGGTATAGTTTAATGGTAGAAAAATTTACTCATCATGTGAAAGGCTTTGGGTTTAGTACTGAGCACATCAAAAGAGTAAGAAGAAGAACAAAGAACAAGCTTTCCTATCAGTTAAAAACTGTTGGACAGAATTGACTGATGTCAAAGAATGAAAGAGAAATTAAACCATAAAATATTAGCTATATCCTGGTAAACAATTACAGACATGCTTTTGTTTACTATATTCTACCTCCTATTTTATATAAAACAACACATTAGTGGTCAAATTGAAAATTATTCCATAGCCTAGAATATAATGTAAGAAACCAGAAGAAAAATGATTGTTCTTTAAGGATTCTTATATGGAGCTAGGCTAACTTCTCATGTATAATATTTAATTACTTATGCGTTTTCTTGTTAGCTACATACATCAAGATATAATTTCCACTTGAAATGTCTTTGTTTTGCACACTATTACTGTTTTTAGAACCTTTTAAAAACATTTTACTTTAGGATGATTTTAGACTTAGAAGAATTGCAAAAATAACTCACAGTCTCTATATGTCCCTTATCCAGTTCTTCCCTGAGAATAATGTTCTTAATTTACTGTACTTGTCAAAATGATGAAAATATCATTAGTATTTTCCAGCAAATAAACATCAAACAACACTAGTTTTTACATCAGTGTTGTATTTTTGCCTTAGGATCCAAGCCAGGACACATTTACTTATCTTGTGTTCTAGTTTCCTTTGGTCTATCACAATTTTCCAGGCTTCTGTGGTTTTTCAGTTGTTGACAGTTTTGAGCACTACTGGACAGCTGTTTTATAGAATGGGTTTCCCTCAAGTATGTCATTCTTAGACCAGGCTGTACTTCTTTTACATGTATGCTGATAGACGCCATTCTGTCATTTGGTATCAGCATTACTCAACACACATTCACAAACATGATCACCTAATCAAGGTGATGTTTACAATATTTCTTTTCTAATATAAAGTTGTGTTTTCTCTTACTACACTTTGAAAACAACATAGTATGGCCTATCCACATTTAACTTCCCTTTCCTCACAACTCTAACAGAACTTAAAAACAGAGTTCATTTTGATTACTAAAAGATGTATTGTATCTGGACAATCAAAATGGCATAGCAAGAAAAGGCATTTGCCACCAAGCCTGGTGAGCTAATTCACGCCCTAAAACTGGTATGGTAGAAGGAGAGAACCCATTCTAACCAGCTGTCCTCCAACATCCTCATGAGTGGCATGTAGTCCATGACAAGTTGCAGAAGTCAGTTCTGTTCCTCTGCCATGTGAGTCCTGGGGAGAGAGCTCAGGTAGTCAGAATTGGTAGCTGGTATTTCTTCTGAGCCATTTCACCAGCCCGTTTCTTATTTTCTGTAAGTGATTCAAAGCCACTGCAGTATTGAAAATGTCAATAACAATAGGATACTAATCAGAAATAGAAGTGAGCTAAGTTAGGCGATAATATGTTACAAGATCTATTAGTCAATGGGAAATTTTTATTTTTTCCAGACAAGGTTTCTTTGTGTAGCTCTGGCTGTCCTAGAACTAGCTCTCTGTAGATCAGGCTGGCCTAGAACTCACAGCTTGCCTCTGCCCACTGAGTACTGGGACTAAAAGTGTGTGCCACTACTGCCCAGGTGGGAAATTATTTTATATTGGCTTGAACTCAAATGACTGTATTTTTATTTCTTTACATCTAAATTATTTTTATTTTGATTAATTTGATATTTCAATAGAAAATAAAGTCATGTTGTTAATGATAATCTTTTTTCCTTAGTTTCCACAGTGAAAATTACAAGTGAAAAAAAAAAACCCACATACATGCAAAACTTCAAAGGGACTGTGGTGGTTTGAATATGCTTGGCCCAGGGAGTGGCACTAGTAGGAGATGTGGCCTTGCTGGAGGAAGTCTGTCACTGTCCGGGTGAGCTTTGAGACTTTCCTCCTAGCTGCCTGGAAGACGATCTTCTCCTGGCTGCTTTTGGATGAAGAGGTAGAACTCTCAGCTCCTTGTCTACCACCATATCTGCATGGATGCTGCCATGCTTCCTCCTTGATGATAATGGACTGAACCTCTGAACCTGTAAGCCAGCCCAATTAACTATTGTCCTTTGTAAGAGTTGTCTTGGTCATAGTGTCTGTTCACAGCAATAGAAACCCTAACTAAGGCAGTGACTGCCTCTGATTACTGATAAGGTTTGAAATAACATACTTCTTCCAGTTTTTTAAAAAGTACTATTTCTTCCATTCCAAGTTGTGTAGGTGCTGTAAGCTGTTTAGTGGTGGGAAACACTGAGTCACATTGTCTTAATCACACTTGCAGTTAATTAGCAGCTGAGCTCAAAGAAATTAAATTCCAGAAATAATCATTTCACACAAACTAAAAATAAATATTAACATAGAAGTGACTTTAAAATAAAAATAGGCTGCAGTGGCGTAACTAACACATGCACAGAGGTAATAGAAGCAGAAGGATTAGGAGTTCAAGGTTAGCATTGGGTATATAGCAAATTTGAGGGATTGTTTTCTTTTTTAAAACTAGGGGCTTACCAAAAATCAGTTAATAAAAAGGACAGTAGTATTAATTTAAAAAAGTTGAACAGCTTTCTATTTTTTTTTTAAACGTATTTCATTTAAGAAAATCAGAACAGATTTAGGTATCTTTCTTTCCTTTTAGAAACAAATACTTATTTAGATGTAAAGTGTGTGTGTGTGTGTGTGTGTGTGTGTGTGTGTGTGCGCGCACACACACACACACACACACACACACACACACACACACATATGATACAGGTACCAATGAAAGCCAAAAGAGGGCATTAAATTCCTGAAGTGGGTGTTGGGAACTAAATTCAGGTTTTCTGCCAAAGCAGTACCTGCTTTTACCACTGAGCCTCTTATGTTTCTTACTGTCGTACTTGTTCTGTAAAGAAAAAAAAAATCTCTTATGTGCTTTAAACACATAAGAGAGAAGCCGGTATTTATGAATCACGGGAGGTACTTGTCTCCTACTGAGCAGTCAGGGTCCGAATGGGAGGGGTCTCTTGCGGCCTCACACGTGTAACAGTTGAGTCCCAGCTGCTGGTGCTGTGAGGGAAGGAACCTTTGTGAGGTGGAGCCTACCAGGCAGAGTGGTGACTTGGCGGCGCCTCTTCTGGTTTTGTAGCCCATCCCACTTTCCAGTCTCTGCTTCCAGATCCTCACAGACACGAGCAAGTAGCCCCATGCTCCCAGTTCTCCGCCACAATGAACGGTGACCTCCAACTGTGAGCCAAACTTAAGTCTTCCTCCGAAGAGTTTCTTGTTGTGAAGTAGTTAATGAAAGTTATTGAAAACTGACACAAGGGTTATGTCATTATTAGCGTAGAATAATCATATACCAGGAACTTCATGAGTAAATGAGGTGTAAAGACACACACTAATAGCCGGGAGGTGGTGGCGCACGCCTTTAATCCCAGCACTCGGGAGGCAGAGGCAGGCGGATTTCTGAGTTCGAGGCCAGACTGGTCTACAGAGTGAGTTCCAGGACAGTCAGGGCCTCACAGAGAAACCCTGTCTCGAAAAACAAACAAACAATCAAACAAAAAGACATACACTAAGTAGATTTTCATAGTTTGAGAAGAGTAGAAAAACATCAAAAGAGAGTGTCCATGTAAGTCCAGTTAAATCTCTACATCACAATTCTCAACAGGAACTCAGGGGCAGGAAAAATCACTGTTTAGAGCTGTGGCTTTTAACCTTTCTAATGCTGTAACTCTTTAATACACTTCCTCATGCTATGGTGACCTCCAACCATAAAGTTATTTTTCTTACTACTTTATTTATTTATTGTTTTGCTACTGTTATGAATAATGTTGTAAATATCCGTGTTTCTCAATGGTCTTAGGTGACTCCTTGAAAGGGATATTTGACCCCCAAAGTGGCCATGACCCACAGATTGAGGACCATTGCTAGAGCAGCTTGGCTTGGAGTCATGCTATTTTTTTTTCATGGGGAAAAAAAAACAAAACATGTATCTTAGTTACTTTTCTAGTACTGTGGCAAAATCCATGATTAATACAACTCATAAAAGAAACCTTTTAGTTTTGGGACTCATGGTTTCAGAGGGTTGAAATTCATGACCACCATGGCAAGGGGCATGGCCAAGGCAGGCAAGTGGGCAGGCAGGCAGGCAGGCACTGTATTGGAGAAGAAGTTGAGTGGTTTCATCTTATCCACGAGTTGGAAGCAAAGGGGGGGGGGGAGGGAGGGAGGGAACACTAACGGAATGATGTGAGCTTTTGAAATCTGAAAATATAGTAACACACCTTTTTCAACAAAGCCATACACCTAATCCTTCCCAAACAGTTGTACTTCTCAACTGGGTACTAAGTATTCAGATAGTATAGGCCAAGTGGGCCATTCTCATTCAAACCACCACACGTTAGATTCTGCTTATCTGCTTGTTTTGGGCTAAAATTTTAAATATGGGTAGCTGCTTGTGGACTGAATTTTAAAACAGCTTGTCTAAAAATATGTGTAGTTTAGAAATAAAGATTTTTAAAATTACAAATGTTAACTACAAATATAAAATGAGCAGTTAGACACCACAGCACTCTAATTTCAGCTACTAGAGATTTAAAGGGGTAAAATATGAGCTATTTGGAAAGATAAGGGGTAAAACAGGCTACTTAAAAAGATAAAAAATGATTCACATCTAAAGACAATATATTTATGTAACGTTCTAGGGAAGCATGAGAAAAATGTTCTGGTGGTAACTGACACTCAGGGAACAAATCAACCAATCTGAGCAGGGGTGTCATCTGGAGAGTCAGCTAAATCAGCAACCAGCTTGGGGAGTCAGGGTGCTGTTATGGCCAGAAGTGAGACTGAATTTCCAGATTAAAATAGGAGAATGAAATCTTGAATGAAGGCTCATGTTTGGAAGAAATGGAGGACAAAAAAGAACACCAAGGGGATGAGATCGTAAAAATAACGGTTTAACAGCTCCTTTACAGATTGTGTAAGTTATCTCATGAATTAATACTCTATGGCACCGTAATCACGACTAGAATGCCAGTTGTATGCAGAAGAAAATATAATGTATGAATTGGTAATTCATAAAATATATGAATTGTGCTTATGATTCATGGATATCTGAAATGTCAAAATCAGTTCTTCTCACTTAGAACGGTAAAACAAATGAATGCATTAAGGGTGTTCATTTTGCATTTTGGCTATTTCTGCCATTTATACCTTAGTGTGAGGACTTTTCTAAGCAACCCCTACCCCCAACACCAAAGCGTATGATTAGATGATATGGGAAAGGTAGAAGGCAGAAGGCTTATCTATAGTTTATTATGCTGGGCCAATCTTCTGACTCAAACAGAAAGGGATGAGAAGGAATGTTAACATTGTGGAATTTTATGAAAACAGTGTCTCTAGCTCTACAGGACCACCATCACCTCCGTTCTGGTTAACATTGTGGAACAGAGCATGAGAGACAATGTCTCCACCTCTCTACAGGACCACCACCTCCAGGTCTGGAGCCAGCCAAGTTACTGCACTTTGCTCAAACTTCCTTGGCTGACAGCTTTAGCTTTAGCAAAGCCAGCCCCCAAAGAAGCAGCTAAGTGATTCCAATGCTATACTAATCAGTTCAGGTTCCCCAAAATGGAGATCTTGAAGAACTGCCAGAAAGATAAAGATATGTTGTCACTAGATTGCCAGATTTTTATCCTTTATTTATGTCACCTTTATGTGGGGAAGGCTGCGGCATACTCCTTCTAGTCTGACTTTGAAAGGCACTTTCCCTGTACAGTCTCTTGAGATCTTTGTTACCCCACGCTAACTTTAGCCTCCAACCCTGAAGTTTTACCTTGATTTTTACTGAAAAAAAAAATGAAAATGAAAAAATAACCTGTGAGTTTGTTTCAAATGTGGTTTCCTTGGATATAAAATCTCCAGTTAGGAAAAGCATGATGATAATCTTTTCTTAAAAAAAAAAAAACTTCCTGATTAAGGGTATTTTGGGAGTTGTAGACATGGCTTAATGGGTAAGAGTTCTTGCTGGGTAAGCAGAAGGACCTGGGGTTGGATCTCAGAATCCATGTCAAAAGTCACAGTTATGTGCTTGTGACCCCAGCTCTGTCAGGGATGGAAATAGGACTGTCTGGGCTTGTTTTCAGCTCCAGGTTCCTGAAAGACCTTGTCTCAGGGAAATAAGAGAGTGGTGGATTCAGACCCTCAGAATCCTCCTCTGAACTCTGTGAATGCATGCTCGCTCCTCATATAGGTATACACCACACCACACCACACACACACACACACACACACACACACACACACACACACACAGAGTACACATGTATACACGCATGCACGCATATGCACAAAGATGTTTCGGATGTGTATTTTTGCAACATCAATGCTATCTGGAAACAAAATGTCCAGTAAGATGTTAAAGAATAAGATTTTCAATTATTATAATTAAAAAATGCATCTCTTATTCAAGGTCTGTGATGGTTTATGTAACTATTAAAGAATTATTCACAGTCTTATTTTGTTAGTTCCTGGTTGTTGTAAGTTTGATTTTGACCATGTTTGGTCAAGCTGACAAGTTTCTAAGAATTCTTCGACATTCCAGGCGTATTGCTTGTAGCAGCCTGCCAAGTCACTAAGCACACAAGCCTGCTTATGGCAGAGTGTTTGCTTCAATATTTAGCATCATATTCTTAAATGGACCAAAAGGACCAGATGGAGAACACAAGCAAATTGGCAGGTATTTCAACCAGTATCTATGAAAAACAATGATACAAGCTTGGCAGAGTGTAGGGTGATCAACCATGAGGACATAGCACCGATACAGATATGACTTAAGTAATGCCTAAATGAAACAATGAAATTTTTATGATCATAATAAAATAGCATAAAATAATATTTATTTAGCTTATAAGACTAAAGGTCAATGCTCGAGTCTTGGCTTGACCAAGAGGTTCATTTTCTTATTCTTGGCTCATTTACATCACCAGCTCTCAACTGGAGTGAGAGTCACTAGACTGTCGTACATCTCTTACCCACCAGGAAACTAATCTTTGCATCCGGGAGTAGTGAGGCAGCAGAAGACAAAAGAAACACAAGAAGCCAAGTAAACGAATAAACAACAAGTCTAAAAGTTCCATGTGGCTGATCTATGCATCACTGAGGAAGCTGTTGGCCAAAAGAGAGGATGGAACTCCTTTTGACTAAAGATAGTTAGGGTTTTACTGCGGTGAACAGACAGCATGACCATGTCAAGTCTTATAAAGGACAATATTTAATTGGGGCTGCCTTACAGGCTCAGAGTTTTAGTCCAGTATCATCAAGGCAAGAGCATGGCAGCTTCCAGATAGGCATAGAGCAAGAGGAGCTAACAGTTCTACATGTTTATCTGAAGGCTACTCGTAGATACTAGCTTCCAGGCAGCTAGAATGAGGGTCTTAATGCCCACACCTACAGTGACACACCTACTCCAACAGGGCCACACCTTCTCAAGTGCTAATCCCTGGGCTGAGCATATACAAACCATCATAGGCTGAGTTATTTTCTTTTACAAGCCAAAGGTTAGGTTCATGGGAAGTGGCATTTGGTAAATGTCTGTATACTTGATGTTGATACACCGAGCAAAAAGGTTTCCATGCCCTAACAAGATATTCCCTAACAGAGTGCCTGAGATATGGTCCTCAGCACAGTGACAAGAAGATGAAGAAGATAAAGGAGATGGAAGAACATAGGAGAAAAATGCTAACAACTGAGTTGACATTTACTGTTTTTCTAATTCCTATCAAATACTCTCTCCCTTCAGTGTGTTACTCATATGAATGCATGAATCCTTTTAACACTCCTCCCTTTGAGATGTGTCTTATTTAAATTCTATATTTATCCGTGATAAAATTGACAGTGCTGGTAAATAATGAGCTCAAGGCTACACGACAGGTAAGTGATAAAGGTAGAACTACATTAGCTTGTGGGAGGATCTAAAGACATAGCTGTTGATAGAAACATGAGACCCACGCAAACAATTATACTGTCACAGAAAAAAAACGTGACATTAAATCCTTGAATCACTATAAGATCATAGTAACCTCATTTCCTAATGTGGAAACTGAAGCTTAGAGCAGTCGATGAGTATCTCTAAGCTATCACAAAGCTCAAAGATTGTACAGCTGAGTTTCATATTCAACTTTAATCTAAAATGTCCTTGTGGTGATTTGAATATGCTTGACCCAGGGAGTGGTACTTTAAGGAGGAATAGCCTTGTTAGAGTAGGTGTGGCTTTGTTGGAGGAAGTTTGTCATTGTGGGCGTGGGCTTTGAGACCCTCCTCTTAGCTCCCTGGAAGACAGTCTTCTGTCTTCTGAACAAGATGTAGAACTCTCAGTTCTCTCTGCCCCATGCCTGCCTGGATGCTGCCATGTTCCCACCCCGATGATAATGGACTGAACCTCTGAATTTGTAAGCCAGCCCCAATGAAATGTTCTTTATAAGAGTTGCCTGTCATGGTGTCTGTTCACAGCAGTGAAAATCTAACTAAGACAGTCCTTAAGGAATTTTGTTTATGGTCAACAGTGTTCTATTCATTCTTTGAGACTGTAAAAACTTGAGGTGATTCGTCTGCTTTTGGACCCCTCATTCCTTCTTCTAAGTTTTCCATATGGCTTCTCTTGATTTTGTGTCACTAACATACAGGAATATTAGAATATTTAAAATGAACCATTGCTACTTTTTTTCTTCGCCATTTGCAGTATCTTTATCAAAATCACATCTTTCAAGTATGATACTGCTTCCCATTTTGTAATATGACCACCAAACTCCCACTAGAGTATTTTGAAATTGTTATTCTTTTGCCCAATATGTGGAAGCCTTAAATAATTTCTGACTAAGGAAGAGATTACAATGCTGCTAGAAACTACCATACATTCCAAAAGAATCTCTTACTTCCATGTCCCCATCAAGTCTATTGATTCTGAGGACATAAATCTACACAACAAAGAGAGCCACCTGGAACAGAAATCAGTGGAGTGCTGTGGCTGTTTATCCTGCCAGTCTTGCAAGCTGATGTTTCTCTCCCTGACTCTGTTTTCTTGAGAGATTTATGTGGTCAAAGGATCAAGAATGTATCTGCACCGCTGTCTTATTTTAGCCACCCTATGATTCAGTTTTCCCTGAGTTTTGGGTGTTGTTTTGTGCTGATTTCAAATGAGTTCATTAGGTTATTTAGTGCATTCTAACACCGCAGTATTTTTTGAACACAAAAAGCTCTTGTCTGCAACAGACACTTTATTTCCAATATAATATGTCAACGGTATTTATTTTTGACTTCCATTAAGAATGCTATTATAAATTACAGCTTGTATTTCTGATTCTTTTCCCCAAATAAATCAGTGTACTGTTTCCAACGCTTACATCATATGACCCTGACATTTGAATCACTGCAAAAATGTGTCTTGGAAATATTTCCATGTCTATTTGGTCAAAGTTTCATAACTCCTATATGAGCAATCCCTGGCTTCTTTATACCTCTTCCTGTTTGTATCTCTACATTTTTTAAGGCTTCGTGTCCCATTCCGTCATATCAAATGTGGGAAATGAGCGAACCTCCGTCCGCATGCTCCAGTTTAGAGTGTTGTAATTTTTGACTATGTGAGGATTCTTTTCTTCCTACTCAGGGTCTCTTGGGAAGTTAATAGGTACCAGACAGCAGGCGAAGGAAGCTTCCCCTCTTCATCTATTTTATTATTATACTTTGCTCCTCTCTAATTTATATGCACTGAACTTTCTCTGTTTTAGATTTCCTACTAACTTCGGATCCATACATCCTGATTTTTGCATAATTTGCTCCTCTTTTCTTTTTGCCCTATTTTTCTTTTAATAATATTTTTATTGATTCTTTGATACTATTATCCAATCTGGTTTGACCATGTTCACCACAAATCCTTTCTTTGAACTTCTCTGAGATCTACACTCAATGCCCCTTCTTCACTCAAATTCAAGTACCCTTTTTTCTTTTTTTTCTTTTTTTTTTTATTCTTATATGTGAAGATTAAAACTTAACATTACCATAAAAGACTATTTTTCTTATATATTATTACAAAAGCATGGTGATCAAAATGTATTTTTTTTAAACATTTTTAAAATTTATTATTATTATTTTCTTTATTTACATTTCAAATGCTATCCTGAAAGTTCCCTATACCCTCCCCCCACCCTGCTCCCCTACCCACCCACTCCCACTACTTGGCCCTGGCCTTCCCCTGTGCTGGGTCATATAAAGTTTGCAAGACCAAGGGGCCTCTCTTCCCAATGATGGCTGATTAGGCCATCTTCAGCTATATATGCAGCTAGAGACTCGAGCTCAGGGGATACTGGTTAGTTCATATTGTTGTTCTACCTACAGGGTTGCAGCCCCCTTCAGGTCCTTGGGTACTTTCTCTAGCTCCTCCATTGGGGGCCCTGTGTTCCATCCAATAGCTGGCTGTGAGCATCCACTTCGGTGTTTGCCAGGCACTGGCATAGCCTCACAAGAGGCNGCNATATCAGGGTCCCTTCAGCAGAATCTTGCTGGTATGTGCATTAGTATCAATGCCCCTTCTTCACTCAAATTCAAGTACCCTTTTTAACTTTTTTTTCTAATTTAATAACTCCCCATCACCAATTTGTGTTGTTCGTGAATTTATGGGTATGGGGCCAACCACTGGAAAGTGGTCAGGAGCCATATCCTTAAAGAAAATTGACTTTCCCTCCTCCAAAGCTGTCATCCATAGCTTCTTAATTAGGAGTGATTCACAAACCCTCTCCAAATCCACACTAGAATGCTGATTGGCGTGATCCTCAGTGAAGCTCTTGCAGGCATCCACAGCTGCGGAAAGATCATGAGAACAAGTTTGGTTACCTCTGTCTCTTAAAATCCGCATGTACCCTCTCTGTCATTGTTCCTGGGTCTTGGGAAGGCGATCTGATATCACAAAGGCCAGAGGAGGGTATCATAGGGTACTTCAGTCTACCATTTTCAGTCCATCCTCATTCCCTTCAGATGAGGTCTCTCACTGGACCTGGTGCTAAGGTGGTGGCTAGTAGATCCCAGTGTCCTACCTGAGTTGGCGTAGAGTTACAGGTGTATATAGCTACTCCTAGATTTTTATGCAAGTGTTGGGATTAGAACTTAGGTCTTCATGATTGCACGAAAGGGCCCTTACCCAACAATGAGCCATCTCTCCAGCTTGCTGTTTTTGTTTTGTTTTGTTTTAGATTCTTTTCTCAGAGTACTGTTTATACTAATATAGGTCTTTTAAAATTTCTTCCCCCAAATACATGTTGTTCTGTAGAACTCTTTGAGTAAAGCAGTTAACCCCTATCATCAGGTTCTGATTCTATCCGCTATCTTCCCAGACTCCGACATCTTCGTTCTCTGTCATGTAGGACTGAGAGATCTGGCCTCTCCTCTATGTAACATATAGTTCTGATTGTTTGGACAGCAGGAAAGGCTGCTGTGAGAACTGAGGCTTTTCAGGCTTGAAGTTATACTCTCAAGATATGGTGGGAAGGTATGACTGGGAGGATGGGGTCTCTCTCTCTCTCTCATGTCAGGAGAGGTCATGTCATATGCCCACTGCACAGTGATTGGTCTTTAAAGCTCTTTGAATTTTGCTCCCCAATTTGTTATCCATCTTTCCCGTTTAATCCTCTCTCAAAGTTTCAAGCACACATAAATTGCTATTTTCCTGTATCTTCTTCTGACTTGCCTTGCTATATGTGAATATACAACAATATTGTGCTTAGGAGTGTTGATGTGCCACGGAATCCACTTCCCTGCTGACATATCCTGAGCTATAAAGTGCTTCAGCAGCAGCTCCTCATGGAATTATGTAAAAAACAAAACAGCATTGTAGACTCTGTGCCTTGTATCCCTACTGGTATACATTACGTATATCAGAAGAGGTAAGTAAGTATTGTATTTATGGGGCTCAGAAGGAGTAGGTGATTCTAAGGTGAAGGGGGCAGAGCAGAAAAGCAGCTCAGGAAAAGGTAGAAAAATACAGCCTCATCAAATTAGTGTGGACAAAGCTCTGCTGTGGATACACAGGGTATTTTTTATACCAAAAGTATCTTTATAGGTATGCACTGGTTCATCTGCATCCATAGGTGTCTTTGTCACAGGTCTCTTATTGGGGCTAAGATTCAGTATTAAAAAACAAATGAGTATTATTAGTATATCATCTCTATATATAGCCTCTTATATGCCTTAAATCTGTTATAAATATATATCAAACATAAGAAGCTATAGATTATAGGTAGCAATTACACTGTGTTATTTAGGGACCGTCAAGAAGAAATTATTTATCATTTTTAATGTAGACTCATTTCATTTGCAAATAGTGCCAGCCATTACCACCAGGCCGGGGGTGGCACCATTCATATTAAGCTGGGCTTTCTCACATTAAGCACTAATTAAGAGGCAGTACCACAGAGTTTCACAGTAACTTGTGCCAAGTTGACATAAAAGTCACTGTCACAGTTAGTAAGCTTGCAGAGTCTCATAATGTGAATATTAAGGATCTCAAGTGCATAGAACAGGTCTGCTGCTTCTTTGCCTTGAGATCAGCTTAGGAAAAATAGGTATGGTGTAGTAAACGCATAGGGATCAACTACCCTTTGCTGGATCATCCAACTAGTAGGAGAAGTACAAATAGTTTCCAGAACTTACAAATACCAGCTGCTTTACAGAACAAGCATTTTCACACATCCCAGATTTCTTTAGTTCATGTCTTATGATAAACCTCCAGAGGAAACTAAAAATGAGAATATCAAGACATTGGAAGAGTGTGTGTCTCAGAGTAGACACCAAATATAAGGAAAAATGAGCTTTGACAGCAGTGAAATTTGAAGTTGCTTTGCTGAAAGAAGAGTCATGGAATTATTGAGGAGGTAATTAAATATTTTAAGTAATAATGGCATGATTAGATTGAACGTGTGTCAAATGACTTGGAATTAAACTTGAGGCTACTAGAAAGCTAGGAAGTCTTTCATTAAATGACCACAGTGTTAAGTTCAATTAAGGACGTGCTAGTGACATAGGAGATGATGTATTTTATGAATGCTCACTGAAGGAGAAACAAGTGATGGCTATCACTAAATGAGCTGATAAACACAGAAGCAGGGAGTTTCTTCTGTTAAGAAATTCTCTAGTGCAGGCCTGGGAAGATGGCTCACTCAGTCACTAACATCTTTGCTGTGCAAACACAAGGCCTTCAACTTGAACCCTTGTAAAAAGCTGAGCGCAATGCTCTAGCACAGTGACCCTGTCACTGAGGGGTCGGGGGAGGAGGTCAAGGGCCGAGACATGCATGAACAGAAAGCTCACTGGCCAGTCTAGCAGATTTGGTGAGTTACAGATATAGGAGAAACCCTGTCCCAAAGAGTCAGGTGGGGAGAAATGGAGGAAAATATTGGAAGTAAATTTTTACTTCTATATGCACACACATATTAACATGCATACACATGTATCATAAACATATATACAAAGAAAGTCTCTAATTGTCGTGTGTGGCCAAGCAAGATTAGGACAGTCTGGAAAGATAATGTGGACCTTGTAAAGTTCTAAGCTATTACACAGAATTCTAGAATTTTCTAGGTGTTAGCCTTCTTCACTTGTGAAGTAGAAAGACACCTTCAGCACTTACTAAATAATGATTTATTTCCCTTTGTAATCTTTCATCTGCATTACATAGTCTTTGTAACATTGCTAATCTCTCTAGACATGAAGGAAAATATCTCACTAGCAAAGATATCCTCTGCTTGAGAGTACAAATGATGTAATTCAATCCGCCAAGCAAGTAGACACCCCAAATAAGTGAGCACAGGGATTTTCATAGCTGACAAAGTAGACAGTGTCAAAACTTAAACCAAAACCAGTCAGGAAAGATGGAATAGTTAGTCTTCATTGTCAATTTGATTGGGTGCACAGTTACTACTGAAGGTGTTTTCAGAAAGATGTAACTGATCAGTGAAGGCCTCTCTGAATGCTGGGAGCACCAGCCCATGGGGTCCTGTGATATGCAAAACAGAGACAGAAAGAAAGCTGAGCACAACCATGGATCCCACCTCTCTGTTTCCTCATGGCATATGCAATATGATCAACTGCCTCGCACTCCTGGTGCTTTGCCACTTCCACCTTCATCTTTTGGAACTGCGAGCCAGAACAAACTATTCCTCCCTGAAGCTGCTTTTTGTTAGAGATGAAGAAGGTCGCAACATCCAGATACGATGGTGCATGCTTTCAAGCCATTCTTTGGAACTGTGGGGCAGGCTGATCTCTGTGAGTTCAAGGATAGCTTGCCTTGTTTTTATAGTAAGTGTGGACCTGCTAGGGCTAAGTAGTAAGACCCTGTTTCAAAATCTATAACCAAAAACAGCAGAAGAGTTTGTTGTTGTTGTTGTTGTTGATGATGATGATGATGATGATGTGTGTGTGTGTGTGTGTGTGCGCGCACGCCTGTGCGTGTGTGCGTGTGTGTGTGTGTGTGCGCGCGCGTGTGCATGTGTGTGTTTCTCCTCTTTATTTGCTAATCTGAGATTATTCCTTGTGAGTGTATTTTTTTAATTTTTATTTTTAGATTGCTTCTTTAGATTGGAGTTTTCTTTTCTTTTTCTTTTTTTTTTTTTATTTATTTATTATATGTAAGTACACTGTAGCTGTCTTCAGACACTCCAGAAGAGGGAGTCAGATCTTGTTAAGGATGGTTGTNAGCCACCATGTGGTTGCTGGGATTTGAACTCTACACCTTCGGAAGAGCAGTCGGGTGCTCTTACCCACTGAGCCATCTCACCAGCCCCTGGAGTTTTCAATATAGCTCATTCTGTATGCCTGGATTTGTAGACAGATGTTGCTTAAATTTAATTTTATCACAGAAAGTCTTATTTTCTCCATTTATTGTGACTGGAAGTTTTATTGGTGTCTTAGTTAGGTGTTACTGTTGTTGTGATGATACACCATGACCAAAGCGTCTTGGGAAGGAAAGGGTTTATTTGGCATGCATTTCCACATCTTCGTCTGCTGCTGAGGAAATTCAGAACAGAAACTCAAGCAGGGCCAGCACATGGAGGCAGGAACTGATGCAGAGGCCATGGAAGGATGCTGCTCACTGGACTGATCCTCATGGCTTGCTCAGTCTGCTTTCTTACTCAAGCCACAGTGGGCTGGGTTCTCAACCATCAGGCACTAATTTAAAACATGCCCTATAGGGTTACCTACAGGTTGATATTGTGGAAGCATTTTCTTAACTGGGGTACTCTCCTCACGGACCACTTTAAATCGTGTCAAGTTGACATATAACTATTCAGCACACTGGGTATAGTAGTTTTGTGTGGCATCTGGGATCTCTCAAGAGTCAGTAGAATATCTGTCTGTCCCCTTTGTGCTTTTAGAGTAGCCATCAAGAAACAAGTCCCACTATAAAAGATCTGTCTTCGTTACTTTGTCTTTTCCCTTGCAGGTTCTAACAATATTCCTTTGTTCTATCCATTTAGTGTTTTAGTTATTATATGTTGAGGGTCATTTCTTTTCTGGTCCAGTCTTTCTGTTCTGCATGCTTCTTGTCCTTGTGCGTTCATCCTTTGATAGGCTTTCCACACTAAAACTCAGCAGAAATATTCAGAGTTCAACTATAGCATTTTCTCCTTTAGTTTTCTTCCTATGATCTTTTGAAAACATTTTATGTACCTTTGACTTCTCATTTCTATATTTCCATTATTCTTAGAATTGACCTTTTCATAGTGTCCCAGGTTTCCTGTTTTCAGGATTTTTTTTTTTTAAGATTTACCATTTTCTTAAATATACATCTTAATAGATGTGACCCATGAGGGTTCTGGGTACAAAGTGTTCCTAGATATTGGGAGCTGATGCTTAGGAATGAGATGGGCTTGGGGAGGAAGGCGGAGGGTCCACAGAAAAGAAGAAAGCAAGGGATCTTTTTAGTCCCTGTGATCCAGTGCTAGAGAGTGAGGAAAGGATGGCCTGTGAGTCTGCTACTGATCTGGGGATGAAACTGTGGGCCTGGATTTGGAGGAGAGGAAGGGGACAAGATGATCTGTTTGCCTGCTTTCCTGGCCACAGCAAGGTTGTAACATTTTAATAAGGGAACAACTCATCTACAAGACATAACAATTATAAATATTATGTACTAAGTTGTGACTCTAACTCATTTCTGAAAATAAACACCAAAAGGAATAAAAGTAGAAAATGTTAATATCCCACTTACATTCTTTAACAGGCCTTCCAAGCTAAAACTCAGCAAAAATATTCAGAGTTTGATTACCACATAGATCAACAGGATTTAACACACACACACACACGCACACACACACACACACACACACACACACACACACAATATGAATATATATATAGAATATGAATTCTTTTCAGAGTTCCACTTCTTTAAAATAGATATATTGTACCAATGAACTCCAAAGCACACTGGAGTGAAAATCATAATCATCAGATAATTTTTCCCCTATGAGAGAGAAGAACTTCATTTAAAACCATTATTTTAAGTAAGCAGAAGATTTTTACCATATATTCTATACCTATAGGTGTATGGGCAAGTGCCTATTCAGGATGTATATACTGTAAGTATCCTTTAAAATGAAAACAAAACAGAGCAGAAATATCTGCCAAAATATATCTAGGAAAATGATTTTTGTAGGTGTTAACATGGATATAGACTTAGCTTTATATTGTGTATGATAACAATTAAATGTTATTGAGCATTAAGAAATAAAACCCTTTATGACTTTCCCCCCAAACTATAATACATGATATTGAAGTTAATACTCTAATTGTAAACTAACAAGAAATGCTTTTCATGATTACTTCAATGTTTGTAAGGTTATGACTCATGAGCAAGTTATAGTCACAGTTGGGTTGCGTTTATACAAGACAGGGTGTGAATTTTAAAAATGGATCAACAAGATGGGGCAGATTTAGGTGTGGACATGTTTACGTAATATGTTTAAATATGGACATAGAGAAGCACAAAAACAAATATCTCCTGTCATACATTCAATCCGTACAGGAGTTTTGTGCACCATTGTATTAATAAGCATTCATGGAGAGTGAACAGAAGTTGGCATCAGGTAGGATCTTGGCAAATAACCCTTGATTAGTTTAAGTTAAAAACTTAAACACTTGAAATCCTTAAGGGAATGTAGAATAATACCACTGCAAATTCTGCACTTACAGCAGAAGACAAGAGCATTCCAAAAGGCAGGGCCCTCAGCAGCTGCCAATGACATTGTTCCAGTAATACTCATGTGACTGTTGAAAAGCAGCCCATAGTCATACAACCACAAAGTTACAATAAAATATTATAATTCTGTGTACACCCCACGGCACATCGCACTCGTATGCGACTAATTATTATTAAACTGTCTTTTTTCCATGTTGATTTGCTTGTTTGCAAACACAGCCCTGTTACTGCTTTGTGTTTACACATACTTAAATCCTGTGACACTGAGATTTTAGGGGCAGATGCTGTCTAATGCAGCTCTTACATATATTAGACACTTTAAGGACATACAAAGTCTTATGATACTTCTTCCCAGAATATTTAGCAGAGTGAAACACTGGAATCTTCCCTGTGGTTCCAAAAGCCAAACAAGTATCTCTTAACAGACTCTGCCCACGGGAAAGGCCAGGCTGTTCAGAGGCAATCTTCTGAGCAAGTTGAGAACTGTGCAGTAAATAAATAGAACACTATGAATTACCATTTATATTACAGCTAATTTGGTCTTATTAAGAGATTATCTGCAAAACAAAGGATAACTCCTAGAGGCATAAGAACTCTCTTTTAAAATCTATTCCTAAGGAGTATGGGGGGGGAGTATCATCCAACTAACAAAATATTTAGGCTGGGTGGGGGTGGGGCATAACATAGAGAAAGGATATAAGGTGGCAAAGGAGCCCAGATGTGCTATAAAGATGTACACAATAGTAAACACACTTCTTTCTTTGAGTCTCTGTTTCTCTGTACTGACACATACTGGGACATACATTTTTCCTCTGTATTTCACACACACACACACACACACACACACACACACACACACACACACACACTTTCATTTGACATTTGTAATTTAATTTGTTTTTTTCAGGGCTGCAGCTGTTGTTGGTGAGGAAGCCCACGGCTTCACAGATATTGAGCAAGCACTCTTATTAATGAGCTACATCCCTGAGTTAGTGAAAACAGTTAGTGATAGCCGTTATCTAAATCAGGTAGATTCATGTACCACATTCTGCATTTACTTTTTATGTAGGGCATTTTCTTTCTTTCTTTCTTTCTTTCTTTCTTTCTTTCTTTCTTTCTTTCTTTCTTTCTTTCTTTCTTTCTTTCTTTCTTTCTTTCTTTCTTTCTTTC
>NC_034597.1:94277606-94283225 GCF_900095145.1 Mus pahari
CCTTCCTTTCTTTCTTTCTTTCTTTCTTTCTTTCTTTCTTTCTTTCTTTCTTTCTTTCTTTCTTTCTTTCTTTCTTTCTTTCTTTCTTTCTTTCTTGTTTTTGTTTTTTGAGACAGGGTTTCTCTGTGTAGCCTTGGCTGTCCTGGAACTCACTCTGTAGACCAGGCTGGCCTTGAACTCAGAAATCTGCCTGTCTCTGCCTCCCAAGTGCTGGGATTAATGGTGTGCATCACCACTGCCCGGCCTATGTGAGGTATTTCTGTCACTAATAGTTAAGAAGCTCAATTAAATTGTGACTGCAAATTTAATACAAATTAAATTTGTATTTAAATTTCTAGAATTTTAAATTTACAGGTAGGTATTTGACAGTCTCCTTTTGGATCTTTTATTTAAAAAAATGTATTCCCTATAAATAATTAGAAAAGTGTTGCAAAGCAAATGTTCTTGGTCTGAGTTCCTAGTCATGTCAGTGGTCTTCCCAGACAGTGATTTCCCATCTGCCTTCAGCTTATAGCTACTTCTTTGTTGGTGGTTTCTGAGATAGGGCTCTGGCATGTGTCCCTAGTTGTTTGTCATCTCATTCTGGATTCTCAACCCTCTGTGTACTAAGAGCTGGGATTGCAGGTCAGCGCCATGACTCTCAGGTCTGAAGACGTGTTTTGACATTCTTGCAGGTAGCCAATGTTCATGTCCATAGCTCCGAGGAAAGCTCCCAAGGTTCTTTCAAGGACGAATTCTGTGGTAAAGTTTCTCATAATCTGTAGAGACTACCTACAGGATACACCTCCCTGGCAACTGTATAGAGTAATCCAAACACCCCTTACAATTTTTTGGAGAGACAATGGTTATATTAATGAAATACACTTCTATTAAATTCTTATATCCCCTGTAATGTCTTTGCAGCCATCCAAACTGGAAGTATTCAAACTTAGGTACGTTTGAAACTTGGAAAGAATTCTTAGAAAGGTTTCTCCTGTTCCTGTCTGTGAGACATTCTAGACAACATTTTTTTTTTTTTTTTTTTTTTAAGAATCAAACAGGCTTTTATTATTCACGTTCTCGGTGACAAACAGGGTTTTGTAAACAGGGTGGAACTGTATGGGAAGACTGCATTGGTCCACTACTACTCTTTACATACTGGGGGCAGCAGTATCCTCACATCAGGCACAGCACGTGCACTTGTCTGGGGCACAGCAGTGCACTTGTCTGGGGCACCTTTGCAGACACAGCCTGAGGCACACTTGGAGCAGCCCATGGGGCAGCTGGAGCTGCAGAGTAAGGGACACGAAGGCACTCAGGGTGCTGGAAGTCGTGGTGGTGATGCTTACGGACGGCCTGCCTTCTTTATAGTCTCTGGACAAGATTCCCTACCCTGAACCCCGTATGTCCGTACACAAATTTTTTTCTTGCTAATCATGCGGATCTTTCCATCATTCTGAGCACGACTGGCCTCGCTGAGCCACCTTCTCTAATGTGGGTGTTGGGAAAACCACTTGTCTGCTTTTCTCCTACCCACTATTAGTGTGGCACCGTTCTTCATGTAAGAGCACTGGCGCATTATAAATCTGTCCAATGATTCCTGGTTGATTTTTACAAGTACAGAATCTTGAGCCAGAGAGATGTCTCAGTGGATAAATACTCTTGTTGCTAAGCCTGGTGACCCCAATTCTATCCCCAGTGCCAGTCTGATGGAAGGGGCCGACTCTTAATTATTTTCCACATGCACATATGCATTGTGGCATGCAAATCCAATTTCTAACAAATAAATAACTATAAATTAAAACAAATAATCAATGTGTCTTATAGGGACCTATATAGGCCCGGACCTGTCTACCTCGATAATCTCATATTGTATAGCACATTTAAGCTATATCATAAGTTCATATTCATGTATTGGCTCTCATCTACCTCAGGATCCTCACAAATGTTTTCCCTCCTATTCTCTGTGGTGATCACATGATCACAATGGAGTTTTATTCAGCCATAAAGATGAATGAATCGGTGGCATTTGCAGAAAACTTGGTGCAAACGGGGAACATCATATTAAGCAAAATAATCCAGACTGGATGCTAACCTATTAAAAGCCTATATTTATGCAGGGCATGAGTCTAAGGTGCCACAACTTTTGTTTTCCTAAATGAATGTGTTGTCCACCTACCTTGTAAATATTTCTGCTGATACCCATAGACTAATACTGCTCTCACCCGGGGTGGAGAAACTCCTTTTTGATGTTAGTGATCGTTAACGCATGTCTCGTCAAAATGTCGGGAATAAATGACTGATGAGTGCTCAGTTTATAGGACAACAATATTACCTCCTTGCCCCATAAAGCCTAGGAAGCATGGCATAACCGCAGAGCCTGACCAATACAGACGCAGATGCTCACAGACAATCATTGGAAGAGCAAGGGCAAGAACTGGAGGAGCTGAAAGGATTTGCAACCCCGTAGGAAGAGCAACAATATGAACCAACCAGATCCCTCAGATCTCCCAGGGACTAAACCACCAACCAAAAGGACCCATGGCTCCAGCTGCATATGCAGCAGAGGATGGCCTTGTCATGCATCATGGGAGGAGAGGCCCTTGGTCCTGTGAAGGCTCGATGCCCCAGTGTAGGGGAATGCTAGGGTGCTGAGGCTGGAGGGTGTGTGTGTGGGAGCATCCTCATAGAAGCAGGGGGAAGGGGAATGGGATGGGGGTTTTCATAGAGGAAACAGGGAGAGGGGATAACAGTTGAAATGTAAATAAATAAAATAACCAATAAAAATTAAAATAAGAAAGGAAAGGAAGTTTAAAAGGCCTGGAGATGAAGAAAAGTGTCTGGAAACACTATTGTTTGGATATATTACCGTGGTGACCATGGCTTCATAGCACTTTTAGGTCTCTACACAAGATTGTGTCTTCTTACTTTCCAGCAAGGGGAGAGGAGGTGCCAATGAAACACCATCCTTAACTGAGGAGCAAATGAGTAATAATGGTTGCTGGAGGAGGGGTGTCATCTCTCTAATGGTATTAAGGAGACTAGATAAGAAGAACGTTTTTAGACTGAAATGAAGGGAGATTCCAGAGGGTAACAGGGATTGAATATAACCACAGCATGCTGTGTATATATGTGGAATGCTCAAAAGACAAAGTGGGGAAAAAGAATTTTGCTGGAAAACATCACTTTAACTGAGGCACCTTCGGCCCACAAATACAAATGCTTATAATTGGTCTTATATGAGATGCTAGCCTTCAACGGCCAAATAGTTATGTCCAGGTGAGAGCAAACATGAATAAAAGCCAGGAGACAGAAAAGGAAAAAAGAAATTTCCACCAGTAAGTGGGAACACAATAGAGAAAACAGAAAGGAAGAAAATAGAAAGGATAGGGGGTGGGGGCAAAAGGAAAGTTTCCTACAGCCAGGAAGGAGAGCAAGATGAGGGAGAGCTATGGGTGAGAATCAACCAAAGTGAGATATGCAGAAAAATCCTGCATGAGAACCCACGACTTTATAAGCTGATATATTAATTCCTTCAAAGCAAACACCACAATTTCTGTCACTTGTGGATTTTAGATTTTTATGTAGATAAAAATTCTCTCTCTCTCTCTCTCTCTCTCTCTCTCTCTCTCTCTCTCTCTCTCCTCTCTCTCTCTCTCTCTCTCTCTCTCTCTCTCTCTGTGTGTGTGTGTGTGTGTGTGTGTGTGTGTGTGTGTGCTAGTATGCGCCATGAAGATGCAAGTGAGGATATCTGGTGAAGTGGATTAGGTTGGGAGGAGTGGAGAGGGGGGAGATTGGGGATATGTAGTTTTATTTGGGGTCCTTTGCTGACTTCATTTTTCATGTTATAATGTCCAGAGTAAGTGTGGCTACCCATTCTCTCTGTACAAGACAGTCCACTGATCAACTATTCTTGCAGTACCTGTTTTAAATCTAACTTCTTTTTAACATTTAAGCTCCTAACAAGTATGTCCTATGAAATCTTTTCGTCATTACTTTATGTATTCCCTATGCCCTGCTGGATAATATTTCCTAATGCATGCTGATCTCTTTCCAGGCTCTTTCCAGTCTGTACATAGCACTTAGTTCAATAAAGCAACAGCTCTAATCAATTATTTATTATAATATTAAGATTTCAGATGACTGGAAATACTCAGGTGGTTTTTCTCTTACTATTAAATATGAACAAAATGTCTCCTGGTAATTGTGTATCCTTGGGAAGTTCTTTCTCTTCTAATCTCAGGGGATGCTTGTATGCTGCACATGTAAATAGTTGAGGTCTTAAACATGTGTGAGGCTTTTCACTGCTCTATCTCTGCCTTGCTTAATATCTCCAAGGAATTAGCTATCTGCATTTGATGGACACTCTGAATCCTCAGTTTGCCAGTTAGAAGACACCCTAAATGATATACCCCCCACATTTGGCTCGGAAGAATCCCCGTTTGCTCCTGAATCAAATGAAAGAATTATCCTTAGCAGCAGGGTGACTTCTTTGCAGGCTGCCAGACCACTTGTGACCGTGTCAGGTGCCATTTTCCAATACTAAAATATCTAGTCATTGTCTCTTCCATTGGGGAATACCAGATTCCATGCCATTAATATTTTGGCATACATTTTATAATGAATATAAGTCAATGTTATCAGAGTTAACAATACCAATAAAAATAAAGGTCAAAATCGTTTATAGATGGTTCCTCTCTTGAGGCTAAGGTTTTAAGTTTGACCTATTCTATACATAGTGATATTTTAATAATTTATGTTTGGTTTTGAATATTAATGTTCATTTAATTTGGAATACTTGTAGGGAGTGAGTGGAGTCCTGAGTAATTGTGTAGTGGCTGAGATGGGCAGAGCTATGTCAAGGACCTCAGTGCCTCAGATCCACGGGAGTGACAAAGTCTTCCCGTGGGGAAGCTCAGAGGCATGGCAAAGCCTTCCTCTGGTCCAAGTGTGAATGCTGACGGTGTGTGCTAAAATGTCTACCATAGCTTTCTCCCCCAGAAGTTTATGGCCTGAAGACTGCTACCTTATTGAGATGGCTCCTTCTGAGGTTATCCAAACCTACCTCCCAGTTGCAAATAATAACCCCACCTCCTGGTTTATCTGTATATGACAACCTGGCCTCTTTGTTCAGCTTTGTGTAATAGCCTGCCTTCCTTCCTTCTCTACTATAGACAATGAGCACACTGAGCGTCCAGTGTGCTGCTGCTTTTCTATGTGCATGCCCAGATTTCTGAATCCCTGACTTTCCATTTGTCTATGTGTTTATCATTTCTTCCTTCCCCAGCTTCCCCATTAGGGAAAGCCCAAGATGCATGCAATAGAACTCTGTATAATCCTTGCATCTGAGTCCCATTTTAATGTTAAATATTAACAATAATTATGTATATATATATATATATATATATATATATATATATATATATATATGAAAACCTTTTAGACATGCATACATATAAATGAGGTCTTACACATACTGACGTGCAATGTTCTCTTTATACTTAGTGTCTTGTGGAAGTCCTTATATGTTTTCATGTCCTAGAAAGCACTACTTCTTTATAGTTTGTATAACGACTCAGTTTTTGATGGCATTTACATCATCTAACATTCTTTTTTGGTTTTTTGAGGCAGGGTTTCTCT
>NC_034597.1:94283236-94306442 GCF_900095145.1 Mus pahari
TTTTCTTTGATTGTTGTGTCCATGTTCCCTATGGAATCTTCTGCACCTGAGATTCTCTCTTCCATCTCTTGTATTCTGTTGCTGATGCTCACATCTATGGTTCCTGATTTCTTTCCTAGGATTTCTATCTCCAGAGTTGTCTCCCTTTGGGTTTTCTTTATTGTTTGCATATCCCGTTTTAGGTCCTGGATGGTTTTGTTCAATTCAATCACCTGTTTGGTAGTGTTTTCCTGTAACTCTCTAAGGGATTTTTGTATTTTCCACTTTAAAGGCTTCTAGCTGTTTACCTGTGTTTTCCTGTATTTCATTCTTTTTTTTTTATTAGATATTTTCTTTATTTACATTTCAAATGCTATCCCAAAAGTTCCCTATACCTTCCCCCTGCCCCTGCTCCCCTACCCACCTACTCCCACTTCTTGGCCCTAGCTATGCCAGTGCCTGGCAAACACAGAAGTGGATGCTCACAGTCAGCTATTGGATGGAACCCCCCAATGAAAGAGGTAGAGAAAGTAACCAAGGAGCTGAAGGGGGCTGCAACCCTGTATTTCATTCTAAAAATCCTCTGTCATCATTATGAGAAGTGATTTTAGATCCATGTCTTGCTTTTCTGTTGTGATGGTATATCCAGGACTTGCTATGGTAGGAGAGTTTGGTTCTGATGATGCCAAGTAACATTGGTTTCTGTTNCTTCTGTTCTTAGGCTTGCCTCCTGCCATCTGATTATCTCAAGTGCTTGGTGCCCTCAATTATCTGATTGGAGCCTGTCCTTCCTATAATCCCAGTTGATTCAGGACTCCTCAGATTCCAGCTTTCTCTGTGATCCTTTGATTGTGGGCTCCTGTGGACCTGAGATTCTGGGTGTGTCAGAGTTCTTCGAAGTCAAGCTTCTCTGAGACCCTCAAATACAGGTGTGACCCAGCTACTTAATCCTGTGATCCTGTTGTCCTAAGATCCTGGGCGTGTTACAGTGCCTGGAAGTGGTGTCTCCTTTGAGGACCGTGGAGTTGTCTGGTCTTTTTGAAACCAAGGTAAACCAGCACTGATCAAAAGGAACCTGAGCCTCTGGTCAGGAAGGGCTCTGTTGTCCTTGTTCCTGCTGTCACAGGCCCTTCACTATTGGATTGGAGCAGATGTCGTGTTCCACTCTCCAGTGATCCTAAGATCGCTTGGGCAGTCCACTAGGGACCGTGGGAGTGTCCGCCGACTCTGTGCCCTAGGTGACCCAGTGCTGGCACAGACCGGAAGGGACTTGTTCGTGGGTTTTCATATAGCATGTTGATTACCAGACATTCCTGGGTAGAAAAGAATGTGTGTGCATGTGTATGTGCATACTGTGTGTGTGTGTGTGTGGGGGGGGTAGATGCTCAAGTGCCAGGGCATTCAGGCTGTCAGGCTTACATAGTATGTGTCTTCTTCCAGAGCCCTCTCAAGTGCCTCAAGTCTGAGCTTTATCTGCTGTGGGGACTTTTTGTGTTGCTCAGACTGGCCCTAAAGGGGCCATCCTCCTGCCTTTGCCTCCTTCATGCTAGAAAGTAAAGGTGTACGCCCTCATGCTTGACTCAGAATCTAATTACCATCCACGCATTCTTCTTTAACTCTTTCATCTCTAGTATATAAAACTATCTTTTTTCATATATTTTTATTGAAAAGTTATTTTCACTTAAAAAGAACTTGCAGGCCAGGCATGGTGGCACATACCTTTAATCCCAGCACTCAGGAGGCAGAGGCAGGCAAATTTCTGAGTTCGAGGCCAGTCTGGTCTACAAAGTGAGTTCCAGGACAGCCAGGGCTACACAGAGAAACCCTGTTTCAAAAAGAAAAAGAGAAAAAAGAAAAAAAAAAAAAGAACTTGCAGTCAAATGCATGAAAAAGACTTATTTTTATTTCTGTCCCCTTTACTCCTAGTTAATATTCTTTGAGGGTTTATTGGAATTTATATGTCCTCTATTTCACATTTTCTAGCTCATATATTTTGCTATTGAGGCTGGTTAATGATATCTTATTGAATTATGAGAGCCTGGAATTTATGTACTCAATTTTCTCCATTTATTCTTTCTTTTTGTAAAGTAACTTTTTTATGCTGTCTTGATACATAAAAAGATTACATGTCAAATTTTACCATTTTTTTTTGCAAATTTTTGATTCATATTTTAATTATACCATCTTTCCAGATCTAAAGTTATTACTTGTTATTTTGTACTATTTTTTCACTTTTATCTTTTTGCTTTTATATATATATATATATATATATATATATATATATATATATTATTCCATTTATCTGGAATATATTTTAAAAAATGATATAAGATAGAATTTTAGCTCATTAAAAAACAAACAAATTGGTTAACTTCTCAATTATAAAGCAGACGTCATCTCTCAGATTTTAGTAAGGCTGTAGAATAGCATTTTAGAACTCAGTATGTCCTCATTGCCTTTTTCATTATAGTTTAAACATGATCAAACAACATCGACTTATGTTTAAAGTTAATTTTCCAGTCTATATCATTTTTACATAGATGACTTTCTGTTTCAATAGTGTGTTTGTATATAACTCACAGTATTAATTTTATTACACATCGAGGTTTATTAGGAGAATAACTGAGACAAGACATTTTGTTGTAAATTAAAAAAAATAGTTTAAAGTTCAAACCTCTGAACAAAGTGGACTTGGCTTTGTAGGAGGTCATGTAGTGATCTAGCATTCTCGAAGTTGTAAATGTCCTTATAGGGGGAGATAATTTCCTCGGAGGAGGTGAGATGGGGGGTCACTAATAGAAACAGTGGTGACAGTTCAGGAAAAAGACAGGAACAAGATGTATCCGACGATGGCATCTTTACAAGGTAGTGTAACATAGACAGACTTGCCATGATTAATCACAGCGGCTAATGATACAGTTTCATGTCTCTGCCTTCTTGAAACTTTCAGTTAAAAATATAGTAGGCATTAGTCTTTTTACAGTGACTTATGACACAGGGATTTTACTATATATGAATAGCACCAGAAGATTATTAATCTTTCAATTTAGTTTTATGCTTAAGGGTTAAGAAGGTTAAGTGAGTTCTTCCGGGGCCCGCCATCATGGTAAAGATGGACTAGACCTCTCTTTTCATTTCTCTGCATGTTTCTCAGATCATGGGCACGATGAAATAAGTACCCAATCCATATGGCTATATGTTATTACAAAACAACATTTTCTCACTGCTTATCCCATCAAAGCCATGAGCTTCTCTTGCCTGGTACTGTGAAAGTATTACTAGGTCTTTGCGTTTCTTGCTCTCTTTATTCTACCTGACAGCCAAGAGCTACAATGAGATACATCTCTATTCTCCTATAAACACATTTATCTGTTATTTATATATAACCTATCAGTAAAGCATTTAATAAATTTATGTTTGTCTACTATCTAATTCATCTACCATATATCAATAATTTATGATTGAATCCAGCATCTATCATATATCTATTTATTATCCATCATTTGTTTATATCTGTTATCTATTTACTTATCATCTGTCATTTTAGTCTATATCTAAATCTTCTATATCTGTCCATGATCTACTACTCCCATCAACTTGTCTCTTTCTATTTAATCAAGCTGTCATCTACTACTTATCAATATATTTAACATTTATTTATCACCTCTAACATATCAATCTATCCATTTATCACATATTTTAACTTAATTTAGTTATTTCAAATCTTGTCCCTAGCTTTAAGCTCCTTTGTGTATATATGCCCAGGAGTGGTATAGTTTGATCTTGAGGTAGACCAATTCCCTTCTGTCTGAATGTCACCACACCTATTTCCATAGTGACTGTATACATTTGCCTTCTCACTAGCAATGGATGAAGGTTCTCCTTACTCCACAGCCTTGTCAGCACAAGCTGTCATTTGCTTTTTGACCTTGGCTATTCTGACAGGTGTAAGATGAAATCCCAAAGTAGTTTTAATTTACATTTTCCCAATAACTAAGGGTGTTTAGCATTTCTATAAGTGTTTCTTGAGTTTTCTATAAGTGTATTTGAATTTCCTCTTTTGAGAAATCGCTGTTTAGATTTCTACCCCATTTTAAAATTAGACTATTTGTTTTCTTGATGTCTAGATTTTTGTTTGTTAGTTTTTAGATCTTTATATTTTTGATATAAGCTTTCTATCAGATGTGGAGTTGGTAAAAAAATTTTCCATTTTGGAATACAAATAATGGTGGTTTTAGCCATAGAAAAAGCTTTTCAGTTTCATGAGGTCCCATTTACCAACTGTTGATTTTCATGCCTGTGCTAGAGGTATTCTATTTAGAGAGTCCTTTTATGTGATGGTGAATTCCAGGCTATTCCCTACTTTCTTTTCTATCAGATTCAGTGTATCTTGTTTTATGTTGAAGTCTTTGATCCATTTTGGAGTTGAGTTTTGTGGAGGGTGATTAAGTATGGATCTACATGCAACCATCCTGTATCATTTGTGGGCATTTCTGACTTCTTTATCAAAAATCAGGTGTTCAACTCAAGACCCATCCCATGGGCAAGCACTAATCCCTGACACTGTAATCTGCTCCTGTCTGTAAGTACATCATAGCATCAATAATAGTGTCAAGCCTTGGTGCTCCCCTATGAGATGAATACCAAACTGGGCCGTTCATTGGGCCTCCTTTCCCTCAGTCTCTTCTCCATTTTTGTTCCTGCATTTCTTTTAGACAGGTACAATTTTTTGACTGTGGGTTAATAACTCTGCCTCTCTTCTTGAGGCTCTGTCTATCTACTGGAGGTGGACTGTTTCTTTCCTTATTTTTCATTGTTCAGTTTCCATGAGTTTGCAAGCTTTCTATTGTAGATGATATCAATCTTTTATACATGGTGTTCAAATAGGATGCAGGCTGTTATTTCAATTTTCTGTCCATTGAGACTTCCTTAGTGTCCAAGAGTGTGATTAATTTTGAATGAAATTATATGAAGTACAGAGAAGAAGGTATATTATTTGGTGTTTGAGTGAAATGTTATGAAAATATCTGCTAGGCCTATTAGATTTATGGTGTAAATTGTTTCCAGCCTTTCTCTATTTATATTTTTGTCTGATGACCTATCTATTGGTGAGAGTGTGGTATTGGCATCTCCTACCACCAGTGTGTGAGGGTCAGATTTAAGCTGTAGTGATGTTCTTTTGTTTCTTTTGTTCTTGGGCACACTTGTGTTGGGATCATAAATGTTAAGAATATAATGTTGTCTTGCTAGAGTTTTCTTTTGTTGTGTATGTAATGTCCTCTTATTCTTCTGATTAGTTTTGGCATGAAGTGTATTTTTTATTTTTTTGTCAGATAGTAAAATGACTTCCACAGCTTGCTTCTTAGGTCCATTTACTTGGAGTATCTTTTTTCATCCTTTACATTAAAGTGTGTTCCTTCAGTCCAGCAGAAGGACAGATCCTCTTGTCACATCTACTGTGTTACTCTACCTTTTTTGTGTGTGGGGGGATTGAGACCATTGTTATTGAGAGATGTTATTAAATAGGGTTTTTGATGATGATGATGATGATGATGATGTGTGTGTGTGTGTGTGTGTGTGTGTGTGTGTGTGTGTGTCCTCTTTCAATTTCTGGTCTGGGATATATATTCCCTGGGTTTCCTTGGGTGTGCTTAACCTCTTAACATTGTAGTTGCTCACATTATGCATGCTGTATGCCTGGATTTGCAGTGATATTTCTTAAATTTGATTTTCTAATGAAATGCCTTATTTTCCAAATCTACTGTAATTGAAAGTTTTGGTTGGTGTAGTAGTATTGGCTGACATTTATGGTTCCTTATGTCTATAGAACACTTGTCCATGCTCTTCTGGCCTTTAAAAATCTCATTTGAGGAGTTGGGTATTATTTTAAAAGGTCTGCATCTACCTGTTACTTGGTCTTTTTCCCTTTCAGTCTTTTATATTCTTTCCGTGTTTTTGTTCATTTAGCACTTTGATTACTATGTTCAGACAGGACTATTTTCTTCTTTTTGTGGTCTAATCTAATCTATGTGTTATCCTGAATGCTCCTTGCACCTTGGTAGATGTCGTCTTTAGGTCAGAGAAAATTTCTTCTTTGATTTTGTTATAAATATTTTCTTTGCCTTTGGCCTGAGTTTCTTCTCCTTCCCTATTCTTATTCTTCTTAGATTTGATCTTTTTATAGTATTCCAAATTTTCTGGATTTTTTTGGGGGGGCCAGGAGATTTTTAGATTTTATATTTTTCTTGACTGAGGTATCTATTTCTTCTATAATGACTTCAACATTTGAGAATTTCTCTTCCATCTCTTGTATTTTTAGTGAGTCTTGCCTTTGAGGTTCCTGTTCTAGCTCCTACATTTTTATTTGCAGATTTCCCTCAGTTTGGGCTCCCTTTACTGATTCTGTTTCTACCTACAGGTCTTGAATTGTTTTATTCATTTCCTTTCTTTATTTAATTGTGTTTTTCATAGATTTGTTTGAAGGATTTATTAATCTCCTCTCTAAACTCCTCTATCATTTCCAAATCTGAAATCTTTTTTCTGAGCTTCAGTTTTGTTACAGTCCTCAGGGCCTGCTGTGCTAAGGATGCTGGGCTCTAATGGAGACATCTTTTCCTGGCTGTTATTGATTGTGTTTTTATGCTCCCATCTAAGTGCCTCAGGGTGTGGGAAGATTGTGATTCTAGGCACTGATATCCGCTCTTGTCTTTATTGGGTGTTGTCTTCCTTGACGTCGGTAGCCCTCTCTGGTTCTTAGGAGAGTGTGGTGACTGTGTGGTGCCCAGTAGACAGTTTTTCTGGGATCCTGAGAGTTGTCATCATTGGAAATAAATAGAGTTTCAAAAAAGAAAAACATGAAGAGGGGGGTTAAAATTTAATGACAGTTCTTAAATCTGATGTTTTGGGGCCTCTAAATTCTTTTTATTTACAGTTCTAATTCAGGTTTTTTTGTTTTGTTTTTGTTTTTGTTTTTTTGGTTGCGGTAGTGATTGATTGATTGATTGATTTAAAGAAGTAGCGTCAGAGTATGAAAGTAAAGACAGTGCATAGAAGGCCGATTTCCCCTTTGTCCTTGGCTTGATTTGTTGTCTTTTTCAATTGTTTTGTTCTCGTTTTTATTAGTTCTTTCAGAATTTCATACATGTATTTTGATTATATCCACCTTCCCCAACTTCTCCAAGATTACTCCCCCCCTTTCTATCCAGAAAATGTTCTTTTGTTCTTTTTCCTTCATGTAGACCGATCAATTTCTGTTAGTCCTCTTCTTATATTCTTGGATTTGTGAGTTTTCACTGGAATATGTTTTATTCAATAGTGGCTTCATTCTTAAAAAACTGATTCCCCCTCTCCCAATAGTTGCTATTGCCACTGGCTTCCCAGCTAGGTGTAGGACTTTGTGCCCACCTTTCCTCTCTATACCAGGGTTTTGTCTGGATTTACGCTGGTCTTGTAGATAATGTTATAAACACTCTGAGTTCATGTGTGCAGATGCCATGCTGTGTTCTGAAGATGCTATTTCCTTAGTCATTCACTGTCCCTTCTTCCACAATGACCCATGATTTTTGAGAGGAGGGGGTATAGTATAGATGTTCCATTTAGGACTGAGAACTTATAGTCTCTAATTCTTTGCACCATGACCAGTTGTGTGTCTCTGTGTTACTCATTGTCTCCTGAAAACTGAAGCTTCTCTGATGAAGCTTGAGAGATGCATTCATCTATGGGTATAATAACAAGTTATGAAGAATCAGTTTAATACTATTTTTATTAGCAGAATAAACATAGGACTGATCTAGCCACAGACTTTTGTCCTGATAATAATAATGTCACTTATAGCTTTCATTTTGTGGAGTTGCCTCAAATCCAATTAGAAAGTTGTTGGTCACTCCCATGATGTTCATGCTTTTTGTTGTATCGGGTATGTCTTGCCAGGCCAGTCATGGTACCTTGCAGGATTCACAGCTTGGTGATACTCAGCATTATTTTTCTCCTTCATTCGTGTATGTAGCATGTTCTGTACCATGACAGCTAGCTACTGGGATGAAGCATACAGGTGAATTTCAGTTTGGTTTCTTCATGTTCTATAGCTCAGTTATGTGGCAACTTCAGCAATATGGTATTATTGTCAATCGTTATCATTAATGTAATCGTTATCATCTGCAATAGTCTGTAGTGTTTGGGTTGGTGGGGCGGTCTATGTGACCTTCCTGGCCAACAACTGCAAAAAAGGTAACCTGATCCTAGCTTTATATTTGTTATAATGTCTAGTAGAGGTGTTGTGACCTTGTTATAGGGTCACTCTAACTTGTCGAAGGGTAAATTTTAACTTCTTACATATATTCAGGAGCTTCTATAGCAGTAGGTTTCCATATGGTTTCTCACTTGTAAGAAGAAACTAAGGAACATAGAAAGAAGAAGGATTAGGAAACAGAACACATTAAAATCCCCATCCCCATTTGCCATATGGGGAAGTGTGTGCTGCTAGTGGAATTCCCCAACTGTACACAGTTTAGTCTACCATTAGTGGGCAATTAGCCATACTATAAGCATCAAACCTGAGTGGAAGACTAAAACATGGTGCATTTGTTAGTTTAGAACAAACTTTGGCCTTTTCCCCCTAGTAAACATGACTTAAGTTTATCTAAAATTGTAGACAAGTCTTTCCTACCAACCAAAATACTCTTCAGTTGTTTACAAACAGTTGTAATTTGGATTCCATTGGATTCATCCATGAAGATGAACAGGAAGAACCGGAATACTTAAAACTTTGCTACATAAACAGTGGACCAGTGATGGGCCGTGTGTGGACCATTATAGCTAGGTGGTCACGAGTGCTACCCTGCTTCCCATTTTCCATTAACTCTTTAGTTCCTGGACACAGGTCAGAATGTGATTAATCAAGTTAGTAGGGTTTTTTTTTTTCCCCTTGTTATTTAAAGCCAGACAAAATGTTTTCCTTATGTGACAGCATAAACAAAAAGCATCCAAACTTTACTCATTACTTCAATAATCTGTACCAACCCTGAGGGAAGAGTAGAACAGGATGATTGGGGAAGGTTTCATTTTACCAGTTGGAATAAGAAGTCCACTACATAATTAACCTCAGAATCTCCTCAGAATTCTCCATAGTTGAGAAAACGTAAGTAATATGCCATAGATCCACTTTTCAAAAGTTACCTGTACTCTATTAGTCAGAAAATCTGTGGACTCTTTACTCTGGCATTGGTGGAGCGCTATTGTCTTTTCCTAGTCTTAGATTTCTTTTTTTTTTTGCTTTTTTTTTTTTTTTTTGCTTTGTGTGAATTTTGCTAGGTGCATTCCAGCTGTGGCTCTTCTGATGGGCTGGCTCTAAGGAAGAATGTGGAGGAAACTGAGGCCAGGGATCTGATTCCTACACAGCTATTTCCCCAGAAGATTTTCACATAAGTCACATTTACTCCTGTAAATCAGCCTCACCTGGCAAGTTTGCTGTGGATGGGCAAATTAAAGGAGTTAAAAACTGAGCAGTGTTTGGGAGGGCTTCAGTCACCCAAGAAGTAGTTTGCCCATCTTAGATGTTAGCTTTTTTTTTTTTTCAAGTAGGAAACTTGATTACATTTCATTTACCTTTGTTCAGATTTTAAATTAGTTGTAGCCTTCAGCAGCCAGGGGTTACTAGGTTCCTGAAAGGAAAGCTGGGGATGGATGGGAAGTTCAGGGAGAGAAGTAAGGAGCCAAGACAAAGTTCTCTGACCAAGGCTCAATCTTTAATTGTAGGGTCTTGAATTTAAAGCGGGGAGACCCATCCTCCACTTTGCCAGGGTCTCTGCTTTATCAGGAAAGCAAGCTCAGGCTGTTGCAGGTGGTGGCTTCTTGTAGGAAGCTGCAGATGTGGCACACAATAGACTTTACCTAGGTCAGAGGACTCCACCCTAGGTGGGCTAGCCAACTGTGGCAGAAACAAGGTCTGAACTAGCCTACTCAAGGCTGGGGGGAAGGGCTCAATTAGTAACCAGTGTTTTCGACAGTATTCTTTTTGTTTGTTTGTTTGTTTTTCGAGACAGGGTTTCTCTGTAGCCTTGGCTGTCCTGGAACTCACTCTGTAGACCAGGCTGGCCTCGAACTCAGAAATCCACCTGCCCCTGCCTCCCAAGTGCTGGGATTAAAGGCTTGTGCCACCACGCCCAGCTCGACAGTATTCTTAAGGAGGCTGTTTTTAATATTGTATCCTGTCGATTTCATCTACTAATTGCCTATTGTTCAAGACATAGCTTCTGTAATACACACTGTGTATTTTCCTGCCCACCAACCAACCACTTTATGTTATCTGTAAAAGTTTTTTTTTTTTTTACTTTTATTTATTTATTTATTTGTGTGTGTGTGTGTGTGTGTGTGTGTGTGTGTGTGTCTCAGAGAACGGCTTGAGGGAGTCCATTTTCTGACCACCACACAGGGTCCTGGAGTTTGAACTCTGGTTCCTCAGGCTTTGTCACAAATACTTTTCTCCACTGAATATCTCACCGTCTCCTCATGGGTGACTCAGTGAGTAAGAGGACTTGAGTCTGTCGTCTCTGCACCCATAAGAAAGTAAGGCAAAGTGTCTCATTCTTGTAATCCCGGTGCAGGGAGGACTAGACATCACTGCCTAGGGCAGTTTATGTGAATCAGTGAGTTCCAGGTTCAGGAAGAGACTCTGTCTCAAAAAATAGGGTGGAGCACAATCTAGAAAGATACTCAATATTAACTTCTGATGTCCACATGCATACACATAAAATTGCATACACACACACATTCCTCTTATACACTGTACAACACACACACACACACACACACACACACACACACACACACACACACACCATTCACGTTTCCTTTGTGGCATTTTCTTTTTACTTCACATAGTTTGTCCATGAAGTGGCTTTCTCTCCTCATATGGGCATTCGCAGGATCCTGAGACTTGAATTGGTTCCAGAGTGAGCTAAAAATGGTTGAACTAGCTCATCTTAGATATATCACACCTGGATTAAGTTGTCCTTCCTAACTTAGTTACTTGAAAGTGACCCACTTGCTCACTGGGTTTTTTCATAGTTGGGAGTATTCCCCATATACTCATCTAATGAATTATCTTCTTTAAAAATAAGAACTGGCCAGTGCAAGTTTTTTATACTGAAACTAGATGAATGCCTCTAATATAGAGCTCTTCCCCTGCTGGTATTTCATGTCTCTCTGCATACCCTAAGGTTTCACCCATGTGCTCTGGCCAGCGGCCTCTGGCTTCTTTCCCACTGCAGCAATTGCAAGCATATTTCATTATACTGCTTTTGGCAGAAAGAATTGTTTCTTGATTAGTATCTTGAGCTGAAAATGGTTCTCAGTTGAGCAAAATTATCAAAGCTGTACTAGACTTGTTTAAAATGGCTTGCTATTTCCACAGCCCCTTCTAAGGGCAGCTGCTGAGGCCCTTGCTAACTAATGAGTAGATTTGTTATGGTGAGGCACCCTGTGACTTACACCATCTGGCTGATGGTTATTGGACCAGGGAGGTGCATCTACCCGAAGGCCATGTTTCAGCAAGGCAAGAAACCTATGGCTTGCATAGTCTGGCTCCAAAGGAAAAAAAAAAATTTTTTTTCCTTTTGGAAAATAGCCAATCAGATCCATCTCTTTGGAATTTAGAATTTGGAAACAGACCTGCCTAAAGCAATTAACCTTAGGGACATGTATCAAAAGTGTACATGAAGTGTTGCTATTGTGTAGAGGGGGCTGAAAGAATCCCTCAGATATGCAAGCTGAAGCAGGAAAGAATCCACAGAAAAGAGACAGACAAATGGAGCAGTTGCAAAACACAGCCAGAAATGTATGACAATGTGTGTCTGTAGAGCAAGAAGAGAGGCTGCATTCTGAAAGCTCTCCTGGAGTAATTCCTGTGGATTTCAACTGTGGAGGACTACTGCTCTCAAATTCCTGGTATCCTGATATATCCTTAAAATATTTTATACAAACACAGTCTGACCTTTGTGATTTGTGAAAATAAATGTCTGTTTCTCAAAGAAAGCATAATACGTCCTGTGTCACTCAGGTGAACTTGTTGTCAGTAGGTCATAATAATTTCTGCTAAACCATTTTGTCTCTGTGTGTAGCTAAAATCAGAGAGTTTTATTTCTTATTTTAGTTTTGCTTGTACATCTGCCCACGTCTTCTTTGCTTGCCTCTTCGTATGGTTACCAATCTTTGAAGTTATCATCAAACTACAGTTACTGTTCATGTCTATGAAGTTCCTCTAAAACATGTGCTAAAGAATGACCTACCTAGTTCCTTTGTATGAACACTAAGGCTTCTCTATACCAATGTTCTTCATCCAGACACAGTGCAAACTTCACTCAGGAAGAATTATACCCCATGAGGAGCTGAAATAAACCCACACAGCTATTAAAACATGACTTACCAGCATAAAAACTGTTTAGACTGTTACTCAAGACAGTGTGATTGTTTGGTATGCATAAAAATAAGCTAATGAACTTCAATTGATGGTCATGATGTGCATTAATTCTCCTGTATGTATTAATTTTTTAACTAAAAGTTTGGGCTATGTGACTAGCTTCTCCACATAGACATTATCTCCATACCTTGGAAACTATAATTCTCATGTTTTTATGGGTTTTCTTTTTGACATTCTGCATATAAGTGAAGTCAGACAGTATGTATCTTTCTATGCTAGGCTTCTTTCACTCAACATAGAAATTCCTATGCTGTTCATTGACATTGTCATACACGGTTTTCCCTCATCTTCATTAATGTACATAATGCTACAGTGAGAGTGGAAGTACATATATGAATTCATATGTCAACATCATTGTTTTATTTCTTTTGGATTATATCTGTATGTGTATAATCCATGCATACACATAACACACACACACACACATACACACACACATGCACACACACGCACACACACGCATACATGGATATTATGGTGGTTTGAATGAGAATGGCCCCCATAGGCTCATAAATTTGAATACTTCGTCACCAGGGAGTGGACTGTGATCTTGTTGGAGGAAGTGAGCAACTGGAGATAGGCTTTGAGACTTCAAAAAGCCCATCCCAAGACCAAAGGCACTCTCTCTTCCTGCTGCCTGCAGACTTGGATGTAGAGCGCTCAGCCAGTTCTCCAACACTGTGTCTGCCTGCAGGCTACGATGCTTTCTGCCATGTTGATGATGTCCTACCTCTAAAACTGTAAGCAAATTAAATGCTTTCGTTTACAAGAGTTTATAAGAGTTTCCTTTATAAGAGTTGTCATGGTCATGGTGTCTCTTCACAGCAATAGAATGTTGACTAAGACATATGATATACATTGAATTGATGGAATATATTCAATTATATAATTTTCAGGAAACTTCATATTCTTTAAAGTAATATTTAAATTCAATTTACACTTTTATTGATATGGTACCAAAGTTCTTTTCTTTTACATTTTTACAACACTTTTTATTTGTTGTCTTTTTTGCTATTTTTTATTTTGAGAAGGGGGGGCGGTCTTCCAACGTAGACTAAGCTGCCTTTGAGTGTGATAATCTCCCAGTTCGCCCGCTGAGTGCTTCGATTATTGTGGCTGCCATGAATCCTAGCTCAGTTGTTTTTGTCGTTAATAATGAGGTGTGAAATGATAACTTCAGGTTTTGATTTGCATTTTTGAGTACTTTTCTCATATCCTTGTTTACCGTTTGTGTGACTGGAGAAATGTCTACCCATGTCCACTGTCTGATTTAAAGTAGGTTATTTATTTAATTTGTTATTAATTGTGCTTTTTATACTTACAATATTTTCTCTCACAGTGCAGCAGTAATTTTATAATTTTGTTTACTTTTTTGATCCACCAAAAGAAGTTGTTTTTAATTGAATATAGTCCTATATGTTACACTTTGCCTGATCTTTTAGTATAATATCCAAAAAAAAAATGTGGTTAAGATTAATGTCTTGTAGTTGTATTCTAGAAGTTCTACAGGGTTTGAATTTACAGTTAAGTCTTTCATCTGTTCTGTCTGAGTTATATTTTCTATATGTAGTATTTATATGCATTATCTATGAGAAGCATCCGATTCCAATCCTTTCCACGCAGATATCCAGTCTTCTCAAGGCCACTGAAGACTTTTTTCTCTGTGCATTCCTCAGGTACTTGTCAAAGATTAGCTAACAAGATATAGTAGGGTTATTTTTGTTCTCTGTATACCTCTCGTCTATTTTTATGTCTGTGGGATAATTACAGCTTTGTGATTCTTTGTGTTTATTAGAGTAGCAGAACTTAGAGAATGAATCTCTTTCTTTATATGTAATATATAAATTAGATACATGTATAAATTGTATATAATACAAAAATATATAAAATCTAGGTCTTTAATTCACATCTAATCTGGGCCATGCCTTCTGCTGGGATCCTATATAAATGATATAGAAGAAGGAAGCCGTTGCTTGTTTCCTGCTTGCTTTCATCCTGCTAGAAAGTGCATTGCTTCATTGGCAGTAGAGACGACTTTTTAGGGATTTCCAGCTGAAGATTAGCTGAGAGATCCAGCCTTGCGGATGGAGCAGCTGTTGGAGTCTTAGTCTTTCCTTTGATAGCAGCCATTTTTGGATTAGCTGGATTACAGCCTGTAGAATATATGTGAATACATATATATAAACATATGATATATAGGTATATATGTATTTACTAGAATGGTGCATAGAAGGATCTCTACCACACCCTTAAAGGCTATGTTAAGGTCTTTGTCTTGTACTTCAGCTATGTTGTAATACCCAGGGCCTGGTGGGCTCTAGTGGAGACATATTGACCTGGCTGTTATTATTTTTGTTTTTTTACTGGCCTCTAGGCATCTAGGTTTGGGAAGATTGTAATTGTAACTGCTGGTGTCTTATCTTGTATTTGTTGGATGGGTGTTTTGTGCCTTAGTTTCTATTGCTCTAGCTAGTTATTAGGAGAGTATTGGTGGCCGTGTGTTGCCTAATTGGACCCTGAGAGGTATCATTACAGGGTTCCAGGGGAAATGTATCTCTAGATACTGGGAGCTAACCTTAGGAATGAGGGCATTCTTTGTGAGGGAGGCCGAGGAAGTCCACAGGTGGGAGGGAATCAGGGTGTTCCATCAGGATTTGTTTAGTCCCCTGGAAATGGAGACAGAATGGGAGTAAAGAGCCCAGCAGAAGGTCCCACTACAGAGCTGGCAATGAGAATGGTGTGTTGGACTTGGAGGAAAGGAGGTAGGAGTGAAGTTCTTCAGTCAGTTCAGCTTGCTACAGTGGCCTGCAGGTTTTCAGGGAATGCCTGTTTGATTTGGTAAAAGGGGGGGGGAGGGAGACACACACACACACACACACACACACACACACACAGAGAGAGAGAGAGAGAGAGAGAGAGAGAGAGAGAGAGAGAGAGGAGAAGGATTTTGGAGGGGAAGATAACTGATTTACTGGATGTGGGAGCAGAGGTGGGGGAAGGGAGGATGCAGCATGTAGTCTTCACGGAGTTAGGGATAAGATAGGGCGACTGGATTTGGAGAAGAAGAGGGGTAAGTGAAGATCTGTAGATGGTCCACTGCTTTCCAGGTCAGAGTAGCTTGAAGGCTCGTAGGTATTGTAGGCTGAGATTGGGATCTGGGATCAAGCACGGAGTATGGGGAGGACTGGAAGATCTGTGCAATTTACTTGAGGGAGTTCAGCATGTCGTTTCCTCGGAACTGTGGATAAGATTGGGCATTGGGTTTAGAAGAACAGAAAGAAAAGTGAAAATCCTAAATTAACCTGCTTGCTTCCCTGCTTGCAGTGCTCTATAGGATGTTTATATGTGTTAAAACATTTCTTGTTTGAGGAAAAATTAATTTCTTGTCTTTTATGGAATTGGATCCATTGCTTTATTGCTTGTAATGTTAACTACCCAAATTACCACTCTTATAGTTACAGTTGCCCCGAGGAATGGATTGAAAATATTGGGGAGCTGCTTGGAGTCGCATTGTTATGGTAGTAGAATCACTTTTATAGACCCTAGGTTTGGGTATTGGAACCATGGGGCTATAGGTCCAGGTTGATGTCAGCTGTTACAACTTTCAAGGTTCTTTTACTGATTATTTTTAAGGTCACATACTTAGAGCAATGATATCAGGGCTTATGTGTAGTTAATTATGGGTATTTTACTATTCTCAAACCTTTACCAATAGTAGATTGAAATAGTCAGCAATTTATTTCTGGCATAGTAATAGTCAAGGAGAGCATTTATAGCTAGAAATTGGCTTTTATAATCCTTATACTTAATTATATATTCTCAGTATCCTCAAGTATTTTGTGTGACTACAACTTTATATAACAAACAGGTCTAATTCACAGTTTTAGAGGACCAAAAACATGCTACTAGTTGCTTCTTGACTCTATTGAAGGCTTGCTGGCTACATTACAGTATGGTCAAGATGACATTTTGGTGGGAGCCCATGTTAGAGTGATTGTTCACACCGTGAAAAAAAGTTGCAAAAGAATGGGGTGTGCCGAGGCTTTCTCTTTTTATAAGAACCTTCTCTTGAGAAAACTGGTGGGCTTCTTAGTGGGCTTGAGACACAGCATGCACATATCCATGAGGGTAGCACTCAGATGACTCAGTTACTTTCCTTTCCACAAAAGCCCTATGTTTTTTAAAGGTTCTACTGGGTAAACAAACTGACATCCAAACTTGAAGCACATAAACCTCTTGAGGACAAACCACTCCCAAAGTGGCTCCTCTAGTTTTCACCGTCTCCAGACAGTCAAAGAGAAAGAAAACCCTACAATTATTTGTCAGGAAATAGCTAGAAATTTTACCCTCATTGTGTCTTCTCATGTTCTGAAGACCCTTGTGTCATTGCTGCACAAAGAGCAGACAAATGCCTCTCAAAATGTGTTCGTAGAACTCATCTCTAGAATTCTCTTAAGTATTTCTTGGGAAAACTGAAGTTTCTAGCTCAACGCGTCAAAATCTTCACGTGAAGAAGTCGAATTACTTCATGTGTTGTACATTCCTATATGACAAGCAGAATATTAATGGTTGATACACTTCCTTTACTTTTCCTTTTTAATTTTTCCCCCCAGTCCTCAGGGTTTGTGCATGTTAAACAGTTCCTTTGCTAGGGAACTGTACTTCCAGTCTGCCAATTTGTAAAGAAATCTGTGTGCAGAAGGAACTTTGTACACATTGCTAATACATCATTGCTTATATATTTTATGATTCTGTTTAAAAACGTTTTATTGTTGATAAGACATATTACACTAAAATGTTTTATTGAACATATTTACTACACATGCTACATATTTCTTCAATCTCTTTTTTAAAAAAAATTGCCTGTCCTTATTAATGTGTATTTCTTTAGCTTTTTAATCTTACTGGTTTTTAAGTTTCTTGGCAAGATATCAAAAGGCAGATACAACAGATGACTGGATAATGAAAAAGGGGCATATACAAACAGTAGAATTTTACTCAGTCATAAATAAAATGAAACTGGCAGAAAATTTGATGGTACTGGAGCATAGTATATTCAGTGAGGTGATTTAGGTGCTAAAAGATGAACAGCAAATGTCCTCTCTGTTGTGCACACTAACTCCTGGTTGTTAGTTGTGCATCTTTAAGGGAGGCCTGAGGAAAGGATGATAGAATACATGTGATATGACAGTAGATAGAATAGTAGAGCAGAGCAGTACAGATGACATGAGGGACAGGGAGAATGGCAGGACAAATAGGGAGGTTAGTCCCCCAAACCACCTATTAAGGTAAACGTTGTAAGGAAGTGTGTTCCTTTATACCAGAAATTGTCAACCTTTCTAATGCTGTGACCCTTTAATACAGTTCCTCTTGTTGTGGTGACCCCAAACCATAAAATTATTTTCATTCCTACTTTATAACTGTAATTTTGCTACTACTATGAATTGTAAGTATCACCCCTTCCCCTAGTGAGGTGACCTTACAACTATCTTTATTAAGTGTCAAGTCTCCTCTTCCTATCCATAGATGCGCATCCTGAGGTCTGTGACTTGCCATGGAGCATGGCCTGAAGAAGTCTTGAAGGTTCCACTTCCATCCTTGGGAAAAGGCTTAGTCTAGACTGACAAATGATAAAATATAGGCGTAACCCATCAAGTAGACATGTTATACAGAGAAGGACAATAAGAATCTAAGCCCCAGAACTGTAAGAATACCTTCTAGGTTCATCCAGCCCTGTTACAGTACCCTCACTAACACTCCACAGAATAAGAGATGAAATATGTCTTATGAACCTTGTTCACATTCCTGGTCTGAAAGGTTGTGAATAACCTAGTGAAGGGTGCTTTTAGCTAGTGAACATTGGAACGGGTAGCAGGCCTCTTTTATTCCCCTTGAAGGGGCAGAATCATATGGGATACACTGTTTTGATGTTTCTGCACAGAACAATCTCCTGGTTACACAGCAGCTGTAACAGACTTAATTCCACCTTGTATGCCTCTAGAAAACGTCTCAAGATTAGTCTGATAAAGTTCTGCAACTGTTGTGATTTTTGAAAGGCAGCTTTGTTATGACTTGATAGTCGAATTCATGGCATTATACAAGTGGTTGGAACACACAAGGCCGTGGCGCTGTTAATGCAAGTCTCCCACCCCCAGCTCACTGTTGGTCACAGCCTGGTTCTGTCATCAGCCTCAGAGAGAGTCATTGTCACAACAGAGATGAGATGGTGGGTAGGAAGACATGCAATGGAGGGGTGAAAAGAACAGAAATTTAACCACAGCAGACCTAAGGCTGCTGTATTGCTCTAAAGTACGATTTTGATTTTAGGGTAAAATAAGTAAGATGAAATAAAACAATAAAAATGGTATGGGAATGACAGCATGTGCTCAAACCAACCCCTTACAATCTATAATGAAAGAAAAATAAGATGACAAGGAAACAAATATTAAATGACATTTTAGAAAACAATGTGATACTAACAGACCAAATAATATCCGTGTGTGTGTGTGTGTGTGTGTGTGTGTGTGTGTGTGTGTTTATGACAAGTAATGTAATGGAAGGAAGATATTTTCAGAATAAAATAGATTTCAAAGGAGATGTGTGAGTGATGAGAACATCCCCTTCCCGCTTCCTTCTGGACTGAGGATAGGTGAGTCACACATAAAAGAAAAGAATTGAATTGTTAAAAAGAGGTTTGGGTCACTTTCCTGTAAATAATTAAATTTCACCCTTTGGTTGGTTAGAAATGGCTTTCTATCTCTGCTTCTCTGACTGGTACGAAGGGGGGCTATGCCTTTTTTGTCTATCTTTGTTTTTTTCCATTAGTGTCTCAATAACAGCGCTCTGTAAGGCGTAAGCATTGGGGCTGTCTCATTTTCAGAAGGAAGTCATTCATTCGGGTACCTTCTCTTCGGTGAGAGTGGTGCTCTCAGCCGCATGGTGGCTGGAAGCCAGAGAAGCAATTTCCTTTCCTTTAAAAGGGGTTGGAAAGCATTTGATTGTTATCAGGAAGAAGCATTTCAGCTTTCAAGGTGAAAGAACACTTGCTTCTTTTAAAGATACTGCTAGAAATAAGATACAGTAGTGAAAGACAGAGGGCTGACCAATTAGACAAATCCAGGAAGGGCGGGACATCGTCTGTCTACAGGCTATCTCAACGAAGTTAGCAGAGCAGGGTAACAAAAGCGCCTTTTCAGAACCGCTGGGTGACTTTGCTCAGTTCTTCTGTTTTACTTACATTTGGCTTAACATATAATGAAAATATATATTTTTGAATTGTAAGTGATACTTTAGTTTATAGAGTTATTAGGTAATGATCAACATGGAAAAAAAATCATTCATCTATCATCATAATCATTTATGATTAGAATGTTAAAGACCCCACTTCATTCAGCACTTTTAAAAATATATTTTTCATTGTTTAAAACAACTGTAAAATGTAAACATATTTTGATCAGATTCTTCCCCTCCCCCAAGCCCTTCCAGATCCTCTCCCTTTTCCCACTCACCGAACTTCAAGTTCTTTCTCAAAATAAATAAACAAAAACTCAACACAACAACAAAATCTCCCAAAAGACAAGAAAACAAAATAAAACAATACTCAAACAGAAAACCAAAAAAAAAAAAAAAAAAAAAAAAAAAAAACAAACTGAAAACCAAAACCAAAACCATCAAACTACAACCAGTCAGAAGCAAACAAAAAAATCTGTGGTGTCCCTTATATGTTGGCGAACTCTTTCTGAACGTGAGGCCTATCCTGGAGTGGTTGATATACATATACCATTTGAAAACTTTTTAGACCTTAACAACTGGCGGCATAATGTTCATTACTTAGAAGGCCTTGTATTTATCCCCCCATCTCAGAATGACAGCAAATGTTTATATTAGGAGTTAAAATTTCAGATAAAATTATAATTAATTTTATTTGTCTTAATTTTAAAAAGGATTTCTTTACTTTTTAAAATGTATTAGTGTTCGACTGCATGTATGTATATGTACCATGTGTGTTTCTTGTGCCCTCAGAGGCCAGAAGAGAGTTCTGGATTTCTTGGAACTGAAGGGAGTTAGAGACAATTGTAAGCTTGGTGCTAGGAACTGAATCTGAGTCCTGTATCAGAGCAAGTATTCTGATCCACGGAGCCACCCATCTCCGTGGCCCTAAAATATGATGTGGAAGAAATTATGGAGGTTCTTCGAGCTCTAGGATATAAGAATAATAGCTGTTGAAATTATTTATAGTTGTGATGACTCTAATAATAAGTGAAGAACTGCTTAAAATATCTAACAAATTTTATTTTTGCCTTTTCTATTTAGTTTTTAGCTAGAAATACTCAGAAGATACATAATATAAACAAAGGTGCTGTGAGATTTCAACATGTTCATTAGCCACATTAATTAAAAGGGCAAAGAAGATGATATTGCTAATTTTCCTGACATATTTTATTCAAGCCAGTATACTTGAATGATACAATAACTGGGTAATAAATGTAATCATGACTGAAACATTTTATACAGGTTGCTTTCACGCTGAGCGGTAATGCAGCTGCACACACAGCTTGGGAAGATCACAGGCTAGCATATTTTATTTTTTACCTTTAGGGTTCTATAGTAACATTTTAGATTCCAGATTGTGAAAGTTGTTGCTTCAATGTCTGCCTTCTCCTTATACCAAGTTTTTTTTTTTAAACTATTTATTATTTTTCCATCAACTAGCTATTGTAAGCCAAAGATAGTCTTTAAAAATATCATTTTTTTAGTTAAAGTTTTAGGTAGCATACAAAGCAGTGCATTTAATTTTGACGTGTTGTATCTGTATTAATTCTATCTTCTTACTTGCCCACCCACACTCTGCCTGTCTCCCTGTCTCAGGCTGTCCCTGTCCTTTTCCTAAGCAGTCCTTGACTCTTCGTTCATGTCCCATAGAATTCCATCTCACTTTTGGTCCATTCCCCACCTTCTTCTCTTATGGCTCATTTCTGTTCTTTTATACACACAAACATACATGCACACATGCACACAAACACACATGCACACAAACACACATTCAAGCACACACATGTAAGTCCATATATGAGAGAAAATATTTTTTAAGGCTGACCTATTATGCTTAACATAGTTATTTCCAGTTCCATCTATTTTTTTTTCCCTGTCAGTTCTGCAGTTTTATTTTTTAACTCTATTTCATCGAATAAAATTACACTGTGGGTGTGTACCACCATTTTTAAAAATTTTATTGGATATTTCTTTCTTTACATTTCAAATGTTATCTATCCCATTTCGTGGTTTTTTCCCTCCAAAGACCCCCCTCCCTCCTCCCCTGCTCCCCAACCCACCCACTCCTGCTTCCTGGCCCCACATTCCCCTGTACTGGGGCATATGACCTTCATAAGACTAAGGGCCTCTCCTCCCATTGATGTCTGACTAGGCCATCCTGTGCTACATATGCAGCTGGAACCATGAGTCAGTCCCACCATGTGTACTCTTTGGTTGGTGGTTTAGTCCCTGGGAGCTCTGGGGGGTACTTCTTGGTTCCTATTGTTGTTCGTCCAGTGGGCTGCAAACCCCCTCAACTCCTTGGGTCCTTTCTCTAGCTCTTTCATTCAGGATCCTGTGCTCAGTCCCATGGATGACTGTGAGCATCCACTTCTGTATTTGTCAGGCACTGGCAGAGACTCTCAGGAGACAGCTCTATCAGGCTCCTGTCATCAAGCTCTTGATGGCTTCCACAATAGTGTCTGGGTTTGGTGATTGTTTATGGGATTGGATCCCCAGGTAGGGCAGTCTCTGGATGGTCATTCCTTCAGTCTCTGCTCCACACTTTGTCTCTGTGACTCCTTCCATGGGTGTTTTGTTCCCCCTTCTAAGAAGGATCAGAGTTTCCACACTTTGGTCTCCCTTCTTCTTGAGTTTCATTTGGTTTGTGAATTGCATCTTGGGTATTCCAAGCTTCCCGGCTAATATCCACTTATCAGTGAGTGCATATCATATGTGTTCTTCTGTGATTGGTACCACCATTTTCATGATAGTTCATCTGTCGGTGGACACCTAGGCTTGTTTCTTGGGACCAGTTGTTTTGAAAATTGTTTTCCAGCCCTTTACTCTATTATAAGGGTTGGAGAGATGGCTTAGGGGTTGAAAGCACTTGATCCTTTTACAGAAGACCCGGCTGGTTCCTAGCACCCACATGGTGGCTTCAAACTACTAAACTGCAGTGCTAAAGGATCTGATGCTCTCTTCTCACCTCCAGGGGCACCAGAAAGGCACATCAATACATGTGGGGAAGGTATTCATACAGAAATAACAAAAGAAATCAATATAAAGAGAAGAGAAAACGACACCTTACAGCTTTTAGAGAACACAGAGCAGCTTTTCCCCAGTTAGTTGTTTTCCAGACTACTCCATGAGAAGACAATTTGACTTACCTAATCTATGACATGGATATCATATTACCATGGCAAAGGAAAACAAAACCAAAAACAACCAAACCAACCATCCCCCCCAAGAAAACTTTAATACAAATTGCTGTCAAGGACTACATTTCTCGATAAAATGTTGGCTATTTAGAAGGCATTTAAAACTTTAAGGATTTCCTAGGGGAAACTGACAATCTTACAGGAACTCTTAAAATTTCTGGCATTGAAAAAAAAGATATAGGGCCGGGAGTGGTGGCGCACACCTTTAATCCCAGCACTTGGGAGGCAGAGGCAGGTGGATTTCTGTGTTTGAGGCCATCCTGGTCTACAAAGAGTTCCA
>NC_034597.1:94306737-94309069 GCF_900095145.1 Mus pahari
AAAAAAAAAAAAAAAAAAAAAAAAAAAAGATATAGAATATGGCCCCAAGGAACACATAGTCTAACCCAGAAATGTATTTGCAATTGTTGAAAATATATCTTCTCCGTGAGATCAGCGAAGGCCCAGTGAAAAGGCGGTCAGCTGACTTATATTAAAGCTGAACTGGAGATTGCTATGGCTTGAGTTTTCAATGCTTTTCAAAGGATGGGGTCTTGGTCTACAGAGAGGCACTGTGAAGGATAACCTAAAAAATGCTTTTGAATCATTGAAGGTATGATTAAAGATGATTATGAGCTCCCAGCTGCTTCTTCAGAACCCCTTTTGTTTTTCTTCCTGGCCATAGGATAAATGGTTTAATTCTAATATACACCTGATGGGCTGTTTGGCATGGGCTCAAAGCAATAGAATAGCTTGATCACAGGTGGAACCTCCAAAGTCATGAGTAAAATAAGCCTTTTCTCTTTATAAGTTCAATCGTAGATATTTGATTATAGCAGCATCCTTACTAACATACAGATGTTCCCAGTTGGGTGTGGAGGAGAAAGTAATTCAGGAAGGGTGATGTAACTAGGATGGATGTACAGATGCTGTAACCTAGGAAATGGAAGAAATGTATTGAGGTTAGAACACAGAATATGTGAGTGGACACACAATGAGAGGTTAAGTGGAAGAGATGGTTAAGAGCTTTGTCCCAGAAGGCTGTGTGCTGATAGGTTTGGAATTCTTTTTAAAGGTAGTAAAAAGTCATTGAAAAAATTTAAGCCAACAAGCAAAATGAGGTTTGCATCTCAGTTTATGTTTCTCTGACAGCACTACAAGAGATATACTGGGATTGCAGCATACACGAGGGGAAATCCTGATTGTCTTTGAAAGGGATATTGAGGTCAGATTTTTAAAAAAGTCAGAAATGAGTGGAGCCAATGGATCAGACACTTAACAGAAGAAAGGTTGAGATCCCCTGGGTGTAAAGAATCTGTATAATCAGGGTGAAGGGGGAAATGAGACTTTCTCATAGGACTTATCTTCTGTTTCTCTGTAAGTTGTGTTCCTCAAGAACAAGGGGACTCAGAAGAATACACAGTTTTGTGGAAAACTGTGCACAATTAAAATCATTTTAAAAGCTCGAATAAAAATTGGAACAGTTGGTGGGTGAACATTCCTTTCAGCTAAAGGTATAGATGAAGTCATCAGAATGTCACAGGAAGAGGAGGACACCAAAGACAATCTTTAGGGGCTCTTAGGTTATAAGAAGTGGGAAACAGAAAATCGTTAGATGTATTTACAGAGATAGATGGAGGCTGAAAGAGAAAAACAGAGAAGTTAACAGTAGAATGAAAGGATGGCTATAAATAACTTACAAATAACCAGAAAGTGGTAATGTGTACAGGTTCTGTAACAGGGTCATACAGAGGGCGGAACCATTCCTGAAATCCCTTGAAGCAAGGGACTTCCCTTAATAAATAAAAGGAGAAGCAGAAATTGCAGGCCATTCCACTGAAAGCTTGGTGGTGAAGGCAGTCTCCAGCATGACACGAGCCGTAGGAATGGGTGGAGATGAAGTAGAGCCTGCTTTTCACGGTTAATCTATCAACACACAAAGTTGGAAAGCCATTCTAAATGCTTTTCCATCTTAGTAATTTCCAGCAAGCAACAGCAGATGCAAACAACACAGAAAGCTTAATGGCTACTGGGCTACATTTGTGTCAACATTAAAGTTTAGCTAAGAGAAGGTAAAAAAGCAAACAGGCAAATTTCTCTTGTGATAAGTTTAAAAAGGTCTGGGAGAAGTGCATCAGTATTTAACGTGCTAGCCATGCAAACTCCAGGACTGGAATTTAGATCGCCAGGACCTTCTTAAAAACCAGGTGGGAGTGATGAACCATATTCCTAAACCAATTTCTATCACAGTTGCTAACCCTAATTCCAGCCTTGGAAGGCAGACACGAGGGAGCTCCAGAGCTAGCTGGCTTGCGAAACGAACCGTAGCAGTGACCTCTAGGTTTGATTGAGAGAGCCCGGCTCAATAAATAAGGTGGAAGATCATAAAGATGATTCCCGTGGTTAACTTCGGGGTTCTACAACTATCAACACACATGTGCAATGTGCAACTAGACATGTATGTCTACACCCATGCAGACATGTATACCACACACACACACACACACACACACACACACACACACACACGAAAACGGAGGAAAAAAAAGTGGAAAAAAAGTGTAATAAAATCTAATCCTGTTTAAAATCAATTTCTGGGAGCAGTGTGTGAGGTTATATACAAAAATGTTCAACATATATAATATATATATATATATATATATATATATATATA
>NC_034597.1:94309149-94353772 GCF_900095145.1 Mus pahari
GGCTACTTGAGGGGGATGAATCGGGAGGAGTGGGTGGTACGGATCCCGGGCTGGCTATGTTTCATGGGTTTGTTGGTGATGGAGAACTCGCCCAGGTAGTGGCCTATCATCTCTGGTTTGATCTCCACCTGGTTGAAGGTCTTGCGGTTGTACACGCCCACCATGCTGCCCACCATCTCAGGCAGGATGATCATGTCCCTCAGGTGCATCTTCACCACCTCGGGCTTCTCCATGGGTGGCGCCTCCTTGGCCTTTCTCAAGTGCTTGAGCAGTGAGTACTGCTTCCTCCGCAGGCCACGGTTCAGGCGCCGCCTCTGGAGGGCGCTGTACAGCTGCATCACCTGCTCGTAGGACATGTCGAGAATGGTCGAGGTCTACGCCACCGTAAGTGAACTTGTGGAAGGTCCGTTTCTTCTGCTCCACTTTGGCTATCTTGGCGGTTCCTTGGAAAAGTATCTTTTTAGAACTTTAACTTTGTCTCTTTGCCCTTGATTATTTTCTTGGCATCAGAAATCATCCATCTGAAAAAAAAAAAAAAGACAAAAAACAAACAAACAAAAAAACCCCCATCATTTGCACTGATAGTGTTTGTTGCCTGTTTTTGCATCAATGTTCTGTTCAACCATATCAGACCTGGAGTGGTGATTAGTTTTTGTCAACTTGACACAATTGAGAGTCACCTGTAAGAAAGAACCTTAACTGAGAAATTACCTCCTTTAGATTGGCTGGTTGGTATATCATGGGGCATTTTCAAATAATACTAATTTAACTAATTGTTGTAGGAGGGCCCAGCCCTCTGTGAGTGGTGTCATTCCAAGGGGGGTAGGTCTTGGGTTTATAAGAGAAGTAGCTAGGCATGGCCCAGGAAGCAAGCCAGTAAATACCATTTCTCCCTGGTCTTTTCTTTAGTTTCTGCCTTCAGGTTTCTCCTTGGATTCCTTTCTTGGTTTACCTTACTGCTTTGCTCTACCCTGATAAACCTTTTCTACTTTGGAGTAATATATCAGTGCTTCATCTCGGCAATTGAGAAGCAAATCAAAGGACCTGGCTAATTTTTAAGTGAAGATTGTTTTAAGCTTGTTCCAAATCAGCATATTACTCATAAGAAAGAAACAGATGCCATGCTTGTAAGATTTCTTGACCCTCTGCCACCTTCCCCTCCCATATGTCTTATATCTCATCATGTACCTCAGGTGATCTTGAATTTTCTGTTCCCCTGCTTTTCTGGGGATGCGTTTATAGGCATGCACCACCAGGCTTGGCATCCTGATAAGCTTGTTTCATAACATTGCTGTTAAATAAAATCATAGAGTAGCAAGTAGAATAAGGAGAAGTGTTAATTCTGATAGAGATCTCCTTTCTAATATTTCTGTAGTACGTGTTTTGGGGTCCAGCTGTGGTTCTATACCCTCCATTTCCTCCTCAGTGTGTCCAGATGTCACTGCAAACCGGGCGAGAAGGATGGAGAATGGAATAGGTAGAGTTCTGCAGGATCCCCGTCGGGCTGGGAGCCAATGGTTTGTGAGGGTAGGGAGGGGAAAGAAGGCCTTCTCTTAGTGTTACTGCTCTTTTAGATAAGGGCCTTCTCTAATGATCTTCAATGAAACAGCTAAGATGATCTTAGCTTGTGTACATACCTTTATTAGGGGTGGACATGCACACATACGTTTTATTCTGAGTGAACCAGGGCTATATATATGAACCTTGGAGAGTAGAAAAGGGTTTTTCTCAGGGTGAAGTTTCATTGGCTGAGGCTTAAGGTATTGAGGATACCTCATTTGCATGAGGAGGAATTCTAGGATGTTGAGCCTGTAATTTCACCTGGGGTTGTGTGTTATTCTCCACATAGAATATGGGCTTGTTATTCTCCAAGTAGATCAGGCCAAGAAGAGGAAGCCCCATTAAGAAAAGTCAGTCCTCCATTTTGTGCTGAGTTCAGGAAAGCTGTCCAGACATGGTAGAATACAACCTAATTATTGAGGTGGAACAACATCTACAAAGGTTTTTTTTTTTTGTTTGTTTGTTTTTAAATAAAAAAAGTTCCTGCCATAGGAGGAACAACAATATGAACTAACCAGTACACCCAGAGCTCCCAGGGACTAAACCAGCAATCAAAGAATACACATGATGGGACCCATGGCTCTAACTGCATATGCAGCAGAGGATGGCCTAGTCGGACATCAATGGGAGGAGAGGTCCTTGGTCCTGTGAAGGCTCAATGCCCCAGTGTAGGGGAATGAATGCCAGAGCCAGGAAGCTGGAGTGGGTGGGTTGGTGAGCAGTGGAGGGGGAAGGGGATAAGAAGGGGAAACCAGGAAAGGGGATAACATTTGAAATGTAAATATAGAAAATATCCAATAAAACAAAACAAAATAAAACACAAGCAAAACAAACAAACAAGAAGTTCCTGTCCTTTACTTTCTTAAATCCATCCTGATTAACCTTTATTTCTTTGGCATTTAACATTGCATTATTTAAACTTTGTCTGTAGTTTATTTCTACACCTTTCTAGATTTGGACATGATGTATTTATTGGCTTTGCTTATTTTGTTCTTACATTTTCCAATATGTTTATTTAAAATAATGATTAATAAACAGACTCCACATTACTATGAATGCTTAAATATTTCTTTCAAAGATGATCCAAAGTTGTTATATTCCTATTTTCCAATGGATGTCTTCTTTGGCCTTGTTAAAATTTGAGTTAGAATCTCTCTTTCTGTCTGCGCATATGCTGTGATTGCTTTATTTTATATTTAACTATCAGTAAGTCACCTTAAATTGTCTACTGAAGTGCATATGTCTTCAGTATCATCAACTTTTGGACATACCTGTTAATTCCGTGTTTTTGAAGCCGTCCCTCCAAAAGAGGTTTTCTTCTTACCTGATCCATACTTACTACTCAGGGGGGCATTTGCAGGTCATCTATTGCTCTGCGATTTCCCTAATTCATCATCCCAGAAATTACAATGTCATTTCACACCATTACTAAGTCCATGTGTGAGTTTTACACTTTTTTCCTCTCACCCTTATTGTGGTGCTGTGTCTTCTATTAACTTTTGAGTAAAAGTTTCATGGGAGATCAAGTTGATAGCTAGTTTGTAAGCATGCAAATGCCTTTACTCCCACAGGGCATTTCCAATATGGCTATCATTAAGTATGGGATAGAAACAATATTCATTCATAATTTTGAAATTATTTATTTTATTTGGTACCTAGTACCACTGCTCCACAGTTCTATTATGATATTTTCTCTTTGGAAGTTTTCTCTTCATGTCATAAGCTTTAAAGCAATAAGCCTTGAAGTAGGCCTCTTCTGCACTGCTGTGTGCTGAACATTTTTGATTTTTTTTCTTTCTTAATTTCAATTTTGGAACATTTTGTTGAATTATTTCTGCAACTCTTATTTTACAATTCTTCTGTCTTCTCCTCTTGTACTGGTGACCCATATTTTTATATTTAATGTTCCTTATTTTTTATTTTAATTGGGTATGTATCATTGTCTAATTGTTTTTTTTTATTTTCCTATCCTGTATCTATTTTTTTGCCTGATTGTTTTTTTAAAGATTGACTTACTTTTTTAAAATTTAAATTTATTTTAACATTTAATATTTAATTTAAATTTATTTTAATATTTAATCTAATATTTAAATTTAAACTGATGTATGTGTTTGTTTGTGGGCATGTGCACATGACTACAAATGACTATGGAGGTCAGAAGGTGGTTGTTCATCCTCAGGAACTAGACTCACAGGTGGTTTTGAGCTGTTTGATGTGTTTTTGGGAACTGCTCAAGTTCTCTGTGAGAGCAGTGTCTAATTTTAACTGTCAGGCCCTCTAACTTCTGTGTCTTTTTTAGTAATCAAGTTTTATTTGGTAAAATCAGTATCTGTAGGCTAGAAGTTAAACGAAATCACATATACTTGATATTTTTCCCCCCAATGTCATTATTTTATCAAAAATTGTTTCTTTTCTTTAAAAAAATTTCTGCTTTATTTTAGAAACTTTTTTCAAATACCTAGAGAATTTTGACTGTCAATAAGTATGTGAAAATTAGTCATTAACTATCTAACTTGTGAAGTAGAGGCTGCTTCCTACCTAGTTCCTCCACTGTATGGTAAGTGAACTGCTGCCATGTTTGGTTTTATTTTCCACCCAGATCTTTTTCTTTAATTTAGATTCTCTAGAGAAAAAGTAAATCCATTTCCTTCCAGGAGGGTCTGTCACTGGTTGCTGGCATTAGAATTAGAAAAAAAAAATGGATTTAGAGTTCTCATGTTTCAATGTGCATCTGGTAAGAGAATTCTGTGTGTCCTGTGTTTTCTATACTTTTCTGATTCATCCTCTATAGTAGGCAAACCTCAGTTTTCTACTCAGGAAGGGCCTAGCTGTGGTGTAATTATGTATCTGTTTCTTTACTTGTAGAAGTTCAACTCTTTTGTTATGGATAGCTTAGACTGTCAGTGGGTGTTGTAGAATCTTGTATTTTGTTTCCCCTGAATTTTCTTTATGGTTGCTTTTATTATTTTAAAAATATTTTTTATTGTTATTTATTTCTTTAGCCTCAGTTATCTAGCCTATAAGTTAGTGTGGCTGTTATCTTTCAGAAGGTAATACTTGTTGTGATTTAATTTTTTTAAAAAAAGATTTATTTATTTATTATATGTAAGTACACTGTAGCTGTCTTCAGACACACCAGAAGAGGACATCAGATCTTGTTACGGATGGTTGTGAGCCACCATGTGGTTGCTGGGATTTGAACTCCGGACCTTTGGAAGAGCAGTCGGGTGCTCTTACCCACTAAGCCATCTCACCAGCCCCGTGATTTAATTTAAAACCTGGATATTTATATAAGATATTAGGAAGAAATAAGAGTGTGCTTCATTTGTAAACTATAAACAATTTATATCCTTTTGAATATCTAGATTTTCATATTAATAAAATGTGATGATTTTAAAATGTTGACTTAAGTATGGAAATAACAATGCTGAATATTTTGTAAAATTTATCAAAACAAAACAACGCCCCCCCAAGAAACCAAAACCCACAAACCCATTAAATTTCTGAAAGTGTTAAAAGTAACTCCTTTGTGACAGTTAATCTACTTCTATTGTCATGCATTTAATATGCCTCTTAATAATCACGAAGGAATTTGCAATTTTCTCGGCAGACCAGTTCCATACTTATTAATCATTTTAACTTTTTATGATGCAGGTAGTGCCAAAATATCTCCTCACTGCAGCTGCATATTCCCAGTCTGGAACATTCTTTCCAGCATGACTTAGTTATATTTATCAACGTTGTAACAACCATTTTTTTTGTGTGTGTGTGTGGGGGGGGGAGGAAGATAACAGACACTTCTTAGAGTGGAGTATTAATATGAAATTTTGACGGGAAATGGTATTTAGCTGTGAGGAGAAGCAGTTGTTTGTGACTATGACGACGAAGACAATGATGACTACTACGATGAGGAGGAGGAGGAGGACTGCCATTGAGCTTTTGAAACATGCGTCCTTATTTTTTAGGACTCTGGGCCCATTCATCTGTTTTTACTTAATTTTTCTATTCAGCTGGCTATTTATTTAGAGATGCATCTTGTACTCGAGATGAGTTCCAAAGTTACTCTGCGGTTGAGTGTCGTGACCCGGTAGGATGACAGGCATGCTCTCGCCAGCACTCTGTAGCTTTCCCTCGGCTTTTTTCCATCACTTTTAGGGCCCCTCGCTTGAATACCATTAAGACGGAGGTCCTCCAATGGGCCAGAGCGTCGCTATTTTTCGTGGGGGTGGGGTGGGGTGGCAGGAAGACCCTATGTTGACGTCACTTCCAGGTGCCTTTTATTGCCGCGCCTCCTCGCGTGGGAGGCAGACGCGGGGCGAGGCTGCAGGCTGCTGCCGTGTGCCGGGTGCTCTCCGAGGCTCCAGTCGGCCGCGTGCTTCTGCGCCAGCGCCTTCGGGCTTCCTGAGCGAGGGCTGCCCTGCCCGTGCCGTGCCGTGAGTTGAACTTCCTCAGCGGACCCTGGAAAGCCGGGCCGAGGGCGGTGGCAGCAGGTTGTAACCGGTCTACAAACCTGCTAGAGTCGCGCCGGACGGCCGGGCAGCGAGGAGGCCTTAGCCCTCAGCGCCCCCGTGGGCTGGGCATCGAGGCCTACCGCGTTTGCGCCCCTCAGCTGGGCACGGAGGCCTACCGCGTTTGGGGCCCCCTTGCTTGGGTAGTGAGGCCTTGAGTCCTTAGCGCCCATTGGCTTGGCAGCAAGGCCTACGGCCCCCTCAGCAGGGCAGCGAAGAGGCCTTAGCCCTCAGAGCCCGTCGGCTGGGCAGTGAGGCCTTGAGTCCTTAGCGCCCATCGGCTGGGCAGCGAAGAGGCCTTATAGTCCTTAAGCCCCTTGGCTTGGCCGCAAGGCCTAACCCCTTTGTGTCCTTGCCTGGGCAGGAGATTTGGGGCGTTTGGTCCCCTTGGCAGGGGAGGGAGCCCTCTCACCTTTGTGCTCTTGGGTGGTAGAGGCTAGCCCTTCTACGTTGGTTTCGTGCTTCTTGGCAGGGCAGCGAGGGCCTCTCAGTTTCTGAGGACCTTTGTGCTCTAAGATGGCCGCCTCTACACGGCCTCCCAGCCCTATGCAGTCACTTCGGGAAGAAGCAGTGTGTGCCATCTGTCTGGATTATTTTAAGGACCCCGTGTCCATTGGCTGTGGGCACAACTTCTGCCGAGGTTGCATGACCCAGCTGTGGGGCAAGGAAGATGAGCAGGATCGGGAACAGCCTGCTGTGGAGGACCACGTCATCCGGGAGGCTTTGCTGCACAGATACACAGAACAGGAGGTGTTCCAGCACAGAGCACATGCGGGACGCTGGGTCGGTCATAGCCATCTAGGGCATCGGGGCAATGCAGACTCTGTGTGGGATGACGAGGAAGAAGACAGGAACAGCTTACGAGGATTGGTTCATGACCTGAGAATTAGGGTTTTCCCAGGAGATAGAGATGAACACCCCCACAATGGTCGCCAGTACCATCAGTATGGACGCTACCGACATCGCCACCTCCACCCTCCAATCTTCCTCCGTGGTCCCCCACATCCGCCTGTGCGTCGGCAGCTCTATCCAGATGCCCGAGTTCCTTCTCCACCTCATCCCCGAGTTCCTTCTCCACCTCGTCCCCGAGTTCCTTCTCCACCTCGTCCCCGAGTTCCTTCTCCACCTCATCCCCTAGTTCCTTCTCCACCTCGTCCCACACCACAGGTCTTCAGCTGCCCACAATGCCGAAGGACTTTTCCAAATCGCAGTTTTCGACCCAATTTGCAGCTGGCCAACATGGTCCATATAATTCGCCAGATTTGCCATACTCCGTGAAGTTTGCAAAGCTTGTGCTCCAAATAAAAGAAAACCCTAGAGCTCTTCAGTAAGGTAGAAAAAAAGCTAAGGTGTAGGTGTGTCTAGATTCCTGGCACCACAAAAATATGAATGTGGTGCCATTGGATGAAGTATTTAAAGAAAACAAGGAACAAACAACCAGATACCTGCTGGGCGTGGTGGCACACGTCTTTAATCCCAGCACTCAGGAGGCAGAGGCAGGCAGATTTCTGAGTTTGAGGCCAGCCTGGTCTACAGAGTAAGTTCCAGAACAGCCAAGGCTACACAGAGAAACTCTGTCTCAAAAAACAAAACAAAACAGATACCTATTGGAAAGAGTAGTTGTATGTAGCTCAGTAGCAGAATGATTGTTTGCCTACCATGCCCCCCCTTTCCAATTTATTTTGAATTAATGACTATCAAGCTTCAGTTTCTTAGGAAATATTAGTCCTTTGTTGCTATTAGCAGAGAATTTACTTGTGGGAAAGAAGAAAACTTGTTTGCTTAGCTTCAAAATTAGGCTTTCAGAACTGAATGTTTTCACGAGCCTGGTATTTGAATACTTAGAAGATTTTTGAAGTTGTTATTAGCTGATTTGGGAACATACTTTATAGGAATCTATGTCAATAGTTTTATGGTAATGCCATACTTAGATTTTTAGCTAAAGTTGAAAAGTTGTCAAGATACTCTGTGTATTGCTTTGGAAATCTTCAAGTTTTTGTCATCATAAGCAAAGGAAGAATATGCTTAGTTCAAATTTGCTTTTGAAGATGTGGAGATCGTTCAATGTTTTTGTTGGATTTAAAGCTCCTTGGTCATTAAAGAGAACTGCATTCAGCATTTGGACAACAATTCCAACATTAGGGAACCAATGAAAAGTTGAAATGGAAAATATGAAACTTTGAAAAATTGAAACTTTCACTGAAATGCAGTGGCCCTGAAATGGCAATAGGCAAATATTAACATTTTCGTTGTGAAGTATTTAAAGCAAAACTTGCCAAAACCATGTATATAGGTATATGCTAACAGATTCTTATAAAAAGTGCCTAATTTTGTTGGCCCAGAACCAAATTTAAGAACCAGATATATGAATATTATATCTTTAAATTTAATATACAAACGAATGGCTTTCATTATGAGGGTTTCATAGTTGTATATCATTGTACTTTGCTCATATTTGCATCCTCTATTGTACTTTTCTCCTAACTAGTCTCTGTTCATATCACATGATGTCAGATACAAAAAATTACTTAGCCTAAATTCTAAAGGATTTTTCCATTGTTTTTCACCATTACCCTTTCTTGCAACCCTATCCTCCTTCCCGTATTTCAAGAAAAAAAAAACCCATAATATTCAGAAATACTTAAGGTGGTGTGTTTGTAACAAGTTAAAAATCTGTATGTGGTAGCTTTGAGAGGATAAATGTGTTTTACCTTGTCCAGTTTTTACTGAATAGGTTCAAAAAGACTGGAATTTAGATAAGTCTGATTGTTTTGACTAGAAACTTAAAGAGAAACTTGTGTATAAACTGTAAATGCAGATATACATTACATTTTTCAGTTTTTTTTATGTTTTTGTTTCTGTCATTATTTTTCCCTTGTTTTGTTTAACTGGAAGGAAACTGTTAATGCCTTGTTAAAAGTGACTTAAGTTTTATTGTATTTTATACAGTATCCAATAAAGAGAAATTTAAGTTTCACAGTGACATGCTTATATTATCTGAATAAAGTTATTTTAAAATTTTAAAGAGTGAATAAAAATTTAATTTAAAAGAATAAGTGTTGAAAGAAGTAGATGATCAAAAAATCTAATGATATCAGAGCCTGCAAATAGTATGCCTGTAGAAGAGTAACTATTATCTAAATTAGAATCAGAATGGCTTCCATTCCTGTGGAGGTTTGAATATGCTTGGCCATGGGAAGTGGTACTGTTAGGCAGTGTAGGCTTGTTGGTGGAAGTTGGTCACTGTTAGGGTGGGCTTTAAGGTCCTACATTTAAAAGTTCCACCCAGGGCAGAAGAGATTATCCTCCAGTTGCCTGCAGAAGAGAGTCTTTTGGTTACCTTGAGTCAAGATATAGAACTTTTTGTCTCTTCCAGTGCCATGTCTGTCTAGATGCTGTCATGCTTCCTGCATTGATGATAATGGACTGAACTTGTGAAACCCTAAGCCAGCCCCAATTAAATATTGTTCTTTATAAGAGTTGCCTTCATCACAACAATGAAACTTTAAGACAATTCCTAGAAAACCACAATTCTGAAACTTAATTTCAATGTAAGAAAGAAGATAATTCACTGTTTTTATAGGGAACCTCTGAATTCTGAGGGCTAACTAAGGTTAAAGGGGTTATATGCAATATTAACTGGGAACCAAGCTTTCAGTACACAAATCTATAAACAACACACTTCTACTCAAACCACAATGCATAGCAAACAAAAGCATAGGAAAAAAATGCTCAGAGAATGGGAAAGTTGGTAAGATGTTCTAAAATTAAGCTAATAAATGAAAATGTAGCATATCTATGCTTTTCCTTGTTGGAAACATTAAGCACTTGATATATACTTTCATATAAAAGGAAATAAAATTTTGCAGTTATAGCCAATTCTGAGTTTTTAAGGCTGCAAATGAAAAACGGTTATAAGAAGTTATACACAAATACTACACAGATCCAACTATAAAGATGTTATGCTATGCTAGGCACATTGAGTCTATTATGTTCTCTTGAGTCTGTTGTCAAGATAAAGCTAAGGTACTTCAGCTATTTGTTAAAATTGGTCCTTTGTCTTAGGGATTCTATTGCTGGAACAAAACACTATGACCAAAAACAAACAGATTGGGGAGGAAGGGGTATATTCAACTTAACTTCCACACTGCTGTTCATCACCAAAGGAAGTCAGGGCAGGAACTCAAATAGCACAGGATCCTGGAGGCAGGAGGTGATGCAGAAGCCATGAGGGGTTCTGCTTACTGGTTTGTTTGCCATGACTCACTCCAGTGTGCACGCCCCCCCCCCCTTTTTAAAGAAAATTGTTTTTGTTGCACACACAGTTTTTTGAAAACTTTACTGTTTCTCTGTTAATGACACATAATATATCCCAGTTCTTCTCATCTGTCCCTTCATACCAGCCTCCGTCCTTGCAACTCACCTCCCTGACCCCCAAAGAAAAAAAATGTGGAAGTTGTAGTGTGTGACAGCGTATCCCACAGTATATTGTTCTGTCCACACTTCTTTACTTGCAAATGTTAATTTCTGTGAGTCATTGGTCTGACTTGAAACCTCTAGCTTCTGCATCTCTGGATCCTCAGTGGGACTCCTCTCAGATATCCCATTGCCCTGAGTCATGGAGATCCTTCAGCTTTGGATCTTCAGGACCAGCCCTTCACATGCTCCAGTTCACTGATTGGGTAGATGTTATGGTGAGCCAACTCAAAGTCTTGGATCTGGGCTGGTTGAGCTGGTGAGCCTGTTGGCTCTCTTGCACCTACACCACCAAGGTGTGCCCTCCAGTACTGTCCCAGGTAGCTTATCCAATGCTGCAGCTGGCCAGGGGTAGACCCACCTCTTTTCTCATGCCCTGGTGCTGTCTCACCCATTTCCATGCCAGCACGGCCAGCTCTAATGTGCTGCCCAGGTGAATGAAGTACAGGGCCTGATCTCCTTGAGGGCTGCAGCACAGCCTGCTTTTTTCTAGAACCCAGGAATGGTGCTACCCACAATGGGTTGGGTGCTCTTGGGAAAATGCCTTACAGCTGGATCTCATGAAGGCATTTCCTTAACTGAGGCTCCTTCATCTCTAATAGCTCTAGTTTCTGTCAATGTGACACAAAACCAGCTAGTGCAACTGAACCCTTGTGAACTTGATACACACATTGCCACCTTCCCTTATCTCCAAATACCTTAAACAGTCCCATAGTCTTTACAAGTTCAAACATTACAGTTTCAGTCCCTTTAAATAGCCAGTTTCTTCCAAAATCCAGTCTTTTAAAATCCAAACTCTCTCAATTGTGGGCTCAAAAAAACAAAAAACAAAAACCTAAACAAAAACAAAACCAAAAATAAACCAGAAAAAAAACCCAAAACAAACAAAAAATACTTTCTTACTCCAAGAGGGAAAAACTAGGGCACAATCACAAAGCAAAATCAAATTCCAACCATCCCAATATCTGGGATACACTCACCATCTTCTGGACTCTTCCAAAGTGCTTGGGTCGCTTTTCCAGCTTCAGCTGGCTTCATTCCGTTGTTGCTGTTCTTGGTTGGCATGTTATGGGGCCAAGACTTGGCAGTTCTCCCTGACCGGTTCATGCCTTCAACACCAGTAATACCTGGATGATTCTTATATATTATGGAGTCTGGCTGACAGCACAAGGTACAACCTTGGTTACCTGCTAACTTTGATGAAGCACTTCCTGAAAGATTTTGACTCAATGATGCTAGTAGTCTCTTCTCAATCCCCACTAATTTCTTAGCTACAACTAACCATCAATTGTCCCAGTAATGCAAAAGTTACACTTCAATGATGCTGGTCTCTTGTTAATCTCAGCTGACACCAGCCCCAGCTGACTAGAATGACAGAATCTTAATTGAAAATAGCAAACAGCCCGGACAGAAACTTTAAAATTCCCTCTGAAATTTCAGTCAGACCCCTGTCATCTGCACTGCTCTCAACATTCTTAAGGACATCCCACTGAACTCTTAACATTTAATGGCTTTTCTAGACCAATGTTCCAAAGCCCCTCCACAATCCTCTACAAAACATGGCCAGGTCTGTCACAGCAATACCCAACTATGCTGTTACCAACTTGTCTTAGGGTTTCTATTGCTGGGATAAAACACCATGACCAAAAAGCAAGTAGGGTAGGAAACAGTTTATTCAGCTTACACTTTCACATTGCTGTTCATCATCAAAGGAAGTCAGAATAGGAACAGGACTGGAACCTGGAGGCAGGGAACTGATACAGAGGCCATAGAGGAGTGTTGCTTATTGGTTTGTTTCCCCTGGCTTGTTCAGTCTGCTTTCCTATAGAGCCCATGCTGGACTGGGCCTTCCCCTACTCACCACTAATTGAGAAAATGCCTTGCAGCTGGATGGATCTCATGGAGGAATTTCTTCCTCTCTGATGACTCAAACTTGTCAAGTTTATACAAAAACAGTCAGTACAGTTCTATTGTCCAAAGCTGGTTTGCTTAACGTAGCTTGCTGAGAGAAAAGGGAGTAGGAACTGGATTAGCTTTAAGAAATAATGTGGCTATCAAACTACAGTCATTAGTTGTGTTCAGAGATAAGGAAGAAAAACTGAGTCAAAACTTTGTTTCTAGTTTGACTTTATCTCTATTCTGCCAATAAAGAGGGGAAAAGACCAAGCAGAGGGAAAGTAGTAAATTTCTCCAGTGTATTAGGTATTTGAGCAATGTAGAGTAAAAATAATTAAGTACATAGTGAGTCTCTTTAAAAATGGCTTATTACTCTAAATTTAATGATCTTTTAAAAATAAGTAGTGGAAGGGTATTTCTAGTATCAGTTGTTCATCATATAGTTTATACATCTTATTTCCTTGTTCCTGGAATGAGCATTATTAAAGCTTGCCGTGTCTGGAATGGTGTCTTTGGCAAATAGCATTAAGAAATATATAGTCAGGAAAGTTTTTTTGCAGATGGAAATCTGCTTTCCTCGTTTTCATACCATTACAATTTTTCTCCATTTCTTGACCACAAACAGGAAAAAAAATAAGGATACTTTTAGATTTAAGCTTTGTTTATAATAACTAGATTTATTTTGTTATCACAGGATGGCCAGATGTGCATAAAAACCACTTTGTGTTTCCCATCATAGATCATATTAACCTCCAGTTTTTTTCCTTTTGGAACAAGGACTAAGCAAATGGTGACCAGACGATCTAGTCTAGAAAAGCATAATTGCCAACTCTGAATTTAGTGGGGGTGGAGAAATTCCTTAGAGGGAAATGGGAATTTAGTTTCAAGATAGTAGTTTCCATGTGCTAGTGAGTTTTGAATTCTCCAAAAAAGAAAAATGAATATTAGAAAAAAGCCTGCAAAATAAAAAGAGTTTGGATAAGTTTATTTTTAAGGAAACTATTTAAAATAAGTTACATGTAATAACTTACATAGTTTTGTATTACTAAAAATAATGAACTTTTTCGCAGACCTTAAAGTTTCTCATCACTTTAAAGGAGTTAGATGAGCTGACAGATTTAATTACTCAAAGTAGTCTGTCTCATTTTTTATTTCACTTTGACATAAGACTTGGCACAAATCTATTATAAGCAGTGCTCATTTATTGCTGCACTTCTAAGTTATAAATCTGGTTTATATCTATGGAAAATGTAGTATAGTATTGAAGACATGTCTAGTTATCTGGGCAATTTGTTTTATGAGTTTATACTAAATTAAGTAGAAAGCATTTTAAGAATTTGTTCTTCCTCTGTGGGCTGCAAGTTGGTTAGAAAAAGACCTTTTTGAACTAGGGAGTTCAGAGTTCTGGATCTGTTTCCTGAATAGGATCTTATTAAAACACGATCTAAAAATCTGATTGATGCTGTCTATTTCCTTTTTCAGTGCAACAAATCCTATTTCCTTTTTCAGTGCAACAAATACATTCAGAATATTGACATTTCTGAAAGGTAGAAACATTGATTCTGTATCACCTGCCCTTTAGTATTTCTTAATATTGGAGGAAATGATTTGGTCAAGAGACAGGCAAAGCTAGTTTTCTCAGGAAATAATTTCTGAAATTTATAATATTTTATGTAGTATACTTTTAGACTTTTAGAATGGCTTAACCAAATTAGATACGATATGTTAAGGTGAATTATAAACAGTTTGGTTGCTGATAGTAAGTGTAATGTGGAGAGAGAAAGCTTTGTCATACTTGGGTATAAGAGAGGGAAGTTCTACTGTTTCCTTCTGTAGTTCTCTGTTTTGAGAAGGGAGATTGCTTAGAGACAGAGGAAGAGAGAGAAAGGGAGACAGATCAAGGGATTAAAGGAAACATTTATGAATGGATTGTGGATGGCTGACCTTTTTTTTCCTCTTTGGTATTGGGGATGGATTGATTTTTTTTTTCCCCTTCAAAGTATAACAAATTTTTATTTTAGTAGTATAGGTGTTTTCTTTACCTTTTAATTCTGTACTTAGTTTTTTGAGCAGGGTCTTTTTTAAGCTAAGCTGGATTCAAATTGGCTATCAGTTAAGGATGATCTTGAACTCAATATTCTCCCGCCTCTACCTAATAATTACTGTAATTATAGGCACACCACACAGCTGCTCTAAATTATATATACAGTTAAAATGTTACACTTATTTTAAAGTTGGTTCTGATTTATTTTATCAGCTCTTTCATGCATTTTGAAGGTTAGGGTTTATACGTTTTTTGTTGATTTGCTTTGTCTTGTTCTTTTTTACCTCCTTGGTGATGACTGAGTCATGACTCTGTATCAAAAACTATTTTTTGCCATTATGTAATTATATAATTTCTTCATTTCCTTTCCTCCTTTAAAACTCTCCCCATACCCCTTCTTTGTTCTTTAAATTCATGACCTCTTTTTCACTGTTGTTTCATGTGTGTATATATATGTATTCCTAAGTGTAACCTGGTCAGTCTGTATAATATTACTTATATTTGTTTATGAGCTGACCACTTGGAATTGGATAAGCAGTTAGAGTGCTTTTTCTCTAGAGGAGACTTATTTCTTCCACTCTCCACATTCCTTATTTTCCTGGAGTTTCTTGTTTAGAATTGAGGCCTCATGATCTTATAGCCCCTTTCATCTTTGGCATGCTTATTAATGTTCTTGATCAGCTGATGTTTAGGCATTTACACTGATAAAAATTTATAGTTGTAGTTCCTGATGTTACCAAGAGACATAGTCTCACAGTAAATTTCCTGATTCTCTGGCTCTTAAATTTTTCTGTCCCCCTTTCTACAATGTTCCCTGAAACTTATGTGCAGAAGCTGTTTTATACATGTAGCCATTGGGACTGGGTTCTAAAATCTGCATTTTGATTGGTTATAGAGGAATTTTAAACCAGGAACATGGCTACTCTGGTAAGGGATAATATCCAAAGGCCTTCTAGCTGTACATGATCCAGGTGGAATGCAGACATACTCTGGATTACAATATGATCTGGTTGAAATACAGACACACCCTTAGTGTACACCCTTAATACACCCTTAGTTCAGGATTATATTAGTTTTTTAAAGTGGTTGTAGATTCTCCAAGATCCATGACTTCACTAGCCTTGGGTAGTTTGCTAGGTTTCTAGTCCCAGGCATGATTTCCCTCTGGTCTTAAGTCTAGTTAGGTTGCTTTGGACTATTGGTTTCTTCCTTCGGCAGCTTACATGGTGTCTTGTGGTACCATGAAAGCCAGTCTTCAGGGAGCAGACATTTAAATAACTTCAGCTCAGGGGTTCTTGGGCCCTTTGTGTAAAACTTAGTGTCTTCAGCAATGGGAACTTACTTTCTGCCTCTTATGGCAGGGCAAGCAAAGGCAAGAGCAATAGCCTGTGTGTTTTGTGAGTCTCTGGTAGAACCTTGACTGACAATTAAAGGTCTTCTCAAATCTGGTTTTTGTTAGGTAGTCTTTTGCTTTTTGAAAGAGAATTGAGGACTGTTGGCCTAGATGAGAAAATTTCATTAAAAAAGAATATATGTATATGTATTTTTAGGTGAGTAGTTAACCATTCATTTTTAGGTGAGTAGTTAACAGTGCACTATCCTCATCTCTCCTTTTTCTGTATTTGTCTCCCTCCCCCTCTAATTAGAATGTTCTTTCCCCCTCATCTTTTGGATCAGATAATGTATACATTGCTGTTCTCCACTTTATAGCTTCCTAACTCCCTACCCTGATAATGCCCCCTCCCCCACCGTTTATTTTTCTGGTTTCAGTTTTTCCAGGATATGTTCTAGGCTCATTTTTCAATGGTTATTTGGGGGCAGTTTTGAGTTCTTTGTTTATTTTTATTATTAATCATTTATCAGATGTTTACCTCATAGAGATTCGTTTCCAGTCACTGGGGATCCTCTTGGTTGATTGTCTTTAGCTGTGTGTGCAGACTTTTCAGTTTTATGAAGTCTCACTTGTTAGTTGTTGAGCTTTATACTTGGGCAAATGAAGTCCTATTCAGAAAATCCTGTCCTACACATATATAGGGTACTACCTATGTTTTTTTTCTAGGAGTTTCAGTGTTTTTGATTTTTATATTTAGGTCTTTTGACCTATTTGGAGTAGTTTTGATGCCAGGTAAATGCTGTAGTTATTTTTCTATTGCTATGAGGAGACATCATGACAAGACCAACTTAGAAGTCATTTAATAAGGGGCTTGCTTAAAGTTTCAGAGGGTTAGTCCATGGCCACAGTGGCAGAGAGTATGGCAGTAACCAATCAGGCAGCTAGGCATGGTTCTGAAGAAGTAGCTGACCTCAAAGCTCACCCAAGTGAAACACCTCTTCCAACAAGGCCAGAAGTCCTAATCTATCCCGAACAATTCTGTTACCATAAGCATTCAAATATATGAGCCTATGGGGGCCATTCTCATTCAAACTATGACCAGTCCATTCTCTGAACTCCATAGGCTTGTCGCTATATTGTAATGCAAATTGCACTTAGTCCCAACTTTAAAAGTGCCCACAGTCTTTCACAGTCTGAATACAAATTAAAAATTCAAAGTTTTTGGAGAATCAGTATAATCTCTGAACTGTAATACCCTGTAAAATCAAAAAGTAAATCACATCATATCCAGTGACATAGTCTATAAATTAGTATTCCAAAAAGGGAGGAAAGCAGGCATAATAGTGAAATACTCGGCCAAAGCAAGATTGAACATAGAAAAGCACACTCTAAATCTTGTAACTCTATGACTGATAGCAAAGGGTGTAGATGGCTCCTCTCTCCTAGTGTTGCAGACTGCAACATGTCTCTTTGAAGATGATTTTCCTATTTTCTTCATGACTCTAAAGTTAGAACCCCATGGCCAATGCTGCCAAATTTTACTGCCTGGTCAGGATAGAAACTGGCTCCCTCCTTGAATTACATTTACATCAGATTTCCTTTGTTGTTGCTCTTTAGGAACAAGTAATTTCCTTAGGGCTTTTCACAAATTGTGGGATTAGATGGGTGGAGTCCCACCCAAGGGCACCATTCCCATTGTTCCATTTCTCCTTAAGCACAACCAAGGCTCTAGTGTTACACTGCCTGGAGCTTTTATTCTCCTCAGTTGTATATTTTGTATTTCTTTTTGCCCACTAGTTTTTTTTTTTTTTTAGATCTGCATAAGAGTAGTGACTAATAACCACAGGGCAGAGTCAATATTTATTCTGTCATGAAATGTTGTCTGACAACAGAATTAATCTAAAACTCTTCATTTTAGCCTCTAGCAGATTTTAACAAGGGCAAAGAGCAGCCTTGTTCATTGCTCAATATGGTAAGAACGGTTTCTAGACCAGTCAGTAATGCCATTATTTCCTGTAACTTCTTGAACTCAGCCTGCACAGTTCACATTGCTCCAAGCATTCCTGTCTTCCAAGCTTCATATAGGATGACCCATTAAACCCAATTTAAAGCATTCTACTGCCTTCCCCCCCCCCCCAAGCCCTAAAGTCTTCCACAGCTTTGTATATCTGTCAGCACAATACCCCACTCCTAGCACCAATCTCGTAGTTGCTTTTCTGTTGCTGTAAAGAGCTACCATGATAAAGATAACATTTAAAAGAGAAACATTTAATTGGGGGGCTTGCAGGGGTACAGAGTACATAGCACTAGGCATGTATGCAAGTAGGAATGACAAAAATAAATGACAAAAATAAAAATGACAACTAAAAAGTAACTGAGATTCCATCTGCTCTATCAGCACAAGGGAGAAATAGAGAGCTAATTGGGTATAGCATGGGCTTTCGAAATCTTGAAAGAGACACACTCCAATAAGGCCATACCTCCTAATTCTTCCCCCAAAGTTCCACTAACTATGGCAGAAGCACAAATATGTGAACTTATAGGGATCATTCTTATTTAAAACATCAAAGTGGGAGATAATGTGCCAAATTTTGTATCTCTACATATAGATGTTCAATTTTCTGAGAACCATTTTTTGATGCTTTCTTTTCTCTAGCTTATAATTTTGGCATCTTTGTCAAGTATTGGGTGGCTGAAGTTACATATACTTACAGTTGAATCTGTAATTTTGTTCCATTGGGCTATATGTTTGTACTAGTACCATATATATATATATATTTTTAATTATTACTATTGCTCTGTAATTTATTTTAGGATCTACTACAACAAGGCCACTCTTCCTAATAGTGCTACACCCTGTGGGCCAAGGATTCAAATACATGAGTCTCTGGGTGGGAGTGTATCTGTTCAAACCACCCCATTCTACTCCATGGTGCCCATAGACTTGTAACCGTAGTGTAATGCAAAAATGCATTTGGTCCAACCTCAAAAGTCCTTATAGTCTATAACAGTCTCAACCCTATTTAAAAATCTAAAGTTCAAAGTTTCTCCTCAGATTCATGCAATCTCTTATCTGTAATCCCTTATAAAATCAAAAATTAAAAAAAAGAAGCAGATTACATACTTCCAACATATAATAGCACAGAATATACATTATCATTTCAAGAAAAAATGTAGGGAAGGAGTATAGTAATGAAATACTGGACCAAAGCAAGACTGAAAGACAGCTGGACAAACTCCAAACTCTGCATCTCCATGCCTGATGTCAGAACTCTCTTCAAGATTCCATTCCCTTTCAGCTTTGTTGACTACAATTCACTTTTCTCTCTTGGGTAGGTTCCACTTCCTGTTAGCAGCTTTCCTTGGTAAGTACCCCATGGGTGTGGCATCTCTAACATATTGGGGTTTCCAAGACAATGCGGGTTTCATCTTCACAGCTTCACACAATGACCCCTCTGAGCCTCTGTGAAGGGACACCCCTGCCAAGTGCCTGGAATCAGAGACGTTTCTTGGTTCTGGAGGAAAATTCCATAACCCTTGATTCTATTGTATGTCTGATACAATCAAGCTACATGCAGTGTGGCACACAGTGTCCTGCTGCTGCCTCTAGATTAAGGTATAGAACTCTCAGCTCCTTCTAGCACTATGTCTGCCTGCATGCTGCCATGATTCTTAACCCATGATTCATAGAGTATTCTTGACTCTAAAACCAGATCCACATGGCCAAAGCTGCCAAGTTCTGCTGCTTGCTAGGGCTGGAACATGGCCCCCTTGCTCAATTATATCTTCACCTTCACTGCCTAAGCTTTGCTGTCCTGCAACTTGCTCCATAGACCAGTTTGACCTTGAATTTAGATATCTCCTGAATGCTGGGTTTAAGGTTGTGTACCACCATGCCTAAACCTAAACTGTTTTTAAATTTCTTTTCACAAGCTGGAAGCTTAGCTTGGTGTGATCTTGCCCTGAGGTTTACATTTTGAGAGGTTTAGTCCATTGCTGTGGTGAGTAGCACGGTGGCATGTAGGCAGACATGGTGCTAGAGAAGGAGCAGAGATTTCTACATCTTGATCTAGAGGTAGAAGAAGGACATTGTGTTCCACACTGGGTGTAGCTTGATGGTATCAGACATTAAAGCCTGCCTCCATAGTAACATACTTCCCCTAAAAAGGATACACCTATGGCAACAAGGCCAGTAATAGTGCTACTCCCTATGGGCCAAGCATTCAAAACACAGGAGTCTATGGGGGTCATTACTATTCAAGCCCCCACAGCCACCCAGGGTTTTTGTTTTTACTTTTGGGTCCATGTGAATGTTAGTGTTGTGTTTTCTATTTCTGTGAGGAATGAGGAATTTATATTGTATTGAATTCAATTTGCCATGAGTCTCACCAAGATAATAGTGAACTAAACCTCTCAAAATGTAAGCTGGCCCTAGTTAAATGTTTGTTTTGTAAGAGTTGTCATGGTCATGGTGTTTTTCAAAGCAATAGAAACCCCAAGACAGAAGTTGGTACCAGGGGTGGGTAATGCTGTAATAGGTCTGACCTTGTTTTTGTTTAGAGGAATGTGGACTCTTGGACAATGAACTAAGAAAGTTGTTGGACAATTTAAGCTCACCTCAATGGGTCATATTGTATTCAATATGTATTCTGAAAATAGCTTTTGGTAATTTTCATAATGTTACTTCTATCACTTCATGAGCATGGAATGGCTTTCTATTTTTTAGCACCATGAATATATAATTGACAAATTATATTTGTTGGTTCTTTGTACTTTCCCACCTTGCTTCTACTTTATTGATTTCTGCTCTTTTAGTATTTTCAGCTGTCAAATGGATTTGGATTTCTTGGTTTTATTTTACCAAATTTTTGAGTTGCATCATTAAGTTATTTGTGTTCTTCATAATTTTTTATTTTTCTAAATGTAGGAACTATAACTTCTTTTGAATACTGCTTTAAGTCTATCCCACGTGTTTTGTTGTGTTTTCATTTTCATTTAGGTCCAGGAATTTTTTATCTGTCTCGATTTATTCTTTCATCCATTTATCATTCAGTGATTAGTTCTACAATCTCTATGAGTTTGTGATTCAATTAGAGATCTATTTGCTGTCAATTTTAAGTTTTATTGCATTGTGGTGAGATAGTATCCAATGAGTTCTTTCAACCTTTTTGAATTTGTATAGATTTGTTTTATATTCCAAGCTTTCTTGTGCTGTCATGTAGAATATGTATTATTTTGTGTTTCAGTGGAATGTTCTATAGACATGTATTATGTACATTTGATACATGGTATCAATTAATTCTGATGTATCTAATTTTTGTCCAGATAACCTGTCTATTGGGGTATTGAAAATCACCAACAGCCAGGTGGTGGTGGCGCACACCTTTAATCCTAACACTTGGGAGGCAGAGACAGGCAGATTTCTGAGTTTGAGGCTAGCCTGGTCTACAAAGTGAGTTCCAGGACAGCCAGGACTATACAGAGAAACCCTGTCTCAAAAAAACCACAGTAAAATAAAATAAAATAAAATAAAATCCCCAACTATTAATGGATTGTGTTAATCTGATTCTTTAATTCTGGAAGTAAATTTGATTGTATAAAATTGGGTGTTCCAGAATTTGATATATACATGTTTAGCATAGTAATGCCTTGGTTAACTGCTCTCTTGATTAGATGAACTATCCCTCTTATCTTTTTGATTACTTTTAGTTTGAAGTTTGTTACATATTAGGATGGAGGCTTATGCTTGCTTTCTGGTCCCATTTGATTGATTTAGTTTTGTCCATTCTATTACTCTAAGGCAATATCCTTCTTTAAAGGTAAAATATGTGTCTTCCAGAGGACAGAAGTATTTCATTACTTGATTCATTCAATCAGTATGTTAATTGTGTTTTTATGTTGATTTTTTGTTTTTTGTTCTTACAGATAATTTGTGTTTAATAATTATGGTTTGATATTTCTATCCATATAATCTTTCTGATGTGACCATTCTTCTCTTTATTATGGAAGATTGTTTTCTGTATATTTTTTTGATTTTGTTTGTTGGATATTACATTTTTAAGGCTTTCTATACTGTGCAGTGTTTTTCTTTTTCTAGTTATGACATAGTTTTTCTAGGCATACTAGACTAGGCTGGCTGTCATAGTCTTTTAGGATCTGGAAAGCATTGCTCCAGGATTATAAGGATTCCAAGTTTCCATTGAGAAATCATCTGTTATTCTTATGGGTTTTTCTTTATATGTGACTTGTAGTTTTTCTCATGTAGTTTTCAATACTCTTTCTTTCTTACTTATTCTAAGTGTTTAAACTATGATACACTGTGAAAGTTTTCTTTCTGGTCTTGTGTAGTTGGTGTTCTGTGAGTTTCTTGTATTTATATGAATGTGTTTTTATTCGGGGAAGTTTTCTTTTATGATCTTGTTGAACATCTGGTCTATGCCATTGACTTCGTATTATTCTCCCTCATCTATGCCTATAATTTTAAGGTCATGTTTTTTATGATATCCAACATTCTTCTATGTTTGTTCTCTATGTGCTTTTCATATCTTTTTCATTTTCCTTATTTTGTTTAGCTCTTGAGTCCTCTATCTTTTACTTGATTCATTCTACTTATAAGGCATTCCTTTAAGGTTCTAGTTGAGTTACTGGTATTTTTTTAGTTCCATCTTCTGCTTGAGTCCTCTGCCATGTTTTATCTTCTTATTGAATTCCATTATCTAGTGTTGGATTGTTTTAGTCATTTCCATCAGCCCTTAGGTATGTGTTTTCTTGGATATCACTGAGGAGTTTATTCTACTTAAGCTCTTTTTCCTTAATATCATGTAGCTTTTTCTTTTTTTTTTATTGTTAGTTTCTTTATTTACATTTCAAATGCTATCTCGAAAGTTCCCTATACCCCACCCCCGCCCCTGCTCCCCTACCCACCCACTCCCACTACTTGGCCCAGGCCTTCCCTTGTGCTGGGTCATATAAAGTTTGCAAGACCAAGGGGCCTCTATTCCCAGTGATGGCCGATTAGGCCATCTTCTGCTACATATGCAGCTAGAGACACAAGCTCAGGGGGTACTGGTTAGTTCATATTGTTGTTCCACCTACAGGGTTGCAGCCCCCTTCAGGTCCTTGGGTACTTTCTCTAGATGTAGCTTTTTCTTTATGTCTTCTTTTAATTCCTTGAATCCTTTGATAAAGTGCATCAGTGTTCCTTTAAAATAATGTGTACTGGGATTCATGTAGGTAATTCTCATTAGGAAAGATATCTACAGGTACTGGAATTCATGGTCCCCTGGTTTACAAATAGCTTGGTGGTTCTCCAAGAAAGCTCAGTGTCCTTCTAAGAACATGATAATCTGAAATTTGTATATTTTTATTATTTGTCATTGCCATTGAAATATTTCTCATGAATGCACATATTTATGTCTATGAATAATGGCAACCTTGAAAATAAGGCCCATGTCCAAACATATAGGCTCTCATAACATAATTATTTTGGTTATTTTTTAAAGATTAAGAATGGAGAAGAAACTTTTATTGGCTTTGTTAAAAGCAAAAGCAAAATGTAAGTTTTCTCATCTAGTGCTCCAGTAGTATGCTTGTCTGTCTGCCTGCCTGTCTGCCAGCCTGCTGCCATGCTTCCTGCTATGATGGTCATTGGTTCACCCTCTCAAACTGTAAGCAAGCCCCCAATTAAATGCTTTCAAATTTGAAGTATACTGAAATACTGTTAGGATGTTCAGATGTTGAAACTTGGATTTTCTTCAGTGGGATGGACTTACAACTGTAAAATATGTTTATGAGGCATGCATACAGAGTTTGCCTCATAGAAACCTAATATTCCTACTGTTCTTAGATATTTTAATGCAGTTACTTAGTTGTCAAAATAAACTTTACATATTTCTACAATGGTTTCACTACTTTTGAAGAAGGTTGTTAGAAACTCCACTTCCACTGCAGCCTTCTTTTAAGAACATTTGTATGGACCTTTGTTATAAAATGCAATGTTCTCAGTGCTGTGTTGGCATGAAAACACTCTGAGTACTGCAAACTACTTAATGAGGAAAGTAATTAAAAGGTGTTTCTATAATACTGAATATCACTTGAAAAATATGCAACTTACTATAAGGATTTAAGAACAGTGTGCCAATAACCTTTGAGATTTCCAGTAGTCTTTTCCTCATTTAGCCACCATTTGGAATAGTGGGAGATAAAACTTACTAGGCCTAGAAAATTTTCCTTTTGGTACCGGAAATTGATTGAGCCTAGGATCTTGAACATTATCAGGCAAGTATACTATCACTGAACTATGTCTTGAGCCATATATATATATGTCAGGTAGGCCTTGAAATAATGATTCTACTGTTCCATCCTCTCTAGTAGCTAGAAATACAGGTCTGGTCAGCAATTCTTTCTTATAGTTAATATATTTTTAACCACTTTTAATTACAATGGCTGTACAGTCTATTTTCTGAGAATAAACAAACAAAGGCAGAATATTGTCTCATTAACACAAGCGTCTTAGTTACTACTGCTATGACAAAGCATCCTGACCAAAGCAACTTATAGAGGAAAGCATTTAATTGGGGCCTTGCTTACAGTTTGAGAGCATGAACCAATGACCATAATGATAGGAAGCAGGGCAGCAGGCAGGCAGGCAGGCATGTGGCTGGAGCAGTAGCTGAGAATACTTACATGTTGTGACAAAACCCACAAGGTAGGATGGTGTGTGTGTGTGTGTGTGTGTGTGTGTGTTTGGGGAAGGAGGTGGGAGTGAAGAAGGAGGAGAAGGAGGGGGAGGAAGAGAGGTCAGGTATTGGAATGATAGCTGCTATGCTTGCAGAGAAATGTGACTGGATCCTTGTTTATAGTATTCAAGTCCCATACAATGTCTAGTTTTCCTTCATCAGTTGCTAGCTCTATAAAGTCTCTTGCTCCTGGAGTTCTGGCTTTTGTTCAAATGTTCTGTCCTGTCTTGTTTCCACCGACATCAACTTGTGTGTATGGCACAGTCCATTATCCACAGTTTCTGACACTGACTTGTACTCAACTCTAACATTTCGCCTTCCTGTTCAGGGTTGAAATCTCAAAGCAACTGCAATTTACATGTCATTTATTTCTCAGTTTTCTTAGGAAAATATTAACTTCAGTTTCCAAAATTATATATACGCACACTTTACATAAGTAAATTTATATCCCTTTCAGGAATCTGCAGTTGATATATTTGAGGATTTTTCAATAGATTGGGTGGATCATCCTGAGAAAATAGTTATCAAAGATTGATAGAAAGTTTGGGATGGTTTGAGAGAGAATATAACTATTTACATGTAAGCTAATTATATCCTGTATATCTCTTTCTCCCAATAATGAGATCTTCAAGGTTTTAAAAATATATTTTTACTTTAAAAGGTGATTTTAAAACATTTATATGTATTTCTGTGTGTGTATGAACATCTGTGGGTGCTTGCAAAGCCCAGGAGAGGTTGTCGAATCCCCTATAGCCAACACTACAGGGATCTGGTTGTAGGAACTGGTCTCCAGTTCTCTGGAAGAGTAGCAAACACTCTTAACTACTGAGCAGTTTCTACAGTCAAGAGATTTTGTTTTTTAAAAATAACTCACTTAAATATTAGACATTTGGTTGCAAAAGCCATTTCAACAAAGACATGAACATTTGAAGTAAGGCTTCTGAGGAATGAAAGAGAACTTTTATTCACCTGACCTCCCTTTGGAATATGAAGGGAAGGAAACAATTGAGGCTCTTCTGCAGATTTCTGCTTCAGTGTCTGAGTGGTCAGGAATATGACCACAGAGCAGGGCAGTAGAAGACCTAGGTTCTGAAGGCTCAGATGGTGGTGGTTTCCTTTCCATTCTAACCCAGAAGGAGCTATCCAATAAAGAACTTCACTTGGAACTCAGATGGAGACTATGGATCTAGATTATATGACGGAATTTTAGTGGTCAGGATTCCAGTAGTTAAGGAGGTAAAGTATGGAATAAACACAGGAAATCATCTTTAGTTACATCATTTATGTGTTTGACAAGCTGTGTCCAGAACAACCTATTCCAAACTACATTTAAACATGATTTCTTACAGAAACAACTAGTTATGGGCTAATATAAAATTTTTGAGTTAAATGTACACACAAAGAGAATTTTTAGGGCTCAGAAGTTACTTTCTAGCTGGAATTGCAATTCTGTGTTACAGAGAAGATAGAAAAAGACTAATACAAAAACAAGTGTCAAGGAAGGCTAGAGACAGTGTGGACTGCATAGGGAATTGTGTAAGCCTCTGCATGTGTTAGTTCTATGGCATGATGTAGCTACCAGAGAGATGCAAAATCAGAAGATTTGCTCAATGCTTCTGTTGGGAAGTTTATCAGGGCGGCTCTTCACTGTGACCCCAGCCTGTGTTTGAATAGGGTGGCTGTAGGCTGCTGAAGGCTACCCAAGGCATGCCAAGTTTTAACATCATTCCTTTTCTTGTATTGCTACAGAGTTTTCTGCAGTTACTTGCAGTGTCCATGAAATGTTCTCAGTTCACTGTCATTAATTGGAAAATACAGTCTATAAAGACAAATCGGTTTTTACTTCTCTTTTTATTCTCTCCCATTTTGAGGCAGTTCTTTATATGTGTACAGGCTTGCCTATGTCTCCTTAATGTGTGGTTTCCAGACCTCAGCATCTTAAGGTTTGGGATTGCAGGTATGTTCTGCCATGTACAGACTAATTTCTTTTCCCAGTCCATGGGCTGGGAATTAAATCTAGGTCTTAACACACAATAAGCCTGTGCTCTATCACAGAACCTCAATTCCAGCTAGAAAGTAACTTCTGAGCCCTCAAAAACATTCTCTTTGTGTGTACATTTAACTCAACGTTTTTATATTAGCCCATAATTAGTTGTTTCTGTAAGAAATTCATGTTTGAATGTAGTTTGGAATACATTGTTCTGGACACAGCTTATGAAACACATAAATAATATAACTAAAGCTGACTTCCTGTGTTTATTGGCCTGTTAACATCACTCTTAGGAAGTTGATTGAAATAAACATGTTTACTGAATGCATGGGGAGGCAACTACTCACTTCTATATACATTCTGTAATAGCTCTCATAACTTTAAAGTGAATTCAATCTCTGAGGTGAGACTGATAATTAAATGAAGTAAAAATTGATGTTTTGAATGAATAAAATGTTGAATTTAAATACCTGTGCCCTTGGTAAATTTAGTGAGAATTTTCTTAGCGTTCTCATCACACTTTAGGTTTAACTCTGGAAAACTGAGTGCACTTGGAATTAGGCCACTGCTCAGTTTTGTGCTTCTAGTTTTTGTAATTGGAGCACATATTGAATTTCAGAGTTCCCAAGCCAAAAATATATTAAAAACTACATATGCTCTTTTCTAGTGGAAAAACAGAGTGATCTCCAGTGGAGAGGGACTCCCTCTTCCGAATTTTTCTGCAAAACTAGTTATTTATATGTGAGCTCAGAACCACTGCCAAAAGGTGGTCATGATGTATTCTGTCAATATTTTTTCTTTTGTTAAGATTATTGTTATGCTTCCTGTTATTTTTGTTGTTAAAATTGGGATTATGTTCTTGTGGCTGTCTTCTTTTAGGTTTGTTGAAAGATTACTTTCTTAGTTTTTCTAGGATGGAGTTTCCGTCCTTGTGTTGATGCTTTCCCTTTATTATCTTTTGAAGGGCTGGATTCGTGGATATATATTGTGTGAATTTAAGGAACTGAAGGGAGCTGCAACCCTGTAGGTGGAACAACAATATGAACTAACCAGTACCCCCTGAGCTTGTGTCTCTAGCTGCATATGTAGCAGGATATGGCCTAATCGGCCATCACTGGGAATAGAGGCCCCTTGGTCTTGCAAACTTTATATGACCCAGCACAAGGGAAGACTTGGGCCAAGTAGTGGGAGTGGGTGGGTAGGGGAGCAGGGGCCGGGGGTATAGGGAACTTTCGGGATAGCATTTGAAATGTAAATAAAGAAAATAATAAAAAATAATAATAAATAAAAATAATAATAAAAAGATTATTGTTATGCTTAAAGGAACATAAATTGTGTTTATTGCCTTTAAATATTCATGCAGATTCATATATTAACATCTTCATGTTTTGGTTGTCATAATTTATAGATTGGAATTATGAGCTTCTATAATATATGGTAAACCAGTTCACTCTGTAAATATAAACTAGAGTCAGTCAAGCCATCAGAATGAAGATAGCTGAGTCAGGTATGTTGTTTTGGAAGTAGATTAGTTGCTAGCAGATGAGAGTTGTGTTCTTTTAGAAAAGGACAGAGTATCTCTAGGATAATTAGAATAGTCTAATTACATCATCAAGCAGTTGTGAAGATTTGTGGACTGAATATCTGTGCCTGTTCAAGTTCTTTATTATTCTCACAAGTTTATATTATCTTATGATAAGTTTATAAACAGAAAATTCAAAATTATTAGATGTTATATTGGCTGCCTGCAGGGCAATGTGGGAAAACAAGTACAATCAGGAAAGATTTCCTTTTAGATCTGTTATTTTTGTCAAGAGTGAAGTAAGTAGTCTAGTTAAGAGAAGTCAGGGTAAGAATGGGAAATCGCCATCTCATTGTTTTTTTTGTGTATTATAACATTGTTGCATATTTTTAATATTCAGTAGAAACAATTGAAAAGGAAGAGATGATGTTAATTTTTTAATTGGGAATGGAGAGGGATTTTTAAAATATTAAATTCTACTGGATATTATATAAACAATTTTAAAAAGTCAAGACACTTAAAGCTGAATCAAGTTTTGAAAATAGTGATTCCTAGTAACAAAGATATATTCTTATTTTATTTTCTAGTGTTGTATCACAAAACAATTTTATAGGATTTTTTAAACTCTGCAGCATCTACATTTACTTTTTGAATGTCTCTATAGAAATAGTCTTAGGAACTGTAAATGGATTTGAGAAGTCAGGCTAATCTGCTGGAGTGTAGGGTTTTATTTCTACTGAGTAAGTTGAGGTCTAACCTTTGGTGCCAGATTTCTGCACCAATTTCCTGACTGAAACTGAAAACGTAGTTGGCAGTGTAGCAGGGTGGCTCAGGTAGCCAGGAGCTGAGATTGTTTGCCATTTTCATAAACCCTCATGGAATACATATAGGCTCCAGTCATCCTTTTCTCTACACTATTGCCTTCAGCAGGAAGGAAGTATCATTTTCATCTCCTGGTACAATGAAAGGTCTGAGAGTCCAATTACAATATCCTTTAGCAAATGGAGTCCCAGAAGTGCCTGCATGAAGTTAAAATGTACATGTATTCCCTTCTTGTTTTTCTTTTCTTTTTTTAAGACAAATATCTGCTCTTTAAATTATTCCATTGCTTTACAGAGGAAGTATTAATTACATGACTGTAAGTTTAGATCAAGTTGGGATGTAATTACAGGGCTGCTTTGTCTCTGTTGTCCAACAGAATCAGCCAGGAAGCATTCATGATGCCAGCAGGAGAAGGTGTTTTAAAGCCCATTATGTCTTTGGTTCTCTCAAGAACTCAGGCCTGGATCAAGTGACATTTGTGATGCCCAGTTGTCTGGGAAAACAAAGCAGCAAGTATTAACAAGTTACATTTTAGATGTTTTATAGTTGTTCATTGGTAGAATATGTGGACATGTTGTATGTAACTGTGAAAATGTGTTCATTTGTGTCATCATTCTTAATTTTTAACTTTCTTCGGATTGTAGATATGAATGGGTGCTTTTACTCTAAATTTTGGCTGTACATTTGGCTACCATGTTAAAAATGATAAAATGATAAATAGGTGTTTGTGCTACACAGTTTTTTTTTTTGTTTTTTTCTCCATAATTAAATTTTTTACACCTTTCCCTCTTATCCTCTCACTCCTGCCCCTGAAAATCTCTCCCCCATCACCTCTCCCCTGCTCTTCAAAGAAGGGGAAGTTCCTGCCCCGATCTGGGTACCACTGCCCCCATCTGGGTACCACTGCCCCCATCTGGGTGCCACTGCACCCAGGGACATCCAGCTCAGCAGGACCAAGTGTCTCCTCTCCCACTGAGGCCCAACCAGGAAGTCCAGTTAGGGGAAGGGGATCCAAGTGCAGGCAACAGAGTCAGAGACAGTCCCTGCTTCAGTTGTTAGGGGACCCACATGAAGACCAAGCTGCACATCTGCTGCAAATGTGGAGGTGTGTGTGCGTGGGGGGGGGGGGAGCTAGGTCCATCTGTACATGCTATTTGGTTGGTGGTTCAGTCTCTGTGAGCCCTCATGGGCCAAGGGGCTTCATGTGGTGTCTTTGACCCTTGGGCTTGCTCAGTTCTATCCCCAGCTCTTCCAAGATTCTCTGAGCTCTGCCTGATGTTTGGCTATGGGTCTCTGCATCTGCTGCTGAATGAAGCATCCCAGGAGACAGCTATGCTAGGTTCCTGAATGCAAGTCTAACAGAGCATCATGAATAATGTCAGGGGGTTGGCTCTCTTCCACAGGATGAGCCTCAAGTTGGCCTTATTTCTTTTTAACAGCACTTTCATTTAAAATTGTTTTTAAGTGTCTAATTTCATATCAAAATTTAGAGTAAAAGCACCCATCTCAGTATTGATTTACTTTGCTCCTTCTTATATTGTGAATTCTCATTATTCTTACAAAGTTTAATGTTTGCTTTACTTGGTAGTTTTCTCACACATTCTCTCAATGACTACCTTTGGCTTTTACACTCCCTTGTCAATGAAAAGTTTAAAAATTATCCTACCATCTTCCTTCATTGAAGGTGTGATGACTGATAATTCTTTCTGTGATTACCATGTCTTCTGTCCGTTCTCCCATCTGACGTAGATTAGTAATTCTGTCATCACTGCTGAGCAAGCTGCCCTCCATCTTTAATCCATCTCCTTCCTGAAGTTTCTGCCTAGCTAGCTTGTTTCGCCATTAACCCATGTCACACGGTGTGCTGCAAGCACACAGGAGCATGTGTTTCTAGAAGCACGCTCCTCATGATCACCTCAGCCTGGGCTAGGGGACTGCACTTGCTGTTGTCCTCTGCTGTCAGCACGATGTCTTGTTTGTTTCATTTTCCTGTCTTTCCACCGTAAACCAGATGGGGAGAGGTAAGGCTCTGGGTTTCACTCTGGGTTTGCCTTTTTCTTCACATTGCTCTTATTTTAGGGAGGGTTATAGGCACAGGCATAAGAAAAGTTCAGGGAGACACAGGCATGAAAATATCTTAAGGAAACATTATTTTTGTATGCCAACAGAATAACCAATAAGACATATTAAAAGAAAATAGATTACTAGAAACCATTACTTCAAGGACAGAAGCTTATGTTTTGACCATCATTTTAATGGTGTGCTCAGAGAACAACACTTCATGTGACTGTTTACTTTGTTTCTGGAACCAGTGAGAAACTGTATATAGTGAATTACACAGCTGAAGACAAGGAAACTGGCTTATTAGGAGTGAACAAAGATATTTAGTGAGAACACAGTGTGTCATAAAAGACTCATGTAACAACAGAAGGGGCAGTGCCACAGCTCAGGAAGCCTAGGAAAAGGTTCTGGCCTGCTCCTTCTCTGTGCGGCCGTTGCACATACCATCCAGCATCCCAGTCTTAACTGTGTCACAGGGAAGGAAAACAGTATTCTGCATTTTAGAGCTATCATTTAAAAATACCCAGTGGGGAAATTAATACGAAAAGATCTAGATGTATTTGTAACCTTGTTTTCTATTTTTGTACTAGTTGACTTGTTGCGTTTGTAATAAAATTCTCTGTGCTTACTCTGGAGCAGGAAGCACTGATATATCAGAGGAAGCTTGTGCAACAAAAGTAGTTCAGAGTCCACTAGCAGACCGAGTTCTCCACTCCTCTGCTTCCTGGTAAGGTGATCTTGGGCAAGATATATAACAGCTTCCTTGATTGTAAATTGTCAATAATAATGGTATGAAGTTTAAAGCACTTAGCACAGCAACTGGCACACACTTGTCTTCAGTTGATGTTATTGATCATTAAACAACTCTACTCCGACTGCAGCTCCTCAACAAATCCATTAATAAGCCTCATTTGAAACAGAAAGAAAGATTGTGTCATAGCTGTTTTTACCTTTTTATATTCATATTTGTGTATTATACAGCCCAGGCATCAATTTTATATTCTATGTAATTCTACTTTATAATGTTGGCATTTTTAGTGCAGTAAATACAGATAGTTTTATTTAAGGAAATGATAATACTCATCTTTATTGTTTTGGTACCACATGGATATTTGTAATGAAGATATGTTCATATTGGTAATTGTTGCTAAATTACATATAGAAAGAGCATCTTGGTTTTTGTGAAAGAACAGATAGCTGGAATCTGTGTTTATCCCGTGGAAGCCATCTGTCCCCACAGCTTCTGGAGGTGTGCTTAGGCATTCGCTTGAAGTGAATTTTTGATCTTCAGGATATTCATAACTCCTAATTGTACTTATCTCCTTTTGCCAAGAGAACAGAAACAGCTTTATGCAGAAAAGACTCATTAATTTTTTATTCAAGTTCCATTGTATGTATGGTATCTGCATTTGGCTGAGTAGCAAAGCGAAGACTTGTATGAATAAATGAGATGTTTAGGGATGGGTGTTATTTATCCACTCACTAATTAATTAGTTTATTTATAGACAGAATTTGGTACATGCTATGCAATACATGCTGGTCTCAAATTCATGGTAATTCTCCTGTTTCAGACTCTAGTGCTGGTGTTACAATTGTTTACCACCAAACACATCTTCAGGTTCTTTTTTTTTTTTAAGGTTAAAGTTTAGGACTTTCAATTTCTAGGTTCTTAAAAACCTTAGCATAGGTTACTGAGAATACAACTACCAATAACTAATCAAAGATTATTAATATCTCAAATGCTGATGCATATACATATTTCATAAATTCTTGAGATGCTAGAATTTATTTAATATTCAGTTACAACTTATATTCAGTATATCAACTTCACAAAAGACAAAGTAGTTTTTGTTGTGAAATATATGGCTCTCTGCCAAAAATGTCTATTCTCTTTTCTGAGTCAAGAGATGTCACCGGGAATCTTGTGGTTGGTGTCTGCATGGCTTCCCAGTGAGACTCTTGCCCAGACCTGCTTCTGGTTCCATGCAATGTTGTCACCGAGTTGCATCCACTGGGAGAGTAAGGAATGAGCTTCTTTTCCAGGTTTGCCCCATTAAACTTTTCATGATTTTTTTTTTTCTACCCTTTTATTCTCTGCTTGGTTTGGTTGGATAAGACTCTGGGGGAACCATAGGAGACCTTAGGAGGTAGATTCTGAGTAATTATATGTGGATGCTTCTCTGCCAATGCATACTAAAAACACATATTTTGGTTATTAAAAGAATAATATTAATTTCTTTATGTGGAGCAGACTAATGTTTTTAGAAAACTATTTAGAGTCTTAAACTTTTTGGACATAATAGTATTTGGCAAAGCTTAAATGTCTCTGGAATCAACACTTTTATCCAGAGAGATAAATAGATTTTATTAATGATAATTACTTTTATTTAAGGGTCAGAAAACCAACTGAAACAAGTTAAGCAATTACAATTTCTGGGATAGCCCATAGACTGGGGAAAGGCTCAATCTGCAGTCATGGGTGGGAATGGGGCATTAAATTCTACATTTCTGTTTCTTGTAGTTAGTATTTTCTCTGGGAATCTATTTAAAGCAGTCTTTTTACTTTCATTTATTCTTAAGTTACATCTTGAGCTTTTCAATTCTGTTGCTTTCCTTATTTTGTTACTAATACCAGTTATATTGTTACGTTTTGAAATGTCATTAATTTGTAATGACATATATTTAACTGCCTTCTTGCAAATTTACTGTGATAATCTCAGCTTTTTATAAAGTCAGATGTACTTTGTAATCTGTCTTCGAATATGGTCACTGGGGTGCCTGTTCTCAACTAGCTGTAAGCTAAACTTGTAACTGACATTATTTAGAGACTCTCTTACCTTAAGAAAAGTTAGATTCTAGCTTAGAGTTGACTAGTGTAGACTTTATACCACCTAATGGAAAAGAAACTCTTCAAATTTTCTATAATCGTTTGAATAAAGTATTAGTCACAAATAGGACTTTGATGAATAATTTTGCCATAGATTCACTTTAATTTACTATATTTTTTAAACAAATTTTTATTATATATTTTCATCATTTACATTTCAAATGCCATCCCAAAAGTCCCTTATACCCTCCCTCCACCCTGCTCCCCAACCCACCCACTCCCGCTTCCTGGCCCTGGCATTCCCCTGTATTGGGGCATATAATCTTTGCAAGATGAAGGGCCTCTCTTCCCAATGATGGCCGACTAGGCAATCTTCTGCTAGATATATATATGCAGCTAGAGACATTAGCTCTGGGGATACTGGTTAGTTCATATTGTTGTTCCTCCTGTAGGGTTGCAGACCCCTTCAGCTCCTTGGATACTTTCTCTAGCTCCTTTATTGGGGGCCCTGTGTTCCATCCAATAGATGACTGTGAGCATCCACTTCTGTATTTGCCAGGCATTTCTTTAGCTGCTTTATAGGTGCACATCAGCACACACTTCAGTCTATGCACAATTTTCCTTTAATGAATTTCCTGTGAAACCTTGTTATGGGCCAGTATTCATTTTTTAAAAAAACTGGATTGCAGGTGATCTGTGGGCCTTTCAGCTTTGCTTCTGCAATAGCAGCAAGTGTCTCTTGTAATTTGAATTGTTAAGTGACGCCAGGTGACTCAGTATTAGATATGCCATTACCTCATCACATTAGGCTATATACAACAGAAATGAAAGCAGGGAATCATAGAATACATGCCAGAGTTCCATCTCTGTTACTCTTGTAAGGTATTTCAGAAATTTTTAGTGTTTCCCTCGCCCCCTGCCTTCTTTTTTACACTTAAAACATTTTAACCTCTGTTGGGTAAGGGACCAGTTAAAAAAACCAAATTTAATATGTGTTAAGCATTATACCAGTAGCTAGTGTGGGTAAAATTAAGGGAAAACATTTATAAGTAAGTTTATTAGCTCTGTTCTGATTTCATTAGCCTGTAGCTGATATCTTCAAAATGAGATAGTGGGCATGTTTTGAACTCTATTGTAGTATCTTTATTTTATATTTTTCAGTAATTTTATATATTGATATTTTACCACTACTGACAAAAATTTAAGCAATGTTTATTGGATAGAAATAAAAACTAATCAATTTAAAGCATTAAATATAGAGTTTTGTCTTTTATGAAGCTATATTTCAATAGATATAATGAAATAGGTTATTATATAATTTATTAAATTTGATAATCTAGTAAATGTGGAAATTCATATATTAGTCAGTTTTGAGTGAGAGAAATAGTCACTAGAAGTGATAAGGAGGAAGGCATTTATCATTTTGTTTGATTTTATACATTGTGGAGTAGATTGTTATATCAACTTGCTTTTCTATACTAGATTCTGGGCCTGAAGTCAACATGGCTGGCAGAGAAAGAAGAACATTCAGAGCATGGCTAGGACAAATTAAATGACACGAAGCGTGAGTTGGGCTGTAGATAGCTCATCAGTATACCTGGTGACTTAAAGGTGATGATGCTACAGAAGCGGGCCACATTGGCCCAGGATTCAGAGAAGTCGGAGGAGGATCTAGTGGGAGGGACAGTTCCTCCTGTGACCAGTGCCCCATTTCAGCCGAGCCAGCCTCATAGAGACAACAGGCCTAGGTTGTAGTGGTGCCTGGCGTCCTGAACCGGCCTCCCTGTACGAAGGGACAGTGCTTGAGTTTCACCTTCCAATGTCACCTGGAGCACCTCTTTTTGACTTGAAGGAATGGGAAGCAAACGGGAGCTCCTGGGAGGCTTAGTTTCAATGTAGATGAGCTAACACAGATAAGCAAGTAATAGTATATATAGCTGACACAACAACAACCACAACAACAACAACCACAACCACAACCGTTCCCTGCAGTTCCTCTTTCTTCCTTGGAACAGAGACTGAAGCAGTTTTTTTTCTTTCATCAGATTCTCATCACAGCTTCAGCGCCTGCAGCAGATAACATCTTAGGAAGTCTGGTCCAGGTCACCCTTCCTCCAGACACACTGGATAGGATCTTAATTGCTAAGGATAGTAAGAGCAGATAATAAGATAATGAGCGAAGCAACAGGCAAACGGTGTGGTAATTATCGGTCTGGGGCCTGGGAGCTTTCAGAGAGATATTGAGTAACAGGACTTGGAGGCTTATGTGTTTTAATTCTTTATCCACAGAGAACTGATGGATATATTTACTTAGATAATAAAGAGTTCATGTGCACATTCAGACCCACCCGAGAAGACTGGAAGACTATTTAAGTCATCGCTGTAGCTTGATTATAAATCAGGGTTGCTTGTAAACTAAAGTGCAGTGACACATACAACACAGAGGCCAGTAAACAAAGAGAACCTGTGTGGCGTGTGGAAGAACTATAACTCCTACAAACTGCCCACGGCTCTGAAAGCAGTTTGCTGAGGAACCTTTTTACAGTAGGCCACTTTGGAGCCATGATAATTAACTGAACAAAGAATTCAAATTATGCTCGAGTGATTTCACCAACTTTGCTGTAGTGCTTGGCATTCTGTATCAGGACACTCTTGAACCAGTGCCTTCACAACACCGTGTAAGCACACAGCATATGATTTATATCTTGTCTATAAAACCTCAACTTCAGTATCTCAAATGGTTGGAAATCAGCAGAGAGTCTCTCATAAGTATTAAACATACTTGAGCCTTAATTGTGAATATATAGAACCATAACATTCTACTAAATACATAGTTATGCCCACACAAAACTAATGATTGAAAAGAAAGCCCACCAGTATTTTCTTATAGTATCGATATAATTTTATTAACTGAAGTTTTGTACATTTATGCATAATGTCACCAATAAAACAAAGTACTAGTTCAGCAACTTATTCACAATGAATCTGAGCCTAGTATTCAGGACCTCTGCCTTATTAGGACTCAAGTTTTTTTTTTTTTAAATCAATTCTGAGAAGGATGTCATTTATCAGTTTCTAGTGTGTAGCTCAGGAATCTCTTATCCTCCAATAAACTGGTTTGGGATGTGGGTCAATTTCTATTTTACCAGGTTAAGTTTCTCTGAAAGTTACCTAACATGATCTGGCAAAATGCAATATAAATAGTAAAATACTATGTAAAAAAAAAAAAAGCAGTTAATTTCCTTAATTTCCAGTTTGTTCCTGGGGTTGATAGTGCTTTAGGGGCTACTGACAAACTCATATCCAATTATTTAAATTATGTGTCTTATTTGTGATATGCTTTCTCTTTGTGCCATAGACCTTTGCTTCCTCAAAAGACACAATAATGTGATTTTTGTTATAGTTGGACAGTTTAAAACCACAAGCAGTATTATAATCTCCCTATCTGTCCCATTTTAGTGACTTGTGTTAGCTTACTTTTCAGTTTTGAGTCCTTTGTCTTTTACAAAGTTACGGTGAAAAGCTACATTTGGAGGTGGCGGTATGGCTCCCATTGTGAAAGTGCTTGCCACAGTGAGATTTGTAGAACCCAAGTGAAGGTGGAGGGAAAGAGCTGACTCTACATGCACACTGCAGCACCCCTCACAAACAAGTATTTCTATACGTGATTGTTTTGACACATATACAAACATTTATTTCCACTTCTGACAGTTCTACTTGTGTCTGGCCGGGACCATTGTCTTTTATTTTAACATCATTGTCCAGATGATCTCAAACCTTGAAATTACTCCAATATGATATTTCTTTTCATGCTCTGTACTGATGAAGATGGCTAGAAAAATTTAAGTATCCTATATGTATGCATTCTTTTGGAGATGTCCTGTCTGGCCCTACCTGGAATCGTGTAACCACAGGTAAAATGGATACTGCTGCCAAGATCACTGTGTTTGTGAAGTCTGTTTGCAGTGCCTACAGGCTTTCCTCTCTCCCTGCACTCCACAGACTCTAACCTTTGCCTCTTAATTCCATTGCTCTTTCCCCTATGTTTATTCCAGGCAGCTTTGCTCATGCTTACCCGCTGTCAAAGTAATCTTCAGGAGTTGCCATGTTCAAAGGGAGTCTATGAAGTATCGAATACCCCAACTTTGAACACTTTCCCTGAGATGCCTCAGAAGGGTGGTATTTCGGGTTCCGTCCTTTGGAGTAGACCCTGGTTGTCCAACAGTTCTTCTTGGCTGGTCTAATTAACTTTCTTTTCAGAGTGCAGAAACTAAAAGCACTGCTAGCTTTGTCAAACTCATTCTAGCCCGTTTTTTCTTGTAATCAATGAATTAATTACTGGGAATTAAAAATATTTTTTAAAATTTTTGTATAAAAAGCTAGTTACTGGAGAAAAATTTTATTACTAGAGAAAAAGTTATGACGACGTGTATTTTCCATTGGCGTTATTTCTGACCTGTCCTGTTTCTTTCTGCACATCATATAAGAAAGCATTTCTCTAGCATGTGTAAAGGTACCCTTCTCTTTTCTCTGTCGTCATTCCAGCCTTCCCTTTAGCCTAAGCTCATGGGGGAGGGAGGGTTCTTTCCTATTGCTTGTAACACACACACCTATCACTTGTGTCCTGTTTATGTATTTAGCCTGGTTTCATCTATCAAACACCCCCTTTAAGATGGATTGTTTTTGTTTGTATCATGTTTCCATTTGCTTATGCTATTTGTAGCAGTATTCATTGTGCTTTTATTCCATGTTAATTCACCTTCATAACTCCTCCAGCCTCTTGATCCCTATCAGCAGAATCACTCTCCAATTCCTGTTTTGTCACTAATCAGTTTACAGTCCTTTATTGGCTCTCTGGTGCTCTTTAACTTCCAAGCTCCTTTGGCATGACTCACAAGGCTCCTGATGATCTGGGGCCTGCTGTCGAGTTTTGCTTCCTTTCTGAACACGTGAAAACTGGAATTCTGAATTCTAGCCAGAAAAAGCCACCTTTACCAGTGGCTTTATTTCTCTTGTTCTTGTTCTTGCTCTCAAATCTCAAATATTTTTACCCCAAGAAATTTTAACTCTCTTCATTAACTTTTACATGCCAGAGCTTAACTTATATATGACTGCTTGCTGGAAGCCTTACTGTGTTTCTCTTGTTCATCTATGCTCTAACTCTACATATTTCTTTTTTTTTTTTAAAGATTTATTTATTTATTATGTCTAAGTACACTGTAGCTGTCTTCATATACTCCAGAAGAGGGTGTCAGATCTTGTTAAGGATGGTTGTGAGCCACCATGTGGTTGCTGGGATTTGAACTCAGGACCTTTGGAAGAGCAATCAGTGCTCTTAACTGCTGAGCCATCTCTCCAGCCCCCAACTCTACATATTTCTCAACTCACAGGATGTTATTTCTCTATCTTATTTTCTCCTTCCATTTTCCTGTTTAGTAGTTTGTATGTCTACTATATATAAGCCATAGTTAGGCAGGTAACTCAGTATCTCAAAGGTTCTTCAATCAAATGTGGTAAATCAATCAGTTGATTATGCAGTTAGTCTGCGCAGAATAAATTGCTAAATGGGACTGTAATATTCTCAAGCAATTCTGTAGATCAGTGGTTTCTTAACCTATGAGTAGGAAAAAAATGTAATTTTAATGAATCTCGTTTGTTTGTTTTGTTTTTGTTTTTTTTTTTGCCTGTCTCATTTTTTGCCCCTCAAGTAGCCTATTTTTCTCCAGCTTTACTTTCATCTTATGTCTTTTAACAAGTGTTCTGATGTAAGCTTGGCTTTTGGTAAAGGAACTTTACCAAAATTTGTGGCTTTTGTATTATCTTTTCTTCTCTCATTACTACATTATGCAAAATCACAGTTACTATGTAGTAATGAAAGTAATGTTCTGGTTGGGAATCAGCACGACGTGAGGAACTGTGTTAAAAGATTGCAGCGTTAGGAAGGCTGAGAACAGCTGCCCTAGATCGCTTCACAGTTATAAGTTGAAGGGCTTTTTGGAGGGTGTTTTGAGTCACTGTCTTGCTATGTAACCCTATATAGCCTCAGTGGTAGAACTCCTGCCTGATCCTCCTGAAACTACCAGGATGTAGCAGGGGTGTTTCCTTCAACTAGGCAGTTGAGCAAGACGTTTCATTAAATAGTAGCATCCTGACAGATTACCTTATCTCCATTTGTTTGTAATTTCTCTTTTATGCCTGTTCTTTATAGTAGAGTCTGTGTCATCATGGTGTTCCTCGTTGGTTTATTTTCCTTATGAAGTAACCACATCCAAATTTTCCCTTCCTGTCTCCAACTATCAGTGTATATTTCTGTACTGGCTAGTTTTGTGTCAGTTTGACACAAGCTGGAGTTATTACAGAATAAGGAGCTTCAGTTGGGAAAATGCCTTCATGAGATCCAGCTGTGGGGCATTTTCTCAGTGATCAAGGGAGAGAGGCCCCTTGTGGGTAGGACCATCTCTGGACTGGTAGCCTTGGGTCCTATAAGAGAGCAGGATGAGCAAGCCAGGGGAAGCAGGCAAGCCAGTAAGTAACATCCCTCCATGGCCTCTGCATCAGCTCCTGCTCCCTGACCTGTTTAAGTTCCAGTCCTGACTTCCGTTGGTGATGAACAGCAAGCAGTATGGAAGTGTAAGCTGAATAAACCCTTTCCTCCCCAACTTGCTTCTTGGTCATGATGTTTTGTCCAGGAATAGAAACCCTGACTAAGACAACTTCTGACCCACTTCTATTTAGCTTATTGCTGAGACTGCTTGAGATTACACAGTTCTATAACAATTGAATGCATTGTCGATCAGATAGAACAATAAGTACAAAATTTCTTCTTTGCCTCTGTCCCAAAGGCGATGTGAACAGTAGTGTCATGAGTGCATCCTGTAGTAGATGAATGACAGATATTTTTGGTTCAGAAATTTTAGAAATCTCTTCAGCTAACTTTATAGAAGGATTAGTCATCAGTGTAACCTTTTCATTAGAAGTTTCAGGGAAAAGGATAAAAAAGAAAAATTATAATTTTAATGAATCCCTTTCTTTTCCCATTTCATCTTCAGGCCTCAAGCGGTATAATTTTTTTCAAATTTTATTTTCATCTGATGGCAGTTGACAAGTATTCTGAAGTAAGCTTGGCTTTTTGGTAAATATTTCTTATTTATGGCTTTTGTATTATCCTTTCTTCTCTCCTTACGTATGTAATATATGTGTGTAGTAAGTTTCATGGAAATAAAATTATTGTTAAAAATGTAAGCAACCAAGAAATAATTTGTAGAAAAATCAAATCAGTATCAACTATTGATCCATTTTCAGTGTAGTCACTCAAATAGCATTTGATGACAAAAACTGTGGACTCAGATAGTGCCATCCAGTGGGATTTCATTGTAGGATGTGTTTTCTCTAGTCCGCATGTATATTACAGTTCACCTATGAAGTACATGAGATAGTTAACAGTTTTCTTTTCCATGTTGGAAACTGGGGAGGTTAACAGTAGCTACTCCAGTTTCTCCTAACAGGGTGTAAGCTCCTTCAGGTCAAAGGGAGTTGCTTGCATCATCTTCTTCCCTGCATATGTGCATTTGTATATGGTAATTTTTAGGAAAAGCATGTGAACTTGAAATACCTGGGAAGGGCTACAGATTTCCTGACCTCTTGTTTAACATTCTTTTCATGGTACTCTTTTTCTTTATAAACAGAACATTATCAATTGGAAGTGGGCTCTGTATTAAATCTGACTTACTACCCATAGCCTTGGGCAGCATATGATTTCTAAATAGGCATGGGGTTAGAGTGGGAAGGGAACTTTGCATCAATCACATCTCAAACTTTTGTTTATAGCCACTCTAGTTGATTTTTGGCTCTTCTCATTCTTAACAAAATCCAGGTCATTACCAAGATGTGGATTATAACCAGCACTGTTGATCTCAGGCCAAAACTTGGACTAGCTAATGACTTTCTGCTGCCACCATGTATTAGTTTCAGCAACTAATCATGGCCAAGATTCATATTGCCTTCAGGGAAATATGTGAGGTGTTGACATGAAGGAGGCAAAGGGGGATATGGAGTATAAGGGGAAACCTGCCATTGACCGAGGAGAATGCATATGTACCTATAAGATACATGCAATGTAGATATGTGTATACATCTATATTGTACATAATCACTATGTTACAAAGCAGAATAAGTCATTAGGAACTTGGAAGCAGCATGGTTAAAGATGCTGATCATCTGAACCCAAGAGTGCATTAGGAACGGGTGTCAGACCAAACACCTAAGAGCAGGTACTTATTGCATTTCATTCACATGAATATAAAGTGGTAGCCCTGGCTGTCCTGGAACTCACTCTGTAGACCAGGCTGGCTTCGAACTCAGAAATCCACCTGCCTCTGCCTCCCAAGTGCTGGGATTAAAGGTGTGCGCCACCACCACCTGGCATAGACTACTATTAATGGAAGGTACTCTGCATACTCCTGAACAGCATCCTAACTACAAACCCTTCCATCTACAAGAATGACTTTCCTGCAAGATAAACTGGTGTAGTTGTGGCACAAAGCTTGTAGAAATAACCAACAGTATATGATTTGAATTAAGTCTGACTCCATGAGATGAAACCCATACTCAAAGCTATTGGGTAGCCAAGAACCTGAGACTAGATAGGCCAGCGACCTAGGGTAAAAACCAGAAACTACTGTTCCACTAGAAGGATGTAGTGAAAAAAGTGACTCCTAATGATAGTCTACTGTGCTTGTAGGTCTTTGCCCTGGTCAGCCATCATCATAGAAACTTCTTTCTAAAGCAAATGGGAACAAATAGAGAGACCCATAGCCAGGCATTATGCAGAGAGTAAGTGACCTTGGAACACTCAGCTCTAAAAGGGAGATCCTCATCAAATCCCTCCCCAGCTCAGGGAAGTCTATGGAAGAGGAGGTAGACCCATTGTAAGAGCCAGATGGGATGGATGACACCAAGGAATCGAGGCCTTCTAGACACAACAGGGCTGGCATGCATGAACTCAGAGACTAGCAGGAAGCACAGGGTCTGCATGAGTGTGCCCCCGATAGGGTCGTAGAGTTGAAAGGAGACATGGACACAGCCCACCCTGTTCCCTAACCCAAAAGCTATCTCCATTTGATAACCACTCTCAAATGAAGGTTGTATTTTCTCCAAGGGAGTGACCCTGGGGAAACATGCTACTTAATATAGTCCCCATGCTCAGCAGTATATACCCAACACAAAACAAACTCAATAGCACCTTTGGATTATTATGTTATTATTATTATTATTGTCTCATTACGTGTAGTTATGGCATTTTCTTTCAGTTTTACATGTCTTTTACATAGAGATAATGACCAGTTTTGTGGTTTTATGGGATCCCTGTGTGTGTGTGTGTGTGTGTGTGTGTGTGTGTGTGTGTGTGTATTTCTGCATCTATATGTGATTCTTGTGATATTTTCTTTTATCTTCTACTTGTCTGGCTGTTTTCCTATATTCTAATTTGTTTGGTTTTGACTTATGTTTGTGTTTCTTAGATGCCTGTTTGTTTTATAAGGAGCTATAAGAAGGGTGTGGATCACATGGTAGGGGAGGTTGGGAGATATTGGGAGGAACAGAAGGAAAGAAAAACTGTAATTAGGATATATTGTATGAAAAAAATATAATTTGAATAAAAGAAAACAAGAACAAAATGCCAACCCATTCTAGGAAAGCACCGTGCCTGCTTTGCAAGAAATCACAGTACCACAGGATTGCAAGAGAAATCAAAATGCCAGTGCATTCTAAGTTTCACAGTTTGGAAACTATATAGAAACATGTAAAGAAAATAAGTATGGTCCATGCTTTCGTCTCAGCTCCAAACCTTTTCTCTGTAACTCCTTCTCTGGTATTTTGTTCCATTTTCTAAGAAGGAATGAAGTATCTAGACTGCCCATCCGGGGATACATCTCATAATTAGCCACCAAACGCAGACACTATTGCATATGACAGCAAGATTTCGCTGAAAGGACCTTGATATAGCTGTCTCTTGTGAGGCTATGCCAGTGCCTGGCAAATACAGAAGTGGAGAGAGGCTCACAGTCATCTATTGGATGGAACACAGGGCCCCCAATGGAGGAGCTAGAGAAAGTACCTAAGGAGCTGACGGGGTCTGCAACCCTATAGGTGGAACAACAATATGAACTAACCAGTACCCCCTGAGCTCGAGACTCTAGCTGCATATGTAGCGGAAGATGGCCTAGTCAGCCCTCATTGTGAAGAGAGGCCCCTTGGTCTTGCAAACTTTATATGCCCCAGTACAGGGGAACACTAGGGCCAAGAAGTGGGAGTGAGTGGGTATGGGAGCAGGGCAGGGAGAGGGTATAGGGGCCTTTGGGGATAGCACTTGAAATGTAAATAAAGAAAATATTTAATCCCCGTTTCTGGCTCCAGTAATCCGGTGCCTTTCCTGCCTGAGGAGGGGTGTCTGCCCTGGAGCAGTCTTGGGGCCTGAACCTGTAGGAGGGCCATCTTTGCTCCAGTGCATTGCCGGGGAGAGGGCAGTCCGCAGAAGCGACACAGCTTCTGGGAAAGATCCCATTTCTGGCTCCAGTCACCTGGCAACTTTCCTGTCCGTCTGGGAGGAATTTAAAGGCCTGAGCTGGCAGGAGAGTCATCTTTGCTCTGGTTCGCCTAGGCTTCAGTCCGCACTGGTAAGAGTGTGGACAGCAGAAGCTACACAGCTTCAGGACAGAGAGAAGCAACCTAACTTCTGGGACAGACCCTGTTTTGTGCCCCAGAACTTTGGGCACCTTCCTCTCCAGAGGAAAGGTGGCCACCTGTGAGGGCTCTGTCTGCCAGAGCAGGTGAGAGAGTCATATTGTGT